>NC_045804.1:24962586-25289748 GCF_009873245.2 Balaenoptera musculus
CACGGGCTGAGTTGCTCCACAGCATGTGGGATCTTCCTGGACCAGGACTCGAACCCGTGTCCTCTGCATTGGCAGACGGATTCTTAACCACTGCGCCACCAGGGAAGCCCGCTTCTGGGTTTTTTGTATGTTTTGGTTTTTTGGTCACGAGACATGTGGGATCTTAGCTCCCCGACCAGGGATCGAACCCTCACCCCCTGCATTGGAAGGTGAGGTCTTAACCACTGGACCGCCAGGGAAGTCCCCTCTTTAGTCTGTTTCTCAATCTAGAACCCTTTATTTAGGAGCCGTGCAGTATTGCCTTTTTGAAGAGACCAGGCCATCTGTCTTGTATAACATATCACTTCTGGAATTTTCTGAGTGTTTTCCTCACAGTTTCATTTAATTTGCTCCTTTATCCCTGTATTTCCTACAAACTGGCAGTGAAGTCTTGGTTAGATTCAGGTTAAACATTTTTGGTAATAATACTTCATAGGTGATGCTGTGTACCTCGTATCACATCACAGTAAGAGAAACATCATGTCATAATGTCTGACTGTTAATGGTGATGAATTTGTTTGTTCAAGATCATAAATACCAGGTCTCTTCACTGTAAAGACTTTTTTCCCCTTTGTAATTAGCACGTAATCTGTAGAGTGGTGACACTTTGGCATGATACTATTTTACTTCTCCAGCAACCTTTCACCTTCTGATGACGATCCTTGCCTGAATCAGTTATTTCTTTGGTTATTACGAAATGATAATTTTCTAATTCTGCCATTCCTTTGCCTTCCATCTTCTGTAAAGATTTCCCTCATCAGTTAGGAATAAATTATAATTTCTTCCCAAAAGTTCAGGTAAATTCTTAATTTTCCCTTTAGCAATTTTCTGAGTAAGGAGTTGGTATACCTTTAATGATAGCAAATGAATTGTTTCTTTTTCTTGCTCTCTTGGTTTTAGTATCATTATAAACTCGTGGATTTTAATTTAGTCTATGTTTTACCAATAATTATAACCTTTTTTTGATACTCAAAATGTCCCATATTTGACCTATGGGAACCCTTAAGCTTGGTGTATGAGTGCTTCTAGTAAAAGAAGTCCCTGGATCACTTTGTATTTTTCTTGTCTCAAATGTCCCCTCACCTCACCTCCGTACGTTTATATATACATTAATTACATTTTCTTCCCTTTTAATAAATTATGTTGTTTATCTCCCTAGGGAGTTTCTGGCACCAAATTCTAAAAACTAAAGGTGCCTTTCTTTTAACACAATGCACCTAGTGTTTGACTCACTTCTGTGCCACTGGCATTGCTGGATTCTGAATCTGAGACCTCACAGATTTCTTATCTTGAATAGTCTTTGTGAAGACAGGTAGTATCTCTGAAGAGAACATTGCTTCCCACCCCCACATCGTTAATATAAGGTTAGCTATAGAGGAGACTGGGTAGTTTCTTCTCTCATGAGCAACCTTGCTTTTTTTCTGAGATAGAAAGGTACACAGGATGAAATTTAGAAACTGATAATTTGTATATAGTATCTTGGGGATATGGGGTTTTGATTGTTATAAATCTTTGTATGTATATGTATATATGTACAAGTATGTGTTTGTCTTTCCTCCCTTTTCCTCAATTACACACATTTCTCCAACACAGTTGGACTGTTATGTAAGATTATGCTGTAATAGCATGTTTTTTTCATTATCACTAGATTTCATCATAAAAAAGAGACAAATTTTTCTTAATTAGGGAAAATTTTCAGATAGGCCATGAACTCTGATATCTAGCTGTCTTAACACAGGGTGTGGAACAGTGCTGGATCCTGTGGATTTTTATCGTGTACTATGGACTCAGAAATGTTGATGCATCCACAGTGTTTTCTGAAAATCCATCACACTAATGAAGGTTAATATAAATGAAAGATACAGTGGAACTACATTCTAAAACTGTTTTAGGGGCTAAACTAATTCCTGCCTTAGCAGAAAATGATTTATAAGATTCTTACCGTTACAGTGGTATTTTGAGTAACTTACTGATTTCAGGTTACTCAAAGCCTGACAATAACAGTATTCTGATATTTATCTGAAATTCATTTTTCTTTTTACCATCTTGTCGTATTTACTTTCAGATTTTATAAGGTTATTCTTAACCTACTTTCATAACAATACTGCCTCCATATTAAATTCTGGTTGTGTATTCAGGGAAGCACACCTGTTTCTTGTGTTTGTTTTCAGTCATGGTGAATCACTCTGAAAGACTATGGTGATACATTTGCTACTAAGATCCAGTAGCTTCTTTTACTTTTGTTTTTGACAAACTCCCATTATAGGAAAAAAGATTCTGAAGTTTAGCCTCTTTAGGAAACACTTGGGCCTTCATTCTTACAACTATGGTCATGTTTTAATAGAATTGGCAGGAGTTGTTTAGTTGCTCTGTGTGGCAAAGTTGGTCATGCTGCTTTCGGAGAGCTGGATGCAGACCACAGAATGGGAATTTTACATTCGGACAGTAACTGTTGCTTGACTGTGAAGACCTTTTTATTCTTCTTCTTTTTTTTTAAACACTTTAAAAAGAAATTTATTTTATTTATTTATTTATTTTTGGCTGCATTGGGTCTTCGTTGCTGTGCGCGGGCTTTCTCTAGTTGCGGCGAGCGGGGGCTACTCTTCGTTGCAGCGTACAGGCTTCTCACTGCAGTGTCTTCTCTTGCTGCAGAGCACGGGCTATAGGTGTACGGGCTTCAGTAGTTGTGGCATGTGGGCTCAGCACTTGTGGCTCGTGGGCTCTAGAGCGCAGGCTCAGTAGTTGTGGCGCACGGGCTTAGCTGCTCCGCGGCATGTGGGATCTTCCCAGGTCAGGGCTCGAACCCGTGTCCCCCGCGTTGGCAGGCGGATTCTTAACCACTGCGCCACCAGGGAAGTCCGAACAACTCTTTTAAAAAAGTTTTTTATTTTTTGGCCACGCCGCACGGCATGCGGGATCTTAGTTCCCTGACCAGGGATCAAACCCACACCCCCTGCGGTGGAAGCGCAGAGACTTAACCACTGGACCACCAGGGAAGTCCCAGAGACCTTTATTCTTGACTGTTGCTTTCTAAGAAGCTGTTGGCATAAATCTTCAGGCTGTGGCACCAGCTACATCAAAGAAGGGCTTGCAGTAGTTCTCTGAAGACCTCTAATTCCTCCTATCAATCTGTCTATTTATTTGCAAGAAAAAAAAAGATGTATATGTAATCATTCATCTCCTTAATTTGAGATTTACATAATCCTTTTCTTGGTATTAAGAAACAGGTACTACTTTCTGTTTCTATGATTTTGACTACTTTAGATACTTCATATGCGCGGAATCATGCAGTATTTGTCGTTTTGTATCTGGCTTATTTCACTTCGCATGATGTCCATGAGGTTCATCCATATTTTAGCATGTGTCAGAATTTCCTTCCTTTCCAAGGCTGAATAATACTTCTTTGTATGTGTGTAATTACATTTTGTTTATCCATTCATCCACCAATGGACACTTGGGTTGCTACCACCTTTTGCTGTTGTGAATAATGCTGCTCTGAACATAGGCAGGCAAATATCTCTTTGAGACCCTGATTTCAATTCTTTTGGGTATATACCCAGAAGTGGAATTGCTGAATTATATGTTAATTCTATTTTTACTTTTTTTAAGGAACCTCCATACAGTTTAATGTAATGGCTGCACCATCTTGCATTCTTACCAGTAGTGCACAAGGGTTCCAGTTTCTCTACATCCTTGGCAACACTTGTTATTTTCTGCTTTTTTTAAAAAATAATAGCCATCCATAATGGGTATATTTTGTTTTTTAACTTTATCTTTTATTGAAACTAAGTTTAAACTTTAAAGTAGGATTTTTTTTTTATGGTGTGTGTTTCTTGTGAGGTAATAGTTACATCCTGTACTTTCTTCTACAAGGTTTAAAGTTATGTTTTTCACATTTAGGTTTCTAATCCACCTAGAATTTATTTTGATGCTTGGTGTTAAGTAGGGACCTAATTATTTTCATAAGGATAACCCAAAGTAGGGATTTAATTTTCTTTCCATAGGATAACCTGATACGCCACCATCATTTATTGAATAGTCATGTTTGCCCCCTACAACTTTAAATACCACCTACGTGTTTCCGAATATATGAAGATTTGTGTCTGTGTTCTCTATATTCTGTACCATTGGTCTGCTTGCATATCTTGTGCTGGTACTACACTGCCTTAATTATCATAGCTTTATAATAGTTGTTCATATCTGGTAGGGCAGGTCTCACTACCTTGTTCTTTTTCTGTTCATCAGCCTCTCTGAAAAACCCTGTCAGATTGGTGTATTTCATTGAAGCCATTTGCTGTCTAAATTGTATTGACATGATATATAATGGCCTTCTCCAAAAGAGAGAAAAAAATCAAACCTCCCTTATCTAGCAGCTGGTCATTAAGTTTGTCTCTTATTCTGAATGAGCCGATAATTTCCATTCAATTTTTAGTTTTGTTGGAGTGATTTTTTTTTTAATCTTTATTTATTTATTTATTTATTTATTTATGGCTGTGTTGGGTCTTCGTTTCTGTGCGAGGGCTTTCTCTAGTTGCGGCAAGTGGGGGCCACTCTTCATCGTGGTGCGCGGGCCTCTCATTATCGCGGCCTCTCTTGTTGTGGAGCATAGGCTCCAGACGCGCAGGCTCAGTAATTGTGGCGCACGGGCCTAGTTGCTCCGTGGCATGTGGGATCTTCCCAGACCAGGGCTCGAACCCGTGTCCCCTGCATTGGCAGGCAGATTCTCAACCACTGCACCACCAGGGAAGCCCGATATTTTTTTTTTTATATAGGAATATGGTCTTCAGATGGAGGAGAATCTTGTTATAATTTGTTGTCTCATACAAGGACACCAGATGAAACACTTTTGGTAACGGCATTGAGGTTCTATGGTGTTAAGGCTTTCTTGATCATAAGGAAAAGAAGCCTATTTAAAATAGCTCATATAAAAGATTTATCAGAAGGAAATAGCTGTCGTCGAATCCAAGGAAAAGCTGAACAACAAGGCTTCAGAAAGGGCTGGCACCAAGACAGTTCCAAGTACAATACTTCAGCAGTTAGACTCTAGTGTTCCACCATAAACAGACCTCAGTATCCATGAAGCTTAATTCAGATTCCTGAGCAATATCTGATTTGGTCAGTCTAAGGCTTGATTTCCCCTGGGCCAGATATCTGGCCCAGGTTCAACTCTGGTTGAGGATACCAAAAGCAATTTGGGGCTGGAATCAGAGGCAAATTCTCTTAAGCAGTGGTTCTCAAAACTTTTTGGTCTCAGAACTCTTTACACTTTTTAAAAAATATATATATTTGTTTTATTTATTTATTATATTTTATATTTGGGTGCATCAGGTCTTAGTTGCAGCACGCGGGATCTTCACTGTGGCATCTTTCATTGCGGCGCGCAGGCTTCTCTCTAGTTGTGGAGAGCAGGCTTTCTCTAGTTGAGGTGCGTGGGCTTAGTTGCCCCGCAGCATGTGGAATCTTAGTTCCCTGACCAGGGATCGAACCTGTGTCCCCTGCATTGGAAGGCGGATTCTTTACCACTAGACCACCAGGGAAGTCCCTCTTCACACTCTTAAAAATTATTGAGCTTTTCTTTATGTGGTTTATATCTATTGATAGTTACTAAATTAGAAATTAAAACAAAAAACATTAAAAAATATTAATTACTTAAAAAGGTATCATATTAACACAAATAATATATTTTTATGAAAAATAACTTTAAAAAATTAGAAGAGTGACATTTTTAGATTTTTGCAAATCTCTTAAATATCCAGCTTAATAGAAGACAGCTAGAATCTCGTATCTGCTTCTGTATTCAATCTGATGTGATAAATTGTTTTGATTGAAATACATGAAGAAAATATGGCCTTAAAGGACTTGTAGTTGGAAAAGGGAGGAGTATTTTCAGACAGTTGTGCATATTATTCTCTGATACTACACCAAAACTTGATAATTGGTAGTTTCTTCATAAGTTAGGTTGCAGTGTGGAATCTGAAATCATATCGATGTTACTGTTACATTAAAATTGATTTACATGAATTTTATAATATCATGATACATGATTTTATAATATCATGCATTGGTTGTTTAGGAAATGTTGGTTCATTGAGTTAAGCAGATCTTCCAAATGACACGTTTCATAATATAATACCAAAAAACCCACATTAGCTAATATCACTGTCCTTCTTATCAGAAAAATTTGTAAGTATTGGGCATCTATTAAGCAGCTACTGTATTTCCAAAATTTTAATTTTTGATTGAAAGCTTGGACTTTATCATTGGCAACAAATACTATCAACTGTTTTCCTTGAAGGGATAGAATCACTTCATTTTCAAGAAATTGCCTGCTAAATATTCATGTCTGAATAACCACAGTTTGCCCTTTGTTCCAAGTAAAAGTAGTGTTCCATGAAAAAAGCGGTTAGTTTAGCTCACTAATCAGAGTCACAATTGCTTTTCCTGGAGACAACCAATGTACTATCCTGTAGAAGTGCTTTTTGCATACTTCCCATTTCATCACGCAGAATATTTAAAAGACCTGTACAAGGGCTCAGATTTAATAAAATTAATAATTTTTATTGCTTCATCAAGAACATTTTAAGTGAAATGACTTTTAAAAAGATCACTAGTCCATGATGATAAAAGACACACATAACTCTAGTGCTATTTGATGCCATTACCTTGATTTAAGCTAAGGCATCCACAGTTATACCCATTATTGATTTTGTATCACCAGTGCAAATGCCAACACAATGAAAAAGGCAGTAGTTTCTTAGTATTATGAAAATAGTTTCAACTTAACAGACTCAATGAAAGGGACTTTTCAGGGATCTGTGAACTACACTTCGGGAACCCCAGTGGGTAGGGAAACAAAAGTCTATTATTTGAGGTACAACAAGTGTTTCATGGTAGAATTTTACTGGATTGCTGGTAGTGTTACTTAACATCATTTAACATGATGTAGAAATGAATGGGGTACTTAAAAGATCATAAAAAGTTTCAGATTTCTTGTTGAACAGAAATATTTTCCTAGTAATTATCGTTTTCAAACAGCAGAATTTAAGGTATTCAGATTTTTAGCCAGATAGTCTTTCAAATATGTCATAATCTTAGGGTAACCCATTTTAATATGGCTTATGGAATTTATGTCATCATAGTAGCACGTGCAGCTTAACATTTTTTTTCAAGCAGTTGAGTACATTAAAAAGTCTGAGCTCCAAAAATTGCATTTGGGAAGATCTTGCCTTTTCAGAAAAAGCATAGAAGGGAAGGTTAAGGCTAGGAACCTGCTATTTCAGCTTTAAGTCTTTTTGGTCATTAAAGAGTCTTGTGAAAGAGAACACCCCCTCCCCCCAAATTTAAACATGTTTTATGACAGAGAAGGGGTACTAGTGGTGTTAACTGACTTCATTTCAACAAATATCTGTTGAGTAATTATAAACAAAAGAGTTTGTAAAAGGTGGGGGAGGGTATGTTCTGAAATGAGTGGGGAATTAAACCAGTATTTTGGTGTTTAGAAGAGGAAGAGGGACTTCCCTGGCGGTCCAGTGGTTAAGACTCCTCACTTCCACTGCAGAGGGCACGGGATCGATCCCTGGTCGGAGAATTAAGATCCCACAAGCCCCACGGCGTGGCCAAAAACAAAAAAAGAAGAGGAAGAGACCATTCAATTGGGAAGGTTAGGGTGGGAGGACTATCTTTGTGAAGGTTACATTTGAGCTGGGTTTTGAAGGGTAGGTATTTTAAAGGCTGGAATTTTGATAGGCAGGAATAAGAAGGGAACTCAGGCAGAAGGAATGTCATGAGTAAAAATGTGGAGGTGGGGAAATACAGTGTTAGTATAGGGTGCATACTGGAAATAATGAGCAGTGTAGTGTAGCTGAAGCAAAAGACACATGGGAAAATGGGAGCTAAGACAGGAAAGTAAATTGGCCCAGAACGTGGGAGGTCTTCTACCAAGGCCAGGCAGTTAGGGTTTAATGTGGTGAGTGATGGAGAGACTTTGAAAGTTTTTGATTGAAACAATAACATGATCAGACTGTGCTTTCAGAAATTGTATTTGACCTCAATCATTTATTAATTCATTCATCGAAAAATTTTTAAATTGCTCTGTGGCACTTAAGTATGAGGTATGCTGTATATAGTGGTGAACCAAACGGAAAATCCCTATTCTCATGGAATTTACATTCTAGGAAAGGAACTTCAACAAATAAAATATAATTACAAATTACTGTAAATGTTATGAAGGAAAGGAATAAATTACTATGGGGATAATGGGGAAATTAAATTTAATTGAGGAATCTGGGCAGGCCTTGCTGAGGAGTTAAATTTTTAATAGAGCTACCCACCTTGTGCCAGATGATGTTCTAGGTGCTGGGGATATGTTAAGGAACAAACAGACAAAAATCCCTGCTCTCATGAAGTGCATATTCAGGCAGTAACAAGATAAATAAAATATATGTTATGTTAGAATGTGATAAGTCCCAAGGAGAAAATAAAGCCAGAGAAGAGATGCTGAGCGTTGAGGTGGAGGTGGGTATTGCAATTTTAGATAGAATGGCCGGGGAATGTCTCACTAAATCACTACAAAAGTAATATTTGAGTAAATATCTGTAGAAGTAGAAGGTGAAGGAGTAAACCAGAATCTCCAGGCAGAGGGAGTAGCAAGGGCAAAAGCCAGGAGGAATGTATGTGCCTGGCATGTTCAAGGCACCAGCAAGGAGGTCAGGGTGGGTGGAGTTAGGTGAACAAGGGAGAAAGTAGTAGAAATAAGCTTGGAGTGGTTCGTAGGAGTCCAGGACCTGTAGAGCAGAGGGTGAGCCCTTAGCTGCATGCCAGAATCACCTGGGGAGCTTTTAAAGCTCCTGAAGCCTGGGCTGCACCTCATACCACCTAAATAGGAATCTTTGCAGGTGGAACTCAGTGGCAGAGGTGATGGAGAGAAGTAGATTATTTGAGAAGTATGTCAAAGAAAATCTGTTTAATTTTAGAGTGAGTGTGGGGGTTTAGGGAGAAGAAAGTGTCAAGGATGACTCCCAGGTTTCGGGCTCAAGTAATTGGATGGGTAGAGGTGCCACTTAACTGAGATGGGAGTGGGAAATAGGAGAGGAGTAGGTGTGGGATTTGGAGGGAAGATCAGAAGTCAGGAGTTCAGTTTTAGACATGTTAAAATTTGAGATGTGAATGAGGCTGAGTATAAATACATTAAGTAGGCAGAAATGTGAGTGGAGCTTGAAGTAAAGTCAGAACTTGAGGTAATAAATTTGTATATAACCTGCTTGTTGATGGTCTTAAAAGTATCTAAATGACATCATATAGGATATATTTGATGGGGAAGGAACTGAAGGTCTGGAAAGTTTAGCCTATTCCAGTAATTTGAATAAGAATTGGTGCTAGTGTGAACTAGGATGGGGGCATTGGGACTAGAAAAGAAAGAGTAGGTTGGAGGTTTGGGGACCTGTGGAGCCAGTATGTAGTGGGGATGGACAGTAGACAAGGAATGAAAGATAGCTTTGAGATGTCAAGCCTGGGTAATGGTCGGTCTGTTAACAGATACAAAATAGTCAGGAGGAACTGGTTTGGGAGAAAAGATAGCGTTTGGCTTTGCATATATTGACATTTAAGAGAGGCTGCTTAGCAGGCAGGCAGTTTAATCTATTGCACTGGGTTTTGGAAGAGCAGGTGAGCTTTGAAACATAAATCTAGGTTTTATTTACATAAGATTGGTTCACCATGGGAGTGGAAAAATTTTTGAAAACACAACATCCAAAGTCTGTATCATGACCTGCTGGGCCCTCTGTGATATCATCCCTTTCAGTTTCTTCTGCAGTTTTCCTTTGTGCACCATGTTCAAGCTGCACTGGCTTTCTTTCTGTTCTTCCAGTATGCCCAGCTAGGTCCTCCTTCAGGGCTTTTGTACTTGCTTTCTCGTCTTGAGTGTTCCCTTCCTCTTGGTAGATGGAATAGAAGTTCAGAGAGAAAAATTCGGAAGTTAGCATCTGGGAAGTATAAAAAATTCCAAGAGATCCTTGCTAAGGTATGAGAATGTCAGTGAGCATCTGAAGTGGAATGGCTGTGGGAGCCATTGAAGTTGAAATCCTGTCAACAAAAAGACACAGAGTACCATCTTGGTCTTCATGTACTCCAGTATTCAAATCCGTTGATCGGAGATGCTAACTCAGTGGATTTCCCCTCTGCCTTGTTGGTCTGGTGATGGGATGTTGGTGGTGGTCGTCGTCATTGACCTTTGGAATATAACTTGACTTGATGATGACTTGACTCATTGCCATCCTGTCACCACTTATGGAGATGTCTGTCCTCTGGATAGGTGAAAACTTCCTTCAATGAAAGTTATTGGTAATTATTTCAGAAACTTCTGGCATGAAGAAACAACATGAAAACAGCAGGGAAGTTGATTACTTGTTGACTTTGATACATTGTTAAGGATTACTCTTCATGAGCTAGTGTGTCACTTAAGTGGTAAATAGTTTTATGTTATTTCAAATCTACACTATATTTTTTTCAGAGTGAAAAGATTTGCTTTTTTCTGATTATTAAATCATGGAGAAATAGAAAAAAATAGAAACAACTTTAAAATTTTCATGTCATTAATACTCTTTTAAAGTAACTACATAGAAATATGTTGTATGGATGCATCATATTTTATTTGGTCTGTTCCCTCCTAATGAACTTCCTTTTTCTCCAATTTTTGCTTATAAATTATGCTGTGATGAATCTTTATACACTGATCAGATTGATTCCTTAGGATGGATTCCTAAAGTGGAAGCAGAATTGCTGTGTTGAAGGTTGTGCAATGTTCCATATTTTCCTAATTATTCTTTTAATATCTTTATAGTTGAAAAGATATTTAAACAGCATTAAAGGACATTTTTAAAAATTAATTAATTAATTTTATTTATTTTTGGCTGTGTTGGGTCTTCGTTGCTGCACGCGGGCTTTCTCTAGTTGCAGTGAGAGGGGGCTACTCTTCGTTGCGGTGCGCGGGCTTCTCACTGCGGTGGCTTCTCTTGTTGTGGAGCGTGGGCTCTAGGTGCACGGGCTTCAGTAGTTGTGGCTCATGGGCTCTAGAGTGGAGGCTCAGTAGTTGTGGCACATGGCCTTAGTTCTCCGAGGCATGTGGGATCTTCCTGGACCAGGGCTCGAACCTGTGTCCCCTGAATTGGCAGACGGATTCTTAACCACTGTGCCACTAGGGAAGTCCCAAAAGGACATTTTAATAAAGGAAAAAAATCGATTTTATCCTTTTACCAGCTGTTTTCCTCTTCTCATCTAAGTTGTTTTGTTTTGATTTTTTAAATACCTCTTCCAAGTTCTCACTACACCTACCAAAAGAGAATTTGAGGGTAGGGAAAAACACATACAAAGAACAATTACAATTCTGGGCATCTTATGTTATCAGATAAGGGATCCTAAGTAACATTTGTTAACTGCCAAGAAAGTGACAGTAAATATGATGGGAATTCAGAGTGCACTGAGGTGATTAGGAAATGCTTCAAGGCAAGGTGGAACCTGACCTGGATCCAGAAGAGTAGTATTCAGATACGAGGTAGGAGAATGTTCCTGGCCTTCAGAATGGTATGAACAAAGTTGAGGAAGGTGTGTATTAGCTGACAAATAGGCTAGAGTATGCGGCTAGACTAACTGTAAAGGAGGGTTCATGTTGTGGTGCAGTGGAGAGGCTTCTATTGGAGTTAAGTTATATTCCAGAGGACTGATTTTATTTCTGGTACATCTGAAGTTGTACAGTAGGGAACTTTAAGATAAAGCAGATATGTGGCCCAATTTAAGCAAACTGAATAGTCTATTTTTTGCAAGAAATACAGGTTATTTTTTTATATAAGTGAATTATTTAAATAATGAACTTCCCGTAGATCTTAAAAGTTCTTATCACACACACACACGTTTTTTTGGTAACTGTGTAATGATGGATATTAACTAAACATATTGTGGTAATCATTTCACAGTATATATGTATATCAAATCATTACGTCGTACACCTAAAACTAATACAGTGTTATATGTCAGTTATGTATCAAAAAAAAATGAACTTCCCAATACTTAAATATTCATTTTATTATATAGTTTGACAGCATGTTGCAACTTTTGTGGATCTCAGTTTCTTCTGTAAAATCGAAGGGTTTAGACAGGGTGGTTGCTGAAGTCCTTTCTGGCACTTGAGATTATTACATAAACTTTCAAGAATACCTTGATTTTATGAAATAAATTGGCCTGCAGTTAGGCTGATACCCACTTCCAGCTCCTTAGGCACAATAATGCACCCCCATATCTTTGGGAGCAAAATTCCTCAGTTGGATGATCTCTCATGGCTTACCAGGTCTAGACTGATTCACTTTTGGAAACTCATTTGTTCTCACCTTTTACTTCTATATGACATTTAGAGACTTTCATTTGAAAGAATTTTGTGGCCTAAGATTGAGCCTCAAGAGGATGCTGTGAGGTTGATCATATCCAGGTGCAATTTTGGATATAAATCTATAGGAAAAATTACATAATACATTCTAAAGTAGAATGTTAAGGATTTCTTTTTTTACTGTCTGTTTTGAATTATTTACACCACTTTTCACCTCCTTTAGTGTGGATAATTGAGAACTGACTAGTACTTTTTAAAACTCAGACTTTCTCTTTAAAGTACATAATCGTGTTAAAGCTAATTTGTGGTATACTTCAAGTATCTCCCTCCTAGCATCACATTCTTTTCACTGAAGCATATTTGACCAGTGTTGCCTTTTAGAGGGAACCAAGGTCATAAGCTGACTGACTAGCTCTTCTGACAAGCCTTCTCAGGATGCCGTTAACTTGATGGGGCCTTTAGGATTTAGGATCCATTCCTCAGTTTTTCAAGTAAACTTGTTTCTTCGGTGCACCAGAGTTGACTGGTCTCAGAGAAAAGTGGCTAGCCAAACTCACATTGGGCTGATAGATAAACCAGAATGCCATTTTATTAAGGTACATGGTGAGGGTTTTATTAAGGTACATTGAGAAGCAGTCTTTTCCGTGACCTAGAAAATGTGTCTGCTCAGTCCCTTCCCCTCCTAGTGTCAGAGTATTATTAAAAAACTAGGCGCTGTGGTTGAGAATCTGCCTGCCAATGCAGGGGACACAGGTTTGAGCCCTGGTCTGGGAAGATCCCACATGCTGCGGAGCAGCTAAGCCTGTGTGCCGCAACTACTGAGCCTGCACTCTAGAGCCCGCGAGCCACAACTACTGAAGCCCACGGGCCCTAGACCCCGTGCTCCACAACAAGAGAAGCCACCGCAATGAGAAGCCTGCACACTGCAACGAAGAGTGGCCCCTGCTCGCCACAACTAAAGAAGGCCCGTGTGCAGCAATGAAGACCCAAAGCAGCCAAAAATAAATAAATAAATTAATTAAAAAAAACACTAATAACAATAGCTGATGTTTCCTGAGCACTTGTTATGTGTTAGGCTCTGCTCTAAGCGTTTTACTTGTATTTAACTCATTTAATCTTCACAGTAACCTTATGATGGAGGTATTCTTACCTGTGTTTTACAGGTGAGGAGTCTGAGGTACAGGGAGTTTTTCTGAGTATTAATAACTTGCCTGAAAGCATATATTTTGTTCTGTATTCTGATTTTGGTGGTGGTTCCATGTGAATTCTGTAAAAAATTTTGTACACAAAAAGGTAAATTATACTGTATATAAATATGCTAAATAAATAAATAAATAAATGCATCCAGAGTTCTGTGGATGCTTTTGTATCCTTTTAACGAGATCTGTTTAGAACTTTTTATAATGCCAGAGTCTCATATTAACAAATTTTTCTAAACTTTCTCACCAATTCTTTGACCAACCTGACAAATAAGAAAATGGGTGGATTTAAATTTATCCATCCTTGTCCTGCTTTGGTTATCACTACTTGAAGACAGAGAGGCAAAAAAGGATCTGAAGAGTCTACAGATTATACTGACCCAGTCTTTTTTTCCACCAATAAATTGTGAATGATTTTTCACCATAGATATCTATAGCATTTTTTTAAATAATTGTAAAAAATTTCTTTTTGAATGTTTTCATCTCCTTCAAGTATGGTAGGGATGAAATTAAGGTTATAATTTCATTCTAGAGTAAAGAATGAGGATAACAGTATCTTAATGCCAAGAATAACAAAAATATTCTGAATTAGCTAAATTAACAACAGTTGGGAAAGTCAAAGTTTATAGACATGAGATATTTTTAGGAGTGATTGGGTTAATTATAAATTATGTGGCAGTCTTAAAGACACTGAACATGTAATTTCAATTTTTGATAATTTGTTATGCAGCAATGGAAAACTAAGACACCTCCCTTCCTCCACTGGACTGTGCCTTGACTGTTTTGCCTTGTATGGAGTGCGTGCTGATTAAAAACTCATACAGTGGGGGAAAGAAGTAAACTACTGCTTACTTTTGGAAGTAATTTGTATTACATGATCTGACTGGATGAACTTTTCTGGCAAGTATGGGCAGTAACCAATAAAAATGCACTTTGGTTATCAGACTGTCTACCAGCCAGTTATGACCCGTTATTTTATGTCACAATAGTTTGCCACTTAACATAGCAGCCCTACTAATAGTTGCTTTAGTTTGTTCGTGACAGTATGTGCAAGCTCAGTGTTAAATTGAGTGTCTTTGGATTTGATTTTTGGTTCAGTTTCAGGTAATCATTTTTCTGTCTTAATCCATTGCCACTTAATACCAATCTCAAGTCCGAGAATCAGATTCTTGTGTGTCTTGGAAACGGTAGATTGTATTGAAGAGCGTAATTGATTCATCTCGGTCTGAGGCCTGCCTCTTTGATTATGTGATTGTAATATTTGTTTTTTTCTGTGGTTTATAATTTTTATTTGAAAACTGTTAGCCTAAAATTTTTATCTTCTAATCTGTGGAGTTCATTCTGGTAGATGGGACGTTGAACTCCATTAGGTAGAATTTGCTAGCACCTAGAAGACTTTAATTTTTTTTCAGCTGCAACCAATCTTAAAAGGCCTACAGGTAAGGGTGTTTTTTTGGTTGTTGTTAGTGGTGGAATTTGGGGACCTCCCACGTGATTTTCTGATAATGTCATGGGCAGGACCCTTGCCAGGTAACCCTTATATTTGACTTCATTTCCCATTTACTTCAACTGCCCCTCCCTTTCCTAGTTGATGCCTTGTTGGATTATCTGCTCTGAACCCAGTGTCTGGAGTTGGGCCCCATTGATAATTTGTGGTGTAGTCAGAGCAAGGGCTGAGAAGACTTCCCTCATTTTGAAAGATGCTTCTGGTCCTTCGCATAGGACTTGCTGTGTTTGGTGAGTTTTACGTGTAAGTGTATGTAAGGTCGGCTTTGATTTGAGTGCTTCGTGTTGATCCTTAAAACTGTGAAGCTTTTTTTTTAGTGATCCCCTGATAATAGAAGAAACTGGGGGCAGTTTTCTTAAGAGATTTAGTGTTGGGTGTGGTTGGTTTACTTGGGTGAGGAAAGGAAAGATTATGTGTCGGGAATAATCTCATAGTTGGGTGTTCCTAAATTGTGTTTTCCCACTTTTCTTATAAAATTAGAGGGAGCTTCTGCTGAAAACATACTGCATTAGATATACCTCATTTCCCTGGCTCTAAAATTTTTTTTTAAATTTCTTTTTCCACATTTCAGTGTAAGACCAAAGTTGTTGCTCCCTCCCCCCATGGGATGGCATACTACAACTGAAGATGTAAGAAATAATTAAAATAACAAATTATAGAAAAGTAAAATGAGAACTTTTATATATGTTTACTTTGCTTTTAGAAACTCATGTGCTCCTCCTGGAGTTGCCTGATGTTTATATGGTCCTTTGCAAATACTTCCTACTAAACTAAGATGATATTTTCAAAGTGGATAACACTCATTAATTTAATTAACAGTTACTTATTGAGTATCTACTCCATGCTAGACATTATACCAGTTATTTAATTAAAAAATACTTTAAAAATACACCAGGAGTTACTTCTGTGTGCTCTGTTAACACTTATCAACTCTGAGATCATGTACTATTCCATTTAACTTGGGAATAAACAGCTGAATTAATAGGGATCATCTGGCAGTGAAGAAGATAAGGAACTAAATTGATTTTTCAGTGTACCGATATCCATCTCTAGGTGAAAGTGGCCAGATTATATGTGGAGGAATTTAGCCATACATGCTATTAAATCCACATCCTGATCTAAGATAGAACTTGATCTCCTTGGAATTAATAGAATCTGCAGTACAAGTTGCTCACTCTCACCTACTCTTTGTGCTTCCTTGTACTCAAAGGTGTGGGAGAATTGAGCAGTCAGTCATGTGGATGGGGAGTATATATTGGTACAACATTTTGTTGAGCAATTTGGCATTATCTATCAAAATAAACAGCGCTTAGACTTGGGCTTGCTGCATTTATGTTCAGATACACCTATTTGCTACATTGTTTGCAGTAGCAAAAACCCAGAAACCACACATCAGGGTACAGTGGAATTCCTTGCCGCCTTTAGAAAGATCAAGGTATGTGTGTGCCTCCAAGGAGTTTGAGTGTGTGTGTGTGTCTGTGTCTGTGTGTGTCTGTTTGCTGGGACATGCCTTTTTTTGGTTTTGTGTGTTCTTTTGCTTGTTTCTGAGGCTACAAAAGAAAACAGTGGTTGTCTTTAGGCTTAGGAAAGAGGGATTTGGGTGTCTGGAAGGTAACTTTTACTTTTCAATTATAGCTTCCTATAACTTTTGAATTATTTATACTGAGTACATATTGCTTTTATTTTTTAAAAAGCATATATGTAGAGAGGCAGATGTAATTTTAACAGTTTTTCCAAAGGGTCATAGAACTTTAGTTCTAGAAGGGAGCTTAGAGAGCCTTGGACAGTTGGCCTCAATTTAAATTTAAGAAAACTTAGATTTAGGAAAGTATCTACAAAGCCTACACTAGAATTCAGGTCCCAAAGACAGCAAGAGCTTATGAATATATTGACTTGTTCTGTTCTGTTCTGTTCTAACAGTTTATTTAACTGATGTCCATTTCTCATTGTGAAGAATTGATTTTGAAAGACCCAATAAAATATTGACCTTTGTGAGACAGAGCTTCATGTACCTACCTCGGGCAATAAAGGTAAAGTGGTAGTGTTACTCTTACCTACATTTTGTAACTTTTCCTTAAAAGTGAATTTACTTATGAGTTCTATAAGTTTTTAATATTTGAAATGAATTTGTGTCTAGAGTCCAAAGCTTCCCTTTTTGATTTGAATACTAGCTGACTATCTAGATTTTTAAAACTGATTTTACTGAGTTTTCCATCTAGTTTCCAGGGATGAATAGATGGAGAAATAATTTTTGTGTCTTCTAAATGGCTTCCTATTTAAAGACCAAGTATACTGAAAAGGACGGTAGGGAAATTGTTTAAAGGAGGAAAATTTATATATTGAGGAGGAACTCTCAGTTCTTGAAAATATGAGTTCTTTTAACTATAAGTTGAATCTTTTCCTGGCTCTTCAAGGCCAGAAACATTTTCTCTTAATTCAAACCAAGCAAAGAAATTGGTAGTAGTGAGGCTGGTGATTTAACATGGGACTGGACATCCAAACTGTATTCAATGAATATTTTTTATGGTTGATTGACTTTAGGGCTCAAGCAATGGAAACACATTTATTAATGCTCAGAGTAGTTGTTGGACTTAGGACAAAAATCTATTTTTTGCTGTGACTCTACTAGTAATATAGGTGGGAAAAACTTAGTCTTCCAAAATTTAAATAATCCATAAGCCTCTCCCAAAATGGGACCTCTATTTGATAATAATTTGATTCAGCTAATAAGATGACTCGTTGCTTTGAAGGAAAGGGTTTTCAGGAAATAGAGTAAAAGAGCCTTTTTACATCTTGAGGATCAGAGTCAAATCTGTGCAGCTTTAATCAGTTAAGGTTTGGTTGAATTGAAAGGAAGAAGAGGTTACAGAGGACCAAGAACAAATAGAGTTGCAAATTTATCTTTGTAACCTCACATCCTTGGGGAGGAATCCAGTTTCTATAGCCACTTTAATTCTGTTGCGAATGTAGACTGAGCAGTAGAATTGGGTATCCTGACAGTTGACTTAATTTGAACAGTCACATTAGGTAAGACTGGAAAACAATCTGTAAAACATTTTACTGGATGTTCATTAAATCCTTTTATATCCCTAGAATATTTTGCTAATTCCTTTATTCACCAGATGTTTATGAAGCACCTTCTATGTGCCAGGCACAATACAGGATTATCTGGGTACAAGTCCCTTGCCCTCAAAGAGTATTCAGGCTAATAGCAGAGAACTCCCTTCACTTTACTCAGATCACTTCAGTCTTTTACTCCTAAAGAATTAAGTAACATTAGCAAGTTTTCTTGGTTTTTTACTGTCACCCAAAAGGCATTCGTTACAATTTTTGTTATTATTTATATCTCCATCTCCAAAAATGCTTTTACGTCTACCTTTTATTTTTCTACTTGTAAGCCAGTTTCCCATCTCAGAAAACAGATCTCAGCTCCCAGTCCCATTATGATCAGTTGTTTTCCTTAATTGATAGAAAATAAACTATGTACTACAGAATAAGGCTTAGTGGTCAGAAAAACTAGTGATTTCTTTAAGGCAAGACAGAGTCTACAGGCTTGATATTATAATTTTTAAAAAGAGAAGCTAAGTGGATACAATAAGAAAAGTTTCAAAGATCAAGGATGGCTTCGTTAAAAATTTTTACACCCAAAAGAAGAAAGAAAGTTTAATCAAGTTTCTGTTGGACCCAAACAAGAAAAAGACCAGGGGCTGCTTCTGACTTTGAACTGGGCGTTATCTCAGCAGAGCCCCCACTGTCTAGGTTCTGGTTTTCAGACTTGCAGGACCAGAATGTCAGTATTATAAGTGCACTCAGAAGATGATCAGGCTCTATAAACTGTAGACAGTGTAGAGGATTAATTCACACAAAACAAATCCATGGAAGAGTAGGGATGGGGCTGCTACTTTTGGCTGTGGTCACAGAAGGCCTTTTTTATTTCTAATTTTTTAAAAAAAATATTTATTTATTTTGGCTGTGCTGGGTCTTAGTTGCGGCACGAGGGATCTTCGCTGCGGCATGAGGACTTCTTAGTTGCGGCATGCATGAGGGATCTAGTTCCCTGACCAGGGATCGAACCTGGGCCCTCTGCATTGGGAGCACGGAGTCTTATCCACTAGACCACCAGGGAAGTCCCCAGAAGGCCTTTTTTAAAAGAGATGACTGTTGAGCTAAACATAAATAACAAGAAGCAAGTAATGTGAATAACTAGGAGAAGGGTCTTCCAGGCTGAGGGAAGATAGCACTAAGGCCCTGAGATGGAAACACGCTTGGCTTATTTATAGAAAGAAGGCCAGTCAGTGTGTTTGGAGTGAGGGATAGGTGATAAATTAGGCATAATGGGCCAGTTTTTATAGGACCCTATAGGGTCAGGTAAAGAGACTGAATTTTATTCTAAGTGTGGTTAAATGGAAGAGGGACATGATCTGATTTACCTTTTTAAAGTTCATTGTGGCTACTGTGTGGCAGATAGATTGTGCTACAGAGGAAGCTGGAAGATCAGTTAGACACCAGTTAACACTGGTTCAGATGAGAGAAAACTGCACAGAAATGGGTATAATTTGGGATGGATAAATGTGGACTGTATTAGGAAGCCGGACAGCTGATAGGACTTGCTGATAGTTGGGATATGAGAACATAGGGGTTTTGGCTTGAGCAACTGGATAGAAGATGGTGCCATTTAGTATTTTAGTCATGTTCGACTTTTCAAATGAATATAATTAAGGAATGATAGAAATTGTGCTTTTTAATTCTGTAAGCTTGTGGAAAAGGAGAGAGAGATCTCCTGGGGAAAAGACACTGGTTTTTTGTAAACTCAGACTAGAAAATACTCTGGCATGTTAGAAAAGTAGACATTTTATTTTTAAAAATTAATGACGATTAGGTGCTAAAATATGGAAAGTCCTTAAAAAAGTATGAGGACATATGATTTGTTCCCAGAGTCTAGTCTTGAAAGTAGGCATGAGCCTATCAACAGTTTGCCCAGGTGTCATTAATAATTGTGCTCAGAATTTGTTAGAACAAAAGAGCATAGTTTTCAACAGAGTTGCCACTTGAAAACGAAATCAGAATTGAAAGCTAGGGTATATAGATGTATCTTCTATCGGGTATTTTTCCAGTTCCTCCGTGTTGAATAATAAACTCATCTAAGAATCACCTAGTCACAGGAATTAAAGTATTGGATTAGAAGTTGAAAGACTTCAGTCTTAACTGATCCCCCTTAATAGCCATGTAACCATGGTAGATTGTAACCTCTGAGCTTCTGTTTCCTTATTTGTAAAATACTTGCCCTGCACGCCTCACAGAGCTGTTAATAAATCCCAGATAAGATCATGAATGTCACAGTACTTTGAAGATGAAGTGTTGAATACTGCTTGTGAGGGAATGGTTATATAGCTTAAAGCATTTACCACAAAAGGACCTTAGAAGTCCTTTTAAAGAAGATAAGGAAGTGCTCGCTTTGGCAGCACGTGTGCTAAAATTTGAATGATACAGAGAAAATTAGCATGGCCAATAAATAAAAGAAGAAATAGACAAGGAAGATGGGGGTGGGAGTGCTCCGGTTGTATCTCTACTGTGAATCTTGAGGTTATGGTTTCCGTTAGGCTGTAGTACTCAACTGTACAGACCTAGTCTCAGTGGCCTTATAATTCTTAACCAAAGTGACTTGTGAAACAGAGGACCCTAGATAAATTTCAATGCTATGAGGATGATAAAATGTAAGTTTGGTTTTGCTCTCTTATTTGGTAGTTAGAACTTTATTCCTAGCCATAATGAAAATGAAAGGCAGCAAAATATGGTTAGTATTTTTTACTTTTAAGTTCTTTTCCCTTTATTTGCTCTTGGGCTATGGAGAGGCATTTTGTTTGATTTACTTGGAGTATCTTTTCCTTAAGAAGAGAAAAGTATAAACATGCCAGAGGCTTGCTAGCAGTTGAAAGCAAGTGTTGGTCAGCCAGAGAAAAGAAGGCAAAAAACAGGTTGGGGAATGGAAAAAGTGAAGCAAGAGGGAGGAAAAACAGATTTGAAAGAGGAGAAAAAGCATTTAAATCATTTCCAAAAGTCTCAAGTTTTCTTTTTAAAAATCTGTCTTTGAGTTTAGGTACTATACTTGGAGGTGATTGAAGGAGGGGTTGGTTCTTAGAGGAGAGTGAGTAAAATTAGGGAAAGTGGGAGGACAGGTGTTCAGGTTAGAGGTAGATGATGGGGAGGAAGGAGAAGGTGCTCTGTGGAAACATGGTTCCTTGTGAGGATTGACAGTCTCTGAGGATATACTGGGTTAGGATGAGTGTTATTCTTATTTAAAATGTACTTTCTTACTGAAGTATATAATGTCAGTCTCTTTACTCCCTCTGCTTAAGTAACCCCGGTGCTGTGTTCCCATCAGCTGGGGAAAATATTTCACCAAGAGCTATATTTTTTATTATTGAGAAGATCTGGACTGAATTCATTGGCTTTTTTGGTTTGATTTAGACTACTCTGATGTCAACTTTTTAAAGCTTTTCTAATCTACTTTTCCCTCTAAATTCATTGTTTTTGGGGACTTACCTGGTGGTCCAGTGGTTGAGAGTCCGCTTTCCAGTGCAGGGGACCGGGGGTTCGATCCCTGGTTGGGGAACTAAGATCCCACATGCCCAGGGGCAACTAAGCCGTGCGTACGCTCTGGAGCCTGTGCACCGCAACTAGAGAGAAGCCCATGTGCCACAACGAAAGATCCCGCGCCACAACGAAGATCCTGCATGCTGCAACTAAGACCCGACGCAGCCAAATGATAAATAAATATTTTTAAAAAAAGAAAAAGAAAGCCAAACAAAAAGTAGAGAGATTGTGAGACCTTCAGCTGAAGTCCTCTTTATTCACTTTCTCAGTTCTTTTTCCCACCTCACTCCCCAGAGACAATCTATGACCATAAATTTAGTGTGCATCCTGTGCAGAGTGTGTGTGTGAATGTATAAATAAATTCTATTGCAGTCATTTTTTTCATTTATTCTTGTTTTTCAAGATCTATCCATCTGGATACATGTAGATCTAGGTCCCTCATTTCAGCTGTTTCATTTTTTTATTTCTCTGTATGAATATTTCACAGTTTTCCCAAACCCCTTTGATGGATATTTAAATTGTTTCCATTTTTTTTGCCATTACAGACAGAACTTCAGTGAACAACCACCTCATATGATTTTTTCCTCCTCCTTCTTCCTTGTTATTGCTTGGGTGGTTTGATTTTTGTCCTAAATATCTTATTTGAATTCTCCCATTTGGTTTACCACTTTGATATTTACAGTCATCATTTGAAGGAGAGGAAGGGATGAGGGAAACCTTCTCTAACTTGAAATGCCAGTTTTCTTTTACTGAGGCCAGAGGCTCTGAAATGTTCTTTTCCTGTGGATTCTTTATGGACTCTGATAAATTTGTCAGCCTTTGCATTTAACATTTTATATTTTTATTGTCTCATATCCAATAGCTGATTTTCATAAACCTCAGTAACTACTCACGTTTCCCCTTTCTCCGTTATATGTTTTCTTTCATTACTTTTTAACTCCTAGAATACTTCCCACTCATTAAATGTAGGACTAGTATTTAGTTGGTTGATCGCCAACCTAGTTCATTCAATTCTTGTCTTACAAATTCATCATGATCCAAATGTAGCTGATATTTATGAAAGAGTTTCTTGGAGCATTCTTAGCCAAATTAGACATTTTAAAAATGTAAGCCTTTACCTTAGATTAGAATTATTACAGATAAATTTTGTTCAGGGACCATATATTTCAATGACCAATGATTTTCTTTTCTTTTTTTTTTTTTTTTGGCTGTGTTGGGTCTTCGTTGCTGAACGCGGGCTTTCTCTAGTTGTGACGAGCAGGGGCTACTCTTCGTTGCGGTGCGCGGGCTTCTCATTGTGGTGGCTTCTCTTGTTGTGGAGCACGGGCACTAGGCGCGTGGGCTTCAGTAGTTGTGGCTCATGTGCTCTAGAGCGCAGGCTCAGTAGTTTGCACACGGGCTTAGTTGCTCTGCCGCATGTGGGATCTTCCCGGACCAGGGCTCGAACCTGTGTCCCCTGCTTTGACAGGTGGATTCTTAACCACTGTACCACCAGGGAAGTCCCGGTTTTCATTTATATTTTTTTTCTGGAGTCTTTAATCCACTCTACTTTAGTCATTATTGTGAGGTTGGGTGTATTTTTAAAATTTATTTATTTTATTTATTTACTTATTTATTGGCGCGTTGGGTCTTTGTTGCTGTGTGCGGACTTTCTCTAGTTGCGGCGAGCGGGGGCTACTCTTCGTTGCGGTGCACGGGCTTCTCATCGCGGTGGCTTTTCTTGTTGCGGAGGACGGGCTTCAGTAGTTGTGGCACGCAGGCTCAGTAGTTGTGGCTCACGGGCTCTAGAGCGCGGGCTCAGTAATTGTGGCACACGGGCTAAGTTGCTCCACAGCATGTGGGATCTTCCCGGACCAGGTATCGAACCCGTGTTCCCTGCACAGGCAGGCAGATTCTTAACCACTGAGCCACCAGGGAAGTCCCAGGGTGTATTTTTAATTTTTATGTTCAAGGGTTTTTTTTTTTTTTTTCCCACTTTAAAGGTGGATCCTGTTTAGAGCTTTGAGCACTTGGAATGTTAAAGTGTTACAAGTGAAAACCCGTTGCTCTTCTCTAATAATACACCTCGCCAGCTGAAGTGTTTGAGTAGGACTTCCTTTCTTGAATATATAAACTATCTTTAAGAATTAATGTGCTGGGCTTCCCTGGTGGCGCAGTGGTTGAGAATCTGCCTGCTAATGCAGGGGACACGGGTTCGAGCCCTGGTCTGGGAAGATCCCACATGCCACGGAGCAGCTGGGCCCGTGAGCCACAACTACTGAGCCTGCGCGTCTGGAGCCTGTGCCCCGCAACGGGAGGGGCCGCGATAGTGAAGGGCCCGCGCACCGCGATGAAGAGCGGTCCCCGCACCGCGATGAAGAGTGGCCCCCACTTGCCGCAACTGGAGAAAGCCCTCGCACAGAAACGAAGACCCAACACAGCCAAAAATAAATAAATAAATAAATAAATAAAGGAGCTATAAAAAAAAAAAATTAAAAAAAAAAAAAAAAAAAAGAATTAATGTGCTAAGTATTTTTAAAAGTAATTGATAAGACCTTAAAATGGAAGTCTTAGTAATAAATATAACTGTAGAATATCAGGTGCCTGTGTATTTTCTTTCAGATTTGTTTATGTCCTAGGATATGGTTCATGTCACAAGTTATTGTGGTTGGAAAGTAACCTTCGGATCTAGGCTTATTCTGCCTTTATTTTAGGTGAAGTATTCCACCAAAAGTATAAGCTCTATCTGTATACTCAGAAGTATCTGTAATCACTCAGTAGGCAGTGAATTGTTCAGTGAATTTTCTTCCTTATGTTGTAATCACTAAGTTTGAATGGAGTTCTTTACCTGTTCTTTATCCTGTCAATCCCATGTTTTATGCTGCAGAGAAATGTTCCTATTTTAAATCTTTCTTTAGAATGAAAGTATGTTCTTATGTGGAATACTAACACCATGGAGTTTTGTTTTCCCTTCCACTCCGGAAACTCTGCTGTAAAAAGTTTTAGTTCCTAAGTCAAAAATAAGTTTTTCTTTTAACTGTAGTCACCGTCTTGGGATATTTCATCTGGATACATAACAGAAGACTTTACTGTTTCTGTGGGCATCAAAATATAATATAAAGAACCTTCTTCTTGAAATTATATTTTGTTTGCATAATTCTTTATTTAGCACACCTTTCTTCCTGACTTTAAAGAAAATATGCTCATTAAAAAAAAAACTTTAAAATAATGAAAAGTATAACTAAAGGAAGCAATCACTCAGTCTTCGTTGCTACATCTTGTTGAGTAATTCCCTTAGTGGTTATGGCGGCGCACACCCACACCAGCAGTACAGGAGAGCTCTTGTCTTTTGTCTCTCTGGGCTCTCCCAGCATTGCTGTCATTAAAAGATGCACTGCATATTTGTTTTAGGGGAAAATACAATTTAGTTTGTATCAACTTTTTATAAGTCTTACCTGTGACTCAGTACTAATAAGAGCATAAATCTGAAACTTGTTAGTAAAACAAACTTTGTTAATAAATTTGACTTACAGAGAAGGGAAGCCTTTTTTTCAAATGTATAAAGTTATTGTCTAAGCTTTCTAGGATGGAAATCCTAAAGAAGAGGAGATTAATTCAGTCATTTTATTAAATAAGTATTTGTTTCTGATCTTCCACTTGCCAGACACTGTCTGGGTACAGCAACAAAACAGACAAGAGTCTGCCTTCTTACATCTCAGGTAAAGTGTGGTAAATGACTTTGTGTGCTATAGAAAAAAATGAAGCAATGCAGGAGAAATAGGATTATGGCTGGGGGGGAGGGGATGACATGTTTAAGGGTGTCAGGGAAGGCCTCACAGAGATGGTGGTTATTAGGGGAAGCCCCAACAATGGAGAGGGAGTGTGCCAAGAGAATATCTAGGGGAAGAGTTATCCAGGTAGAAAAAAGGGCAAGTGCAAAGCCCTAAGGCAGGAATGAGCCTATTCTGTCTGAGGAACAGCAGCAGAGAAGGCCAGTGTGGCTGGAACACAGTGAACTCCGGAGAACATAATTGGAGATGAGGCCAGAGAGGTAATGAGGTCCAGATGGTGCAGGGCCTTTTCAGTTATTGTAAGGACTTTGGCTTTTAGTCAGAGTGAGATGGAAATCATTGGAGGTTCCATCAGAGGACATGATTAAACTAAAAAGGTAATACCAAAAAATACTTGTGTCCTGGCTTTGCTTTTTCAGAAGCTTTGTTTGTTTCTTATAATAATTTGGATATTAACTAATGGCTCCTGGTGAGTAGTCATACATAGATTTAAACATTTGTGTCAGTACCGAAAATTTCCCAGGAATACAGATCTTAGGTATTGCATTTGAATTCAGAGAAAGAAAGTATAATAGGAAAGCCTGTCTATAGATATTCATTCCTGGGTGGCCCTGCTTTTATTACTGAGTTCTCATCCTGAACTGTCTTGAAAAAAAAATCAAGGGTATATTCTGTGCAAGACACTATATTCACCCTTAGACATTGGAGGAGATATATACATACACATACATACACACACATATACTCTATTGGGTAATTTTATTGCATATTTTAATGCATTTTAAATTATGATTTTATTTTAATGCATTTTTATTTTGAAATATAACCCATAGAAAAATACACAAAACATAACTGTATAGTTTAAAGTTTAATTATAAAAAGCAAGTACTTATATAACCACCAATTAGACCTAGAAATATACCATTGCCAGCGCCCAGAAGAAGCTTGCTGTGTTGTGTGTTCCTTCTAGATCATAACCCATACCCAGGTGTCACTAATCTGACATTTGTGATAGTAGTTTCCTTTCCTTTGTGATTTTACCACCTAGGATTCAGTGCAAACCAATATAATTTAGTTTTGTCTGGTTTTGAACTTTATATACATTAAATGGAATAATACTATATGTGTTCTTTTATGTCTTCTTTCAGAACCTAACTATATGTTTGTAAAGTTCATCCATGTTGTTATGTAGAACTGTAATTTCATTGCCATGTAGCACCCTGTCATGAATATACCCCAATTTGTGTATCCATTCTACTGTTGATGTTTTGGCTGTTAGGAACACTGCTGCTGTACGTGTTCTTATTTATGTGCGCTGACGGACATGTGCAGGACTTTCTCTGGGCCATATTTGGGGGTAGAATTGTTTAGTTTTTAACAAACTAAACAATGGATCTTTAATTTTTCTTTTTTTTAACATTTTTTAAAATTTTATTTATTTATTTTTGGCTGCGTTGGGTCTTCACTCGTGCGCTCAGGCTTTCTCTAGTTGCGGCGAGCAGGCTTCTCATTGCGGTGGCTTCTCTTGTTGCGGAGCACAGGCCCTAGGTCGTGCGGGCTTCAGTAGTTGTGGCACGCAGGCTCAGTAGTTGTAGCACACGGGCTTAGTTGCTCCACGGCATGTGGGATCTTCCCGGACCAGGGATCGAACCCCTGTCCCCTGCATTGGCAGGTGGACACTTAATCACTGTACCACCAAGGAAGTCCCGAGCTTTAGTTTTATTAGATAAGAAAAAACTGTTTTTCAGCGTGGTTGTACTAATTTGTCTTCCTACCAACAGTGTGAAAGTGTTCCTGTTCCTCCCAGTCTTTATCAGTATTGTCAGACTCTAAATTTTGCCAATCCACTAGGCCTAAAAGTGTTCATTCTAGCAAATTAACTGAGAAACCAAAACCTTAAACACAGTTGGTGTGCAGTAAATATCTGTTAAATGAATTCGGCCTGACTCTTGCTACTCTAAATCTTCTGATCATGACTTGTCCTGTTTTAGAGTCAATAGTTTAGTACAGTTTTTGGTGAGGGCTCATTCCATTACTGACAGTAACTAGACTTGGTTAACCAAAGTAAGAGGAGCTTATTTGTACCAGTGTACCAGTTAAAGATAGCATTTACATTTTCAGGAAAAGACTCTGTTTTTGTTTTTGTTTTTTAAATGAAAGCAGCAAAGAGGAGACAGTAAATTTTTTTTATTGGTTTATTAACAGTACATTGTTAATTCTTTTATTTCCTTGGCTGTGCCTTGTGGCATGTGGGATCTTAGTTCCCCGACCAGGGATCGAACCCGTGCCCCCAGCACTGGGAGCGTGCTGTCTTAACCACTAGCCACCAGGGAAGTCCCAAGATACTGTTTTTGAAAAATCACCCACAGTGTATGCAGTACTTCATTTTCCCACAAAAAGGAAGATAGCACCAGAATTTCCTGCCTAGGTGATACCCCTAGAACCCTTGCAACCACTCTTACCCCTGTTTCTGTTTTGAGTGACTTTGTAGGCTATGGTAGATTATTTAGGGGGGTGGTGGTGGTGTTTAGCTAAGATATCTCACCAGTCTTCAACAGCCACCTTAGTGTGGCAGCTATTTATTAAAACCATAGGATACATGGCTTTGTTTAAATGTATCTTGCTTCAGTGTAATTGACCCAGAGCACTTTTTTTTTCTTTAACATCTTTATTGGAGTATAATTACTTTACAATGTTGTGTTAGTTTCTGCTGTATAACAAAGTGAATCAGCTGTATGTATACATATATCCCCATATCCCCTCCCTCTTGAGCCTCCCTCCCACCCTCCCTATCCCACCCCTCTAGGTGGTCACAAAGCACCGAGCTGATCTTCCTGTGCTATGCAGCTGCTTCCCACTAGATATCTGTTTTACATTTGGTAGTGTATATACATCAGTGCTACTCTCTCATTTCATCCCAGCTTACCCTTCCTCCTCCCCGTGTCCTCAAGTCCATTCTCTACGTCCGTGTCTTGATTCCTGTCCTGCCCCTAGGTTCTTCAGAACCATTTTTTTTTTTTAAGATTCCGTATATATGTGTCAGCATATGGTATTTGTTTTCCTCTTTCTGACTTCACTCTGTATGACAGACTCTAGGTCCATCCACCTCAGTACAAATAACTTAATTTTGTTTCTTTTTATGGCTGAGTAATATTCCATTGTATATACGTGCCGCATCTTCTTTATCCACTCATCTGTTGATGGACACTTAGGTTGCTTCCATGTCCTGGCTATTGTAAATAGTGCTGCAGTGAACATTGTGGTACATGTCTCTTTCTGAATTATGGTTTTCTCAGGGTGTATGCCCAGTAGTGGGATTGCTGGGTCATATGGTAGTTCTATTTTTAGTTTTTTAAGGAACATCCATACTGTTCTCCATAGTGGCTGTATCAATTTACATTCCCACCAACAGTGCAAGAGGGTTCCCTTTTCTCCACACCTTCTCCAGCATTTATTACATTCTTTTTATTTATGTATGTATGTATGTATGTATGGCTGTGTTGGGTCTTCGTTTCTGTGTGAGGGCTTTCTCTAGTTGCGCAAGCGGGGGCCACTCTTCATCGCGGTGCGCGGGCCTCTCACTATCGCGGCCTCTCGTTGCCGAGCACAGGCTCCAGATGCGCAGGCTCGGTAGTTGTGGCTCACGGGCCGAGTTGCTCCGCGGCATGTGGGATCTTCCCAGACCAGGGCTCGAACCCGTGTCCCCTGCGTTGGCAGGCAGATTCTCAACCACTGCGCCACCAGGGAAGCCCCTCCAGCATTTATTGTTTGCAGATTTTTTGATGATGGCCATTCCGACTGGTGTGAGGTGATACCTCATTGTAGTTTTCATTTGCATTTCTCTAACGATTAGTGATGTTGAGCATCCTTTCATGTGTTTGTTGGCAATCTGTATATCTTCTTTGGAGAAATGTCTATTTAGGTCTTCTGCCCATTTTTGGATTGGGTTGTTTTTTGATATTAAGCTGCATGAGCTGCTTGTATATTTTGGAGATTAATCCTTTGTCAGTTGCTTCATTTGCAAATATTTTCTCCCATTCTGAGGGTTATCTTTTTGTCTTGTTTATGGTTTCCTTTGCTGTGCAGAAGCTTTTAAGTTTCATTAGGTCCCATTGGTTTATTTTTGTTTTTATTTCCATTTCTCTAGGAGGTGGGTCAAAAAGGATCTTGCTGTGATTTATGACATAGAGTGTTCTGCCTATGTTTTCCTCTAAGAGTTTTATAGTGTCTGACCTTGCATTTAGGTCTTTAATCCATTTTGAGTTTATTTTTGTGTATGGTGTTAGGGAGTGTTCTAATTTCATTCTTTTACATGTAGCTGTCCAGTTTTCCCAGCACCACTTATTGAAGAGGCTGTCTTTTCTCCATTGTACATTCTTGCCTCCTTTATCAAAGACAAGGTGACCATATGTGTGTGGGTTTGTCTCTGGGCTTTCTATCCTGTTCCACTGATCTATATTTCTGTTTTTGTGCCAGCACCATATTGTCTTGATTACTGTAGCTTTGTAGTATAGTCTGAAGTCCGGGAGCCTGATTCCTCCAGCTCCGTTTTTCTTTCTCAAGATTGCTTTGGCTATTCGGGGTCTTTTGTGTTTCCATACAAATTGTGAAATTTTTTGTTCTAGTTCTGTGAAAAACGCCATTGGTAGTTTGATAGGGATTGAATTGAATCTCTAGGTTGCTTTGGGTAGTAGTATAGTCATTTTCACAATGTTGATTCTTCCAATCCAAGAACATGGAATATCTCTCCATCTGTTTGTGTCATCTTTAATTTCTTTCTTTAGTGTCTTACAGTTTTCTGCATACAGGTCTTTTGTCTCCCTAGGTAGGTTTATTCCTAGGTAATTTATTCTTTTTGTTGCAGTGGTAAATGGGAGTGTTTCCTTAATTTCTCTTTCAGATTTTTCGTCGTTAGTGTATAGGAATGCAAGAGATTTCTGTGCATTAATTTTGTATCCTGCTACTTTACCAAATTCATTGATTAGCTCTAGTAGTTTTCTAGTTTTCTGGTAGCATCTTTAGGATTCTCTATGTATAGTATCATGTCATCTGCAAACAGTGACAGTTCTAATTCTTCTTTTCTGATTTGGATTTCTTTTATTTCTTTTTCTTCTCTGATTGCCGTGGCTAAAACTTCCAAAACTATGTTGAATAATAGTGGTGAGAGTGGGCAACCTTGTCTTGTTCCTGATCTTAGAGGAAATGGTTTCAGTTTTTCACCATTGAGAATGATGTTGGCTGTGGGTTTGTCATATACGGCTTTTATTATGTTGAGGTAGGTTCCCTCTATGCCTACTTTCTGGAGAGTTTTTATCATAAATGGGTGTTGAATTTTGTCGAAAGCTTTTTCTGCATCTGTTGAGATGATCATATGGTTTTTATCCTTCAATTTGTTAATATGGTGTATCACATTGATTGATTTGCATATACTGAAGAATCCTTGCATTCCTGGGATAAACCCCACTTGATCATGGTGTATGATCCTTTTAATGTGTTGTTGGATTCTGTTTGCTCGTATTTTGTTGAGGATTTTTGCATCTATGTTCATCAGTGATATTGGCCTGTAGTTTTCTTTTTTTGTGTGACATCTTTGTCTGGTTTTGGTATCAGGGTGACGTGATGGTGGCCTTGTAGAATGAGTTTGGGAGTGTTCTTCCCTCTGCTATATTTTGGAAGAGCTTGCGAAGGATAGGTGTTAACTCTTCTCTAAACGTTTGATAGAATTCGCCTGTGAAGCCATCTGGTCACCCCAGAGCACTTTTTATAAAGATTTTTTTACATAAAAACTTGATAGTAATACTTCTAGCATTTTGTGAAGTAGCTGGCAAAAGTGGTCACTCCCCTCTTGTAAATCTTGTAAATGTGTACACAGGGCAAGCCACTTGTTTCATTTTTGCTGTACTCATAGGCCAGTTCATTAGAGGAATTAGCTTGAATTTTTCTGACTTTAATTTCTAAGCGTAATCTTTTTGAGAGATGACTAGAAAATAGAGCCCTCAGAACTAGTGATGAGATATAAGAATGGTCATTTTGACTAGTAAATCCTAGCTAATGTATCACCTGCTTTTGTAAGATTTTCCCTTTTCAGAATAGCCTAAGTAAGTAAAGACTTGCATGAGATTCAGAATCTTGTTAAGTCTGATTCATCATCTCTATTTCCAGCAAAGATTTCCTGTTAGACAAGACAAATTAGAGTCTTCCTACTGACTTGGTGAGTTTTTACATAGTTTTATTTTAAACATAGTTTAAGATCATGAGGACAGAAGTGGAATGAAATGCATAGAAATATTTATCATGACTTTAAAAAATGCACATCTTGAGTGCAATCTACTGTTTCGTTTCAGTGCAGATAGTATGTATAGTTGGAAGTCATATAAGGTGAGCATGTAAGTTTTTTTTTTAAATAATGAGCATGACAATCAGTGTTAAAGAAACATTTTTCATAAATGGTTTCAAAAGAGGTTTTATTCTAAATATTCTTTCCTGGAGTAAACAAGAGTTATTCATTCAGATCTTCTCTGGTGACTAGTACATACAGGATAAGGCTTTACACTAATGATGGAGAGGAGAGAAGATGTTTGGATTTAAATTTTCTGATAATACATGATATGGAGACTTTAGAGGAAGATTATTTTTCTTCTGAGAAAAGATCTTCAGGGAAATTTGAATTCCAGCTTATAAAAGGAGATACCTTAAAGCAATTCATGGGCTCCCTTTTACTCTACATATAAAAGGAGTTTGATTCTGAGCAGGTTGCCTTTGTGCATGAACCTTAGAGCTCATCTCTCTATGGGTAACTTAGACAACTGTTTCTACCATTCTGGCTAGCATCTTAAAAGTTTTGCTTTGTGGTATGAGATTCTTGCCTCAAATGCTTATGTATGTTTTTACACAGTTTTATTGGGTAAAATAGGTGTTATTGCATTTTAATCTTTTAAATTCTGACAAAAATCATTGGGAGCCAGGAAATTGTGTTAAGATGGGCATTCTGTCTAACTTTCCCGTTTTGGCTGCCTGTGTGGTTTTACTTTTTCCTTGCGTCATGAATTTTGGAATGAACACTTCAAACTGAGAACTTCCTGCTCATCCTTTGTCCCATTTAGTTTAGTTAGAACCTTAACATTAACATAGAAATTGGCTTATTTTTTAATAACTTTGGAAGAAGGGAGAATTTATTTTTTGCAGGTGGTTTCTAGGTAAGGAACATGGGTCCATGTAAACAATCATCAGATTTCTTTACTTAAGACCATACTTAAAGGAGAAGAGTAAAGCGTACATATACCTCAGTCTCTCTTTCATAGGTAGGGGGAGTTCTAAGTGTCACTCATAAAGGTAAGAGTCTCCAGAGAACACTGAATTCTGTACTGCTAGATAGTATGTAGTAGTAAATGCTGAAGAGGATCGGTTGCCCTTGTAGAAGACCAAATCCTCTGGAGCAGGTGGGTCTTTTCAGCTTCTAAGTTAATGAAGTTATTCCAAATTATATGCCCTAAGACCAGTTTAGAATTTATTCTTTGGTATACATTCCTTGGGCCCTTTCTGTAACCAGACAGTATTAGCAAGAAATATTTGTAAATGGCTTGACTGAAACATCGATGGCCAAAGAGAACTGCTTGTTGAATTTGGCTTCTATAAAGGCCAGAAGATCCTGTGGGGTTATGCAACCTCTGCCTATTTGTTTCATGAAATGACTCTTTTGTTTTTGAATTCCTTGCAAGTTAGACATGCTTAAATTGTATTAAGGCCAAGGCATTCATCTGTTTACTATTTGATTTTATAAGGTTCTTCATAGTTGTAGTTGAGGGGAGAGAGAAGGTGAAAAACTGTCTCTCAGATCTCAAAACAGCTTTGGGAATATAATTACATAATAAATAGAGTCTTCTTAGCCATAAGGTTTTTTCCCTCTTCTTCCTCTTCCTTCTTCTTTTTTAAAATTCTGTTCCAGCTCTTGTTTTAGAATAAATTTTCTCAACCTAGAGGAGAAGTCTTTGATAACATGTGGGATGTGTTAAAATCTTCATCTTTCCTAAGTTTGCTCTTTGTGGCCCTAGAGATTTTTGCCCAAGCTATTCAGTGGAATCAACACATTATTATAATTTGTGAAAAGAGAGAAGTTGCTGATTGCCTCTGCCTATCTAATTTCATTTCTAAAAGTGTTTTCCTTTGGAGCTGAGATCCACTTTGAAGTGAAATAGCCCCTTTATAGTCAGGTTTGTTTGCTGATTTGGATTCGTTGTCATTCCATTTCAGACATCTCCCAAATGATGGATTTTGAAAGTGATGTGTGGAGAAGCTTAATCCTATGAACCCTATCTGCCTTTTTTTTTAAAAGCAGTTGGAGGAGGGTTTGTTTGTTTCCCTAGCAGGGGGTTAGTAATTAACAACAGCAGCACATCACCTGATGGAAAGAACCCAGACCTTGTGAAACCTGTGCCTGTTGCAGCCATCACGGTTTATGCTGCAGGACCCTCCAGCCAAGCGGAGACAGGAATTGTTTCCTTCTGTGTTGTTATGTAGATGTAGTCGTTTGTGCCTAAATTAAAAAGCAAAACAAAAACTCCAGAAGTCTTTTTAAGATCTAAGGAGATGCAATCCCACAAGTTTGTTTAATGGCACCTACCTCCTTCCAGGACAGACCTCTGCATTTGGAGCAGAGCATGCTGTCCCTGGACGTATTTTTGGGGTAGGGAATCATGCTAATGTGTCCATATCAACAACTCTTACATAATGGATAGTTTTTAGGGGGAGGGAATGATTCCCTAGCCCTTAACTTAAATTGGCAATAAATCTTTCTGCTCTTTGATTTTTTTTTTTTTTTCTGACTGGAAAAGTTGCATCCATATTGAGAATTATTCCATATTTTAACCTTTGAGCTGGTTGCTGAGGTCTCCTTGGGGACAAGGACACATTGTAGTTATTTATAACCTATAGAGAAGGGCAGTAAGGCTATGAACAGCCAGCACATGATGAGGTTTGGGAGTCAGTGGGAGCAGTCTGTTGTTTATTCCTCTGCTTTCCACGACTTGAAATTCTTCCATGTATCTTCTTGTTCCTCTTCATTTTGACTTTGGATGAACTTTACTAGCCGGGGTATTTCTATAAAACTCTTATCTTGTAACACTTAGATTGAGGAGAAGAAGGAAAAATCGCCTTTTTATGTATAAAAGCATGTCTCATCCTCACAGTCATTTCAGAGTCTGTGCTTGCCTAAGAGATCTGTGAACTGGGAAAATCTTAAAGGTACTGACATGCATATATAACACTATACATGTTTCTGAGTTTTCCCTAAACACAACAGTTGCAAAAACAATTGAACTCTTAGTTAAATATTTGGCTATGGTAGAAAATATGTTCTGCATCTTAGCCTGGTATAGAAAAAACTTAATGTGTCTATACATGTCTTAAAGGTATGTCTCTCTGTCTCTCTTTATATCTGTACACATGTGTACACGTGTATATATTTAATGTTAATTATCGTTTCTCTACATGTCAATTTTAAGGGAATCATAGATCAAATCTAAATAAATGCTAAGAATCTGCCTCATTTTTATCAGTATATTGGAATTTTACTGTATAGAATTTAACTTGAAATAACTGAGAGGTCCTCAGTTTCTGACAGCTGCTGTAATGGTTCTTTCAGGATCGACTTATCCTGGAAGATGTGCTAATATTACTGTTGTCTTGTGGGTTCAAGAACTTCCCATTTAGCCCTGCACACTTCTCTTTCTCCCAACTTTTCTTGGATTTTTTTTTTAATAAAGAAAAATGTAGTTTTGGAATGTATTAAATTAGTTCTTCAAAATAAGAGATTAACTGACAGTTTTCTTTTTAAAATATTTTCTTGTTTTAAGAGTATGCTTGGATTCCTATAGCTGTTACTCATTCAGCAACTCCCAAACTTTAATCTTTTAACTAAAGCTCATTAAGGAAAAATATGATCCCAAAAGACAGTAGTCTAGTTAGTCAACAGCAATTTCATTGAACAAATATTTATTGAGTGCCTATTATGATACCATTTTAGGCACAGGGGGATGCTGTTCTCTCATTGTGCTTAACTTCTAGTGGGAGAGACCGTAGACAAGTGAAAATATAAAAACAAGGTAATTTCAGATAGTGGTATTAAAAAAGAAATTTAAATAGGGTAATGTGATGAAAGAGGCTAGAAGTGGGGACTGCTTCAGATCTGGTGGGTCAGGGATGACCTCTCTGAGGATATTACATTTGATAGGACACCTAAATGACAAGAAGGAGCCAGCTGTGAAAAGATCTGAGGGAAGAAAGAGCTCTCCAGGCTGAGGAAAGAGCCTGATGTGTTTACCAAGTAGAATTAAAGGCCTGAGTGACTAAAGCATGGTGATTGAGAAGGGTAAGTGTTAGATGAGGTCAGGGAGGTGCGCTGAAGCTTTGGCAGTCATGACAAAAGGTAGATTTTATTTGGATAGGAGTGGAAGTCACTGAAGAATTCCTGTCTTGTTTCTTATAAGGGTCTGACTTATAAGCCATCTCATAACCTAGAAGAATTAATTGTGAAGTCTGCTGATTCCTTTTAAAATAGTTTTATTCATTATTTGAAAAGGTAATGTATTCACATGGTTCAAAACTCAGTAAATACAAATGGGAACAGTGGAAATTCTCCTTCTCACCCAAGTACCCAGTTTCCTTCCTTGGAAGTAACCAGTGTCCCTAGAGTCTTGTGTAGCTTTACAGACAGAGATATTTTACACACACACACACACACACACACACACATACATACATACATACATAAATATTTCTGCCTCTTTAGATAGAAAGAGCTTCCCCATTCCTTTTTTAAATAGATATTATTATTACATTGTCTGTATCATAATTTATTTAATCAATCCCCTATTGATGGACTTTCAGGTTATTTCCATGTTTTTGTGATTACAAATAGTGCCACATTGAAAAACCTTTTATATTTGTCATATTAAATATATTAGTAGGATAAATTTCTAGACATGGAATTGTTGGATCAAAGGGTATATACATTTCTTATTCATTCTGATATGCATTTCCCTTCATGAAGTTTATAACAGTTTATACTCTAATCAGAAATGTTCTCCTTATCCTGGGCAAGTGTTATCAAACATTTTAATCTTTGCCAATTCACTGGGTGAATTAATGTGTGGTTTAATTTGCATTTATCTATTATGAATGAGAGTTGAACTTGTTTTCACATATTTAAGAACCATTGATACTTACATGTCTGTAAACCATTGGCTGTTCTTTGCGCATTTTTCTGTTAGGCTATTGACTTTTTTCTTCTTGATCTTTAGATTCACTCAATTCTAACTCCCTCAGTTAAAGAATTTTTTAAAAATACAATGTTACATGTCAGTTATATCTCAATTTTAAAAAAGCAGTCATCTTTAACTTGTAAATTTTAGGAAACATGAACCTGACATGAGACATGAGAAACCCTAGTCTTTCCTTTGCTGATTGAAGTCTCTCTTGATTGCCCTTGGTTTCATTTTAAGAAGTGTCTCTAAATTAAAAAAAAAAATAAAAGAAAAAGAAAAAAGTACATTTAGTATTTTGTTAGAGTAGATTGATCTGCAAAAAGTTTACCCATAACAAATATTCAGAAGTCATTCAAACCTTGCAAGAGAGGAAGTCAGTATGACCTGTAATAATCTGTCCTTGGGGTAATGAGAAAGAAGTTATTACCTCCTGGGCTGTATATGATTGAGGACACTGTAACAGAAGAAATACAAACATTCCTTTGAGGTCCCAAAAGTTTCTCAAAAATGAATATACCCAAGGCTTTCTATAGTTTTTGGGGGGTTTTTTTGTTTTTTGTTTTGTCAAGTCTTTTTGGCATCTTCTGTTTTGGAAAATGCAAACGTCTCTCAAGTTTAAAATAGTTACAACATTGGGATTTTTCCTTACTTGGAAACTGTACCAGGCTTTAAACCAAGAGAAAAAATAGTTACAGGCTTTTAAAAGTCCCTAACAAACCATTCTTTGGCAAGAAACCATGTTCCCAGCCATCTAGCTTGTACATGTTTGTGTATTATATTAAACAACGTGAAATTGTCAGGATTTAATAGAGTGAACAGGAAAATAAATGGTGGTGTATAACAGATATGTTCAGCCTCTGAGTTGTCAGCATACTGGGAAGTTTGCTAAGCTTGGGAAAATACATTTCTCATTAGAGAACTTGGACAGTCTTGTTTTAACTTGTTTGAAGCCAGGAACAGTGTATTTTGGTGCTGCTAGTTGTCTCCTACAAAGGTTCTCAAACCATGACCCTCAAATAGACCTCCTCTTTTCTAAAATTGTTTTTCTGCTGGGCATCTGCAGCAGTTGGCATGAAGTGCTGAAGAGTTCACGTACAGCCAGGCTACTTTGCTTATGAACACTTTGCCCATGGTGCCTGCTGTGAGTGAAATTAATTAGATTTGTGCTGTCCTAGTCGATTTCCCTCCCAGCAGGTTTTGTGGTTAGACCTCCTCAGAGTCTAAAGCCGATTCTCCAGTTCTACTGACTGCTGGGTTGGACACTTTTAAAAATTGGAAGAAAGGTTGGTGATATTTTAAAAGAAACCAAAGACTTCTCTACAGAATAAATGAGAAGCAAAAAAGATAGGTAAAAATGGCCAAGACCAAAGTTGTATTTTTTTCCTGGTTGTGATAATGGACCATGGTTCAGTAGCAACAGTTAAGCCATTAAAATAAACTGGTTTTTAAACTTGTCTTTTTCTTAGGCTTCGAGAATTCTTTTTTTTTTTTTTTAAAGATTAAATTTTTTTTTTAATACTTTATTTATTTATTTATTTATTTATGGCTGTGTTGGGTCTCTTAGTTTTCGTGTGAGGGCTTTCTCTAGTTGCGGCAAGTGGGGGCCACTCTTCATCGCGGTGCGCGGGCCTTTCACTATCGCGGCCCCTCCCGTTGCGGAGCACAGGCTCCAGACGCGCAGGCTCAGTAGTTGTGGCTCACGGGCCCAGTTGCTCCGCGGCATGTGGGATCTTCCCAGACCAGGGCTCGAACCCGTGTCCCCTGCATTAGCAGGCAGATTCTCAACCACTGCGCCACCAGGGAAGCCCAGAGAATTCTTAACTTGTTAATTGTTAGATAAATTTGAAGTATTTTTTTAAACTTCAAAAATAAATTCAAATTAGTATTTTATGATCTATCAATATAGAGCTGAGCCTGCACCTCACACCTACAGAGCCAAGTTTTATGCTCTTAACTAACATGTAAAATTCACATCTTCATTCCAACCTGCTCAAAAGATAGTTTTAATTGGGAATTTTGAAAATTCATTCTGGCTCCTACTGGCAGTAGTGGTAACTGGGATTTGTAAAACCTCCTGAGGTGCATTTACTCACTACTAGACAAACAGTTCTGTGAGAAGGTGTTTTCCATCAAATGCAAGTCTACCTTGATCACAGGTCTCTTTTCTTGATATTATCATGAATCCTGAATTGCACAAACCAGGGAGGCCCAAATTCCATTGCAGTGCTTAGTTTAAGTGAAATAGCACATCATGTATATAAGACTTAACTTCATGTGTGATTACATGGGATGTTTTAATTATAAACGCATGTAGGATTGTGTTAAAACCAATGGGGACTCTGGTAATACTGGTGGTATTACTCTGTGAGGGTGCAACTATATCTTATTACTCCTGTTCCATGCTTATTACTTAAGTGGCCAGTGAATGTGTGTGAGTTGAGTGATTTTTTTTTTGTTATTCATTTATACCTCTTTCTATGAAGGATTTGAGGCAGTTTCCAGAAATACTTAACATATCAAACGGTAAAATAAATCAGTTCAGGGAATTATAGCAAACTGTATAACAATGTTAAGAAAATAATAAAGCTATTCGGACTTCCCTGGTGGTGCAGTGGTTAAGAATCTGCCTGCCAATGCAGGGGACATGGGTTCAAGCCCTGGTCCGGGAAGATCCCACATGCCTCAGAGCAACTAAGCCCATGTGCCACAACTACTGAGCCTGCGCTCTAGAGCCCGCAAGCCACAGCTACTGAAGCCCGCGCGCCTAGAGCTCGTGCTCTGCAATAAGAGAAGCCACCGCAGTGAGAAGCCCGCGTGCAGCAGCGAAGAGTAGCCCCCGCTCGCCACAACTAGAGAAAGTCTGCACGCAGCAACAAAGACCCAATGCAGCCAAAAAATAATGATAATAAAATAAAATAATAATAAAGCTATAGTAGAGGGATCATATGAGCCTATATACAGTATAGCATATAGAATGAGCATATGAGTCTGTAGTTTCAAGAGATGGGTCAGATTTGTCTCAGGGCTTCCTAGTAGCCAAGCAAAGAGAGCAGCATTATTAGATATAGATTCATATTGTCTGTCCATAGCTGAAAACAGACCAGGTGTTCAGGTAAGAAATTTCTCCCTTGTATATTGTAAACCAGACAATGTATGATATGATGGAGTAAGTACATCCTTACACTATTCCCACAATTAATAAAATTTATTTTATTTAAGTTTTTTTTTTTGATGTGGACCATTTTTAAAGTCTTTATTGAATTTGTTACAGTATTGTTTCTGTTTTGTTTTGATTTTTTGGCCGAGAGGCATGTGGTTGGTATCTTAGCTCCCTGACCAGGGATCAAACCCACACCCCCTGCATTGGAAGGTGAAGTCTTAACCACTGGACCACCAGGGAAGTCCCAATAAAATATATTTTAAAGATAAAGCAGAACAGTACAAAGGGTAGTATATACTAAAATAGCTATCATCCCAAACTAAAAGACATTTGTCATATTTGCCTCAGGTCATCCTAATTTTTAAAAACACATGAGAGATCAACTTGAAATGTCTTACATTCTTTTCCCAGCTTCATTCTTCGTCCTTGCTCTCCCATCATGAATCTGATACATAGCTTGTCAATGATTTTTTTCAATTCTACTGTATGCATATATCTGTAAATAATATATAAATCTTAAATTTGCATAAATAGTGTACTGCACATGACATTCCAAAACTTGCTTTTTTTCATTAGTGTCGTGTTAGATCTCACTCATCTCCATGGTGCTGTAGATGTAGTTCATTACTTTTAAATCCTGAAGTAGTTTTTCATAGTATGGAAATAACCCAATTTAGTTATCTGTTTCCCTCCTAATGGATTTTTAGTTTGTTTGTCTGTAACTGCCACATTGAACGACCTTGTCCATGTCTTCTTGTGCCCGTGTGCAGTTTTTCTAGGACAGTGGTTCTCAAAATGTTCCAGGGCGTATCAGGGTCACCTGGGAACTTGTTAGAAATGGAAATTCTTGGGCCATTCCAAACCTCTGAATCAAAAACTCTGGGGGGCAGGGCCCAGCAATCTGTTTAGCAAGTGATCCTGATGCACCTAAAGTTTGAGAACCACTACTTTAGCACATATATAGTTAAAAGTAGAATTACTAAGTCTTACGTGTAAGTAGGTTAAACATTACTAGATATGGCAAATTCCTACCCCGAATATACCTAATAATTTACAGTCTCACCAGCAGTGTATGAGAGTTCCTATGGCTCCATACTATGGAACAGAGGAACAGAGAAAGCAAGAAGAATCTGGAAAATCAGATACTGGTGAAGTGTAAGTGGAGAGAGATCTCTAATGCTACAGAGAAAGGAAAACATCTAAGAAAGGGATAAATGTTGCCCTTCCAGAGAGCAGCTAGCAATGGGTTGATAGATAGAAGACTATTCTTTTTTTTTTAATTTATTTTTGGCTGTGTTGGGTCTTCGTTGCTGCACGTGGGCTTTCTCTAGTTGTGGCGAGCGGGGGCTACTCTGCGTTGCTGCACGCGGGCTTCTCACTGCGGTGGCTTCTCTTGTTGCTCTCTTGGGCTCTAGGTGCGCGGGCTTCAGTAGTTGTGGCTTGCGGGCTCTAGAGTGCAGGCTCAGTAGTTGTGGTGCACGGGCTTAGTTGCTCTGAGGCATGTGGGATCTTCCCGGACCAGGGCTTGAACCCGTGTCCCCTGCATTGGCAGGCGGATTCTTAACCACTGCGCCACCAGGGAAGCCCAGAAAACTATTTATTCTTAATAATAAGTTTGCACTGAAGTGTAGGAGAAGATGAGACAGTATTTGGAAAGGTAACAAGGTAATTTTCCTTTAGGAGTAAAGTATTTGTACCCTCAAGGGAAGGAGCCCACATACAGTGGTAAAGCTGTATGTGGTGATCACCATGCTGTCTCCTCTTTAGGTAGCCTTTTCATGGATGTACTTTAAGTACCCTTTGAGTAAATTCATTTGGTAAGATAATATTAAATAGTATTGTGCAGAAGATTAAAATAGGGTGATATCATTGTGATGAGGAGACTGTTTTAGGTTAGGTGATCTTCTCTGAGGTTAACATTGAATGCTAAGAAGCCATTTGAATGATAAGGGTAGAGCATTCCAGGCAGGAGACAGAGTTTCCAGTCTCTGGAAGGTCAAATGGAAATAGTAGGATAGTATACCATTAATCTAATAAAATTCTCTTGCTTCTTGCATCAACCAGGGTGAAGAGGAACAGAAGTCTTTGTCCCCTGACTTTGGAAATCTTGTTTAACCTTCAAACTGGCGATGTCAAGGGTTCCAAGTCCTCCACCTCCGGCAGAAATGTCGAGTGGCCCAGTAGCTGAGAGCTGGTGTTACACACAGGTAGGTGCTTCTTGGGAGGATTTTGGGGGACGAAAGGAATCAGATTTCTTTTCTACGTTGGCTTTCCTGCTTTCTGTGGGTCAAACCTGCCAAATAGTTAGATAAAGTACCTGTCAACTTTCCATGCCTTGGTTTTCCATGAGGAATCTGAATGCCCTAGGCGTTCATGGGAGGTTGAAAGGGGGGAATCTTTGAAACTGGATCTGCTGCCTACATCCACCTTGACGGAAGTGTATTCCTCTGTTGGGCAACTTAGGGGGAAACCAGGTTTGAGATTGCAACCCCAGGCAGTGGTATCAACATCTAAATCATCAAACAGCTGCTCTGAGCAGAGGTTCATTTTAGGTGTGGCTTAATCACCTGCTTTCCCAACCTTGTCCATGTTTTTCTCACTTTCCATCCAGTGTTTCTCAGAAGCTGAGAAAAGTTATGAAAGCAGTTGGTCACTGTGAGATTTCTTAAAAAGTAGATGAGAGACAGAAAAGGCTGAGCCTCCATGCTGGCCAAACAGTGCTGTCTTCCTATGGGATTATGCAGAGGGAGGGAGAGGGAAAATTATCTGATCTCCAGCCTGTTTTTCAGGTTACCCACTTCCTATTTAATTGCTTCCTGGTTTTCTATCAACAGATCAAAGTAGTGAAATTCTCCTACATGTGGACCATCAATAACTTTAGCTTTTGCCGGGAGGAAATGGGTGAAGTCATTAAAAGTTCAACCTTTTCATCAGGAGCCAATGATAAGCTGAAATGGTGAGGAGGAATACATTTAGCTATAAAAATTTTTCTATAAGTTGCCTGTTTTGCTTGGCTTCACGGGAGACTGACTAGAGTGGAGGATCCCTGATGGCAGGGACTTTGTTTTGTTCTTAATGTATTCCCTGGTGTCTGATACATAACAGATGCTCACTGTATAGTTTGTTGAATTAATTCAGTGAGTATATCAGGGGATCAGCAAACTCAAATGGCTGTAGGGTAATGTAAATGAGTAAAGAGAGCCAGTGTTGTAAATAGTATCCATACGTGGTATGAGTGTTGACCACTTGGCAAACTAGTGAATGTCCTTCTAAAAGAAGTGGTGGCTGCTCAGCTCCAGCTCACTAGAGGCATGTGTGGATGAGGGCTGCCCATTGCCAGAGTTTCTGAGTTTTCAAGAAAAGCATGAGATCTAGATTTTAATGTAATATCTCTTGGCTTTTAGATTGCCTGTTTTTAAACAATAAAGGAGATTTGTTTACTTATGTACCTGGAATGCCCACGGTGTAGGATGTCTTTGAAGGTAGTTTGATCCAGCAGACAGCCCAATGGTTAGATTAAGGACCCCATCGCTCTCTGCTGTGCCCTGCTCTCCACACTGTTTGACATCTCAAGCTTAGCTTCCCTTGTGGTTGAAGGGTGACTGGCAGTAGCAATGGGCATCACCCGCTACCATCCAACCAATTCTTTGAACTTCCTCTGAACTGTGTGGCCAAGAATGCACTGATTGGTGTAGATCTAGGTTCCCTCAGTTGATCCCTGTGGCAAGGGGAATAGGATCTGGGAGTGGGGGTCAGTCCTATCCAAGCCATGTGTTTTCTCGAGGAGGGGCAGGCAGTTACGGATACATCCATGTGCTCTCTACAAAGACCAGAACACATATCTGTGAACCACCATTTTTGACCTCTGATATCCCACTGAAAAGTTTTAACAACTCTCCTTTCGTTTAGTACTTTTTGGCCATGTACATAAGCAGTGTACTGCTAGGTGCTGAGAGAAGGCTTATTCTTAGGCATTGTATTTAAATCCGCATCTTTAGCACAATTGTGTAGTGATGTATGTGGCATATGCACTTCCTGGAGAAGCACTGAATTGGGCCACCTGTTTTGAGAGAGGTGCCATAACACTGGCAAGGCCTAAGGATACATATGGCCTGTGTATTGTATGTGGTAGAAGCGGTGTTTGAACCACATGCAGTTCAGCTAATGACATTTACAACTTAACTGAGTTGAACCTATTCTGTCTGAATTTTGTTTTGATCCATTGGTAACATATTGGCATCTCTAACTCTATTTAGAAGTCTGGCTTGGAACTCTACCCTGTGTAATGGGAGTTTACTTTTGTCTGTGCTTCCTCCATACTGCCTCCTTTATTTTAATCTTAGAATATCATTGCCAGATTGATAAAATATCTATAAAAGATTATTTACTACTCACATATTTCTCTAGAATTCTTTTTCTCTCCCAAGGTGATATTGAAAGGCTCACTGACTTTTTTTTCCTGGTTTCACTGCAGTCGCAACAAAATAAGGGGCTGCTTTTCCTAAGATTGAGGATTAGAATAGATTGAGTCTAGGCTGAATTTTAAAATATTTTAGGGGGAAAAAAGACTGATTTGGGAGATTATGAGGAAAGAGGAAGAGATGCAGGGGATGTGTTGTCAGATTCTAGGATGCCCCTTTATTGTTTACTTTTTAAAAGGTGCCTGAGGTTGCTCTAGAAAAGTGATTTCCAAGTAGTCATTTACTGAATCAGAATCTCCTGCTATGGGGCCTGGGGTTTTTTTGTCTGTTTTGTTTTTTTAACATCTCCCTCTCAATTCGGATGTTCTAGTTCCCTCCTGTCCTTTCATGAGCCTACAAACACGGATGGTTTCGACGTTTTTTTTTTCTGTTTTGGGTAGGTGTTTGCGGGTAAACCCAAAAGGGCTAGATGAAGAGAGCAAAGATTACCTGTCACTTTACCTGTTACTGGTCAGCTGTCCAAAGAGTGAAGTTCGAGCAAAATTCAAATTCTCCATCCTGAATGCCAAGGGAGAAGAAACCAAAGCTATGGGTAAATGTTATCTTTGTTCGACTCTTTATTTTCACATCTGGCAACTTTATATATTGACAAATTGTGGATTTGATACGGTTTTTTGAGTAATCCTAAATATAACTTTTTTTTTTTTCACTCCAGAGAGTCAACGGGCATATAGGTTTGTGCAAGGCAAAGACTGGGGATTCAAAAAATTCATCCGTAGAGATTTTCTCTTGGATGAGGCCAATGGGCTTCTCCCTGATGACAAGCTTACCCTCTTCTGTGAGGTGAGTCCTTTTACCCTGCTGTGAGAGTAGCAATTCCCAGACCTGATGGGTATCAGTAGACGTAATTGTTTTGTATCAAGGATGGTGAGTGAGAAAAATCCCCAAGTGGAGTGGTGCTGCACAAATGTGATTTATGTGACTGACTGAAAAGCTGTGCCGTGATTTCAAGGTTGTTGGGCATCTCAGCTTTCCACTTGTTACTGTTCTTAAAAACAAAGGTTGTGCACTATCTTGGTATGTGTGATTTTTTAGCTGCTTGGGTCAGAATTCTGGCTTTTTCCCTGTGGATTTTTTCAGAAAGCATTTGGAAGGACTGTTAACTTTAAGCTGAGGAGAATGACCAGCAACTAGATATGTAAATATATTTGTTCCTTGAGCTTTCTGGCTCCTCCTTGAGTATGAAGTCCACGTGTGTTTGATAGAGCACTTTCCTTTTCTGCTTTTCGAACTAGATGACTCTTATCAGTTGTTGAGTGTCTCCAGTTTGTCTTGCTGGTAATTGTGAAATAGGAAGGTGAGAACCATTTTTTCTAGAGTGAAGGTTATATAAAGCTCTCTAACTCATAGTTAGCTAAGAGAGTTACCTGTAGTCAGTTGGGAGAGTCCTTCTCTCCCCAATGACCTAAAGAGCCTTTTTCAGGTTTATAGGAGAAGGCTTGAAGTAAAATTCCCAAACTGAGAGTGAGTTGAAAAATGGTTTCTTTAATGAGTATATACTAATTGGTCATTTCATGCTGTTATCAATACATTTATAGATACTCATAAGCTCACAGTGTAAGAAATGAATAAAACCTCCAGTCAGCTGGGATGTTGGCATTCCCTGTACATCGTATGGTCAAGGAGCTGCTTCCTGAGCAACATCACTTTATGAAAAGGACCACTGTGCTTTCATGGGGAAGGTGCAGGCAAGTTCCCCAGCTAGCAGTGCGCTCTGTCAAATAATAGGCTCACAGCATATCACCGCCTGCACGGTAGGAAAGGTGTCCCTTAGGAATCTCGCCCCTTTGTAGACGAGTCCTGGCCAGCAGCTTCTTTTCCAAGTCACAGCTCATTGAATATTTCCATGGAATAGTTGCTGGTGATTAGGAAATTTGGGAGCTATAGTTTATTAAAATATCACACTGAATACATAAAATATAGTTTGCATAATAGCTGCCTTTTCTCCTTTTTAATTGCTAACTAAAAGAAGGAAATACTAGAGTGATGGCGTCTGTAAAAATACATAAAATTTTGCAGTTGTTTTTTGTCTGATGGACTTGGAATTTGAATTCTACATAAATCCAAGTAGTTATAGATCATACTCAGTTGCCCAAGTGGAGAAATGAGAACAATTAGGTGGTTTTATGTGATGTTGGATGTTACATAAACAAACCATCAATTTAATATTCACCCACCTTAGAGATCCTATATTTCAGAAAAAAATTAAAATAGTGGAAAATTCTAATTTCTGTTGGAAACGAAAGCCAATTTTTGAACTGCTCTCTGAAGGAAGAGAAATTGCCTCTAAATAACGCATCTGGTGCTTTAGGCAACACCAAAACCTTTATTGTAGCATTTTCAAGTCCACAGTGGGTCCAGCCTTTTCTCACATGCTTCCCCTCTATACCGTCACCAGATCCATTCCATCTGCTCCAGCCCTTGTATTGACATTCTTGATTTGGAAACCAGTTGGCCTGCCCTCACTTGGCAATCTCTCATCCTGTAGTTAAGTCCGAGGTGCACTCTCTCCTTGCTTCCCCATATGAAATTCTCTTAGGAGAAATCCTGTGGTTAAGTTTAGAAATGCCTTACTGACTTAGAAGGGAAGTGAGATGACACTTTGGAAATGAGGAGATGTTGAACAGGGAAACGTCTGTTGGATTCTGCTGATGCCATCGGTTTCTTACCATCAGACCAGGTGTGCCATCTGTTCCTCTCACACTTCTCTGTTGGCCACAGGTGCTGAGTGTTGCTTCTTGTTCTTGGGCTCGTGCCTAGTGAGACTCGTTTCTGTTCCAAGGCTCTCTGTGGACTTAGTAGCATTCAGCATTGCAAGACAGTTGCGTGGGGGGTGTGTTTTGAATGTGTGGGTTTTAAAAATGTCTGCAACTCATCTGAGTGCTTAGTGCATTTCAGAGCTGGATCATCCTTTGGTGCAAATTCTAACCCTTTGACCTTTGCTACCTCTATCAATAGAATATTTATAAACAAATTTATTTTGTTCATATTTATATTCTATTTATTATTGGTTTAGTTAGTATTTTCTTATAATTTAGAGGCCTTTATGAAGTTGATGTCCACATACAAATTTAGGTTATGAGTACTCCACTGTTCCATTCCTTACTCAGTCTTTGGCCCAGGCACTTCAGTCCTGTCCTGATGTAAGTAATAAGTACAGTTGTTTTGTGGATATTTTTGGTCTGTTCCCAGAGGCCACAAGAGGGAATCCGAAGGTGAAAGACTGAGAATCACGCATTTGTGTGTTTGGGCTGTATTTCAGTGGTAAAACTATTAATGAAACTCTGAAAAATGCCAACTGGGTAGTCTTGTTTGTAATGTGCCACACTGGGTTCACTTTTGATTCTCAGTGATCTTTCTGTCTGACTGTTAGGAAGTACGGCAATTCTTCCAAGTTGATATTGCTTAGTTAACGCATTCCCTTAATTGTCTCTTATCACAATCCTTTGAGCTAGGTTAGTTCTTTTCTCTTCATTTCATGTTAGTGGGGAGAGAAGCAGTGCCTAAGGAGGTCAGGTAATTTTTCCTAACATTGTGCAGCAAATTAGTGTCAGGGCTATGTCAGCTCTCCATTTTCCATCTCTAGTCTGCTGTGCTACACTAAGTGAAACTGAATGCCATTTACCCAAGGAAACGTGGGCTCTACCAAGTTTTTTTTTGGTAATGAAAGAGAGAATCATGAAAGCTTTATACTTTTAATTTTCTCTGTAATAATTTGGACAACAGAAAATCTACTTGAAATGTTTCAGCTTCTGTTGATCTTCTTTGCATTTATTTATATTGAAAACAAGTAGCTGTTAGCAGTAAATATACATGTATTCCACCGTCAGTGTATATGCCTCTGACAGGTAGAAGATTCCAGTGCCTCTTTGTAATGTTGCAATTAAAGTTGAAATATTAAATACCATATGAAATATGAAATACCAAATATGAAATATCTCGAAACTAGTTAACTCTTTTTTTTTTTAGATTTTTTTATTGATTGATTGATTACTATGTTGGGTCTTCGTTTCTGTGCTAGGGCTTCCTGTAGTTGTGGCAAGCGGGGGCTACTCTTCATCGCGGTGCGCGGGCCTCTCACTGTTGTGGCCTCTCTTGTTGCGGAGCACAGGCTCCAGACGCGCAGGCTCAGTAGTTGTGGCTCACGGGCCTAGTTGCTCCGCGGCATGTGGGATCTTCCCAGGCCAGGGCGCGAACCCGTGTCCCCTGCATTAGCAGGCAGACTCTCAACCACTGCGCCACCAAGGAAGCCCTAGTTAACTCTTAAAACATCTTTCCTTATCAAACATAGAATATCCGTTCAAAGCCTGGGAATATGTATTTCTGCCAAATTTTAAATATGTGGGTCTATTAATTTTTCTTTTTATCATTTTTTAAATGAATTATTTGGATATATTAGTTGAACTTATGAAAATGCTAATAATATTTGATCTTGACCTACAAAAATGGTGATTAAATATGTATTATCATTATAGGTTATAAACATGATAATGTAGTAAACTTACCACCCAACCCAACAACATCACCAATAACTTAGAACTGACCTATATATGCTTCTCCCCTGTCCCTTAGACCTGTTGTCTCCCTACTCAGATGATGATAATAAACAGCGCTTTTGAATTGTTTATCATTCCCTTGTTTATTATTTGCATGCCTGAACAATCTATTGTTTAGGTTCGCTTGTTTTTGAGCTTTATGAAAATAGTGTCAGGATGTATGTAGTCATCTAGGACTTGCTGTTTTCATATTATGTTTCTAAAATTTATTTATATTGTGAATATAACCATAATTCTTGATTTTTAGTGCTGTACAGTAGTTTGTTGTGTATTCACATGACAGTTGATTGGTTTGTTTATTCATTCTCTTGCTGATGGACATTTATTTATTTATTTTTAATATTTATTTATTTGGCTGCTTTGGGTCTTAGTTGCGGTGCGCAGGCTTCTCTAGTTGTGGCACACGGGCTCAGTAGTTGCAGCACATGGGCTCTCTAGTTGTAGCGTGTGGGCTCCAGAGCATGCAGGATCAGTAGTTGCGGCGCGCGGGCTTAGTTGCCCCGTGGCGTGCGGGATCTTAGCTGCCTGACCAGGGATCGAACCCACGTCCCTTGCATTGGAAGGCGGATTCTTAACCACTGGACCACCGGGGAAGTCCCCTGATGGACATTTAGATTGTTGTTAGTCTTTTGATTAGAAATAGTGCTGCTGCTATAAACAATCTATATGCTGTCTGTTTATTTTTTCTTGATTGTTTTAATTATACAGAAATTAAAAATATATTTCCAGTGGTTTTACCTTGACATTCTATGTTTAGACAAAGTATACAAGAAATGGAACAATCTTTTATGAAGTTTTATGTCTTTTATGAAATTTTCTTTTTTAAGAAAAGGAATTGACTTTAAAAGTGAGGCCCTTTTACAACTTGAAATTTAGAGGGTTATAGAGCCTTCCTGAGACATTTTCATGCAGTCATTTCTAAGACATAAATGTCACAGTCACGTCATCTTCACAGCTGCAATTCTGAATGAGTCTCCGTAGTCAACTTTATAGGCATTAAAAAAAAATCTTTAGTTTTTCTCAAAATGGTATCATTTTAGCATCATCATTTGCAGAGGAAAACAATCCCTTTCTAAGTTAAAAGTTTGGGCTCTGAAGACTCATTTGTGTATGCCATTTAAAATTTATTTTTAATTAAGCGTATTTAATGTTGGTAAGAGGTGCCAGACATTCAGAGCTCTGGAGACTCCAGGAATCCATATATCTGCAGAACAAGTCTGGCTCAGACAGTAAAGGTACTTTCTCCTTCCTGCTGTGTTCCTGTCTGTGTCTGAAGAGAGGAATTGCCCCAGTGAGAGGAGTCACAGTCTTTGGGCCGCACTCATTACCAAGAGCACATGTAACCAGCACAGAGTCCACTGGTAACCATAGTTTGAAAATCAGCTTGGCTCTTGGCAGTTCATTTTACCCAGTCTAGTAAATTGCCATCAAGTGTTAATGACTTTGGGCTCCTGTCAGCCTGGTTTAATTCAAGCTTAGGAACCCAGTGCCAAAAGCATTCTCCATTCCCTTCATTGGCCATCCCAAGAGATTCCTGCCTTTCCCTATGAGGAAGTTGGATTTAATTGGTCTTTTCCTTGGTGTTTTGTTTGTTTGTTTTTAAATCAGCAGTATTTTGAAACTAAAACTGGAAGTAGGCTACTTCTACTTTTGGTGTTAATATTATATCAAAGAAGTAAGGGTGTTAATATGAGAAAGTTGCTGAACCAAATTAGAGATCTTACATGGGACGATCTCTGTGGGGTGGTTTGTGTTGGGTCCTGGGCTATTAAAATAATGTTATACTCTGGCTCTGATAAATGTGCTACTAATGCTAAGCACATTCATAGTTCATTAGCTTGGTTGCTTCATTGCTCAAGACCGTAACAGCTAGTTTTAAACAAATGAATAAACTTCTTGACCTGATAGTAAATATCTCACTCCTACACCGAAGGGACTACAGGTCATTTGGATGGGGCATTAACTTTGCCTCTGGGTTTATGACTGCATTTAAGGAAGGGATGACTTGCATCTTGAAGGTTAAAAGAAATTTGGGTCATTTAGGATGTTCCTCAGCAGTCTTTCTCATCTAACTCATAGGAATAGCAAGAGTGGGGAGCTGATTCTCAAGGTTTGTGAATCCTGCTTTCATTTTAACATTTCTAACCTAATGTGATATAGGAGAGGAAGCATAGCCAGGGTTGTCAGGCAGAAGACTGATCTGTTGGGTCTCATCTTCAGTTTGGTAATTTACATTTATTTTATAATGTTATATGGTTTATAAATCCTTGTATTTTGTATCCTGACAAACTTACGTGAGTTTCATTGATCCATCTACAAGTTACCAGGGTTTTTCTCTAGACTGAACAGTTAATTCAACTGGTTAAACCATGCTGCTGCTGAAGCCAAGTGGCAAGTTGGATTCCTCTATAACCTCGTTGTCGTCATTCTGTTCCAAAGCTGTAAGTGCATGCCCAGCTGGAGCCAGTCATCTTGTATGTCACTGTCACCAATGACTGAGTAAGGGTATAAATGGTGTGGGATACCCACCCAGTTATCGCTACGCAAGATCTTCCAGGCCCAGTCCTGTTCATTAAACTAACATTTGTGAGGAAATGCCAATTATTTACCAGGCCCTATGGAAGCTGCATTTTATTTTTATGTTCCAGAACTAACTGAAAAAAGTGAAGTGCTTTTAGGCTTATTAGATTCTTTTCTCTGGAGAGTTTAGTTTAAATGGCAGTTTCTATAGAGTTCTTTGCATTTAACCTTTTGCTTAAGGCAGAATAAGGTAAATACTTGAGGTTTAACATTTGTTTCTGTCAGTTTTTTCCCTCTGGGGGTTTTGCCCAGGTCTTCAGGGCAGGGAAGGAGGAGCTTATTAGAAGTTTGGAAGAGAAAGGAGATTTGTGGGGCTCTCTCCTTATTGTCCTGAGATGGTGTAGAATAAGTATGATCATGATAGTTTGGAAATTACTTGATCCAGAGGTTAAAGACTTCATTTGTGAAGGTGGTTTCAAGAGAATATGCCTAACATCAGTTTCTAAATGTACTATAAAACACAGGTAAAAGTCATCTCTCCTCCTGCTGGGAAGAAAATTCCTGGTAACAAAAGCTTTGGACTGTGTTTTCTTATCTTTCACAGGTGAGTGTGGTGCAAGATTCTGTCAACATTTCTGGCCAGAACACCATGAATATGGTGAAGGTTCCTGAGTGCCGGTTGGCGGATGAGTTAGGAGGACTGTGGGAGAATTCCCGGTTCACAGACTGTTGTTTGTGTGTTGCTGGCCAGGAATTCCAGGCTCACAAAGCTATCTTAGCAGGTTAGTATTTATTCATGGGGAGCTTTAGTTGTGATTAAACAAGGAAAAAAACAGTAGGCTGCATAATCACCTTTTGAATAGCGTCAGCTTTTTGAACTAGTACAAAAAACTGCAGCTAAATATATTTTTATATTGTGGTGACATTAGTTGTCAAACCAAAGGGCTACTCTCCATAACTCTCTGTAGTGGACTTAGGCCAACATTTCAAGGAATGGATGATGATGTGTATTGGATGCCTTTGCACCTGGAGGTTAGATGTCAAAACACTGGTTAAGAGCAGGTATCAGCCCCTAGACAGGGACTTAGGATGTAATGGAGAGGATTCTGGACTCGGGACTAAACCACCACATAGCCAAGTCCCCAGCCCTGGAGGTCTTAGCCCTCTCTTCCATACAAACATACTAGAAGAATGAGAATGTTGCCAGTGACGTGGAAGATCAGGTCTTGTTCTAGTAATAGGCCCTTGGTCTTTAAGACCAGAAAGACTGACACACAGCAGGAACTGTTAAGGCAGTCTGATGGCCTTACCTCACAGGGAAGCATAGCTTTCAGCCACAAACTTGTATTCAGGCCAAAAGATGTAAGAGGAAATCACATGAACCTTCAGGCAACAGATTTCTTACCAAGACCCTCAGCCCTGTCATTCTAAAGTACACACCTGGCAAAACCTCTGTCTGGCTCAGTCTAACCATCTTCCTGTTCCCTCTCTCAACTAGGTGTTACTGAGACTTGCTAAAGGAAGTCATTAACTCTTGTGTTCGTGCCTCTGTGCTCAGCTAGGCGCTCGGCACTGCCGAGACCTCTTTCTACAGATGCATAGTCAGCTCCTTTTCTTTTTCTCAATAGACACTTCAAACTATTACCACTCCCTTTAATCTCCACCTCCTAAAGATGACCTTGCTGCTGCTTCCAAGAGAAAATCAAGGCCCTTCTCCCTCGGCTCTTGCTCTCACCTACATTTTCTCTGCATTCTCAGTGGAGGAGGTGTTCTTCGTGGTCCAAAGCAGACTACTTTCTACTGTTGTTCTGTTTCATGCTGCCTTTCTCAGAAGCCTGACTCTGCCAGTTAGACCCTTGTTATCCGGTATCTTTGCCATCTCTTCTCTATTGCCTGTTTACGCTCAGCTTGTAAACACGCTCAAGCTTCTCCCTCTAGTTATTCTCTCTTTATTTTCCAGAGCTAAGTTTCTTGAGTTAAAATATTCATTCTCTCTATTCTTTCTCCCAATTATCCTCAGTTTGCCTCCATGCCACAAAAGCGGTTTTCCAAAGTACATGACCTGCTAGTCCTAAGTTTGAGGGACTCTTTAGTTTATATATTATTTGACTCCTTTCTTCTGGTTTCTCTGGCGGATTCTGGCTAATTCTAATGTGTGGCCTCCCTCTTCTTCACCCATCCCTTTAAACATTGTTATTCCCTAAGGGTCTGCCTTAGTTCTCTTTTCACTCTACTTAGTCCCCCTAGATTATTTTATTTATTCTCAATAACATCAGCTTCTCTCTATCCACTGATCCCTCTAGGCATATTGCTGCTTTGGACCCTTCCCTCTTTATTAAAAGCACCAGTCCTTTAGTCTTCAGCTTCTGTAATGTATTATAGAGTACCTATAGTCTATAGCCTTTCAGAGATAAGAACAATGAGAACTGATATTCTTTTGGAATAGATTAAAATATCGAGGTTCAGAGGGTTACGTTTGATTTTGCCCAAGATATATGGTTAGAAAATGGCAAATCTAAATAGTCCTTTCTGACATAAATTAGGTCAAAGTTCAGGTGCCTGTTAGCTGAAACTCCTTCTATATATTCCATCTGTTCCTCCTCTCTTAGGTAGAGGTTGGTAGTCTCAACTTTCACCAAAACCCCTGATTTATTGGACATGATAAATTGAGTTCTTAGCCATTTTATTACTTTCATGGTTGAAATTAAGTTTACTTATTTTTCATGGTGTTCATTAGACTAGAATGGGCATGGCTTAAACACTGTTTCTGAATCTTTTTTCATTATTCCCACCCCTAAGGAAAAAAATTAAGAGACATTAAGTACTAGGGAATAAGATTTTGTCTAGTTGGGTTAAGATCTGAAGGGCCACAAGTGATTGTGATACCCTAAGATTGTTTTCACCTCTTTGGGGGCGTTATCATCTCTGTTGATAATGCATGGCTTGGAGGAACAGACAGCCTGCCATAAATAAGCTACACTTCATCTAGCTAAGGATGCCATTGAGCCCCTGTTCTTGACCTCCTTGCTGTGTGGTCCATGGAAGCAGAGGAAGGTAGGTATCATTGTTCCAGGCAAAAAATGCAGGTATTAGGACACCCTGCTTAGACCATGAAGGACCTTTCCATTTGAACCCCAAGATTCTACTCAGAGGATATCATTGTCATCTAACATAGGTAATTTGAGTAATCTCCTTGAAATATGAATGGTTGGAATGGAGCCAATAAAAATTATTTTGAAAGAAGTGATTTCTTTTTTCCCTATGTATTATATAATAATTATTCACTTATTATATAATATAAAAAGAAAGTAATTTTTAATTCTGGCATAACTTGATATAAAAGACCATTTCTGTAGTAGTGGGACAGGAAAGAAATGATCTCTTCTTCTGGAGTTCCCTGCGGTCCAGTGGTTAGGACTCGGCGCTTTCACTGCCATTGGCCCAGGTTCAATCCCTGGTCGGGGAACTAAGATCCCACAAACCACATGGTGCGGCCAAAAAAGAAAAAAAAGTAAATGATCTCTATGATCTCTTCTTCATAACAGAAGAACCAAGAGATTTTGGTGTGATAACCATATCTGTCTCTGTTTTCCTTTCACTTTATAGCTCGTTCTCCAGTTTTTAGTGCCATGTTTGAACATGAAATGGAGGAAAGCAAAAAGGTATGTTAACAGGATACAGATAACGTCTTTTTAGCTAGGTGGCTAGAATCAGATCATTTCCCAATTTGGCAGCAGATTTATTTTCCTGTTTTTTTTGTCTTATTATGTTATTAAAATGGAGTACAGTTCCCTGAACAGACAATTTCTGAGAGCAGAGAGAGGTAGTCTGGAAGCATTCTAGGTAAAGCAGAATCACTATTCCAGGCAGGTCATCCAAATAGTCTTGGGTGAGGGTATTAGACATGTGTTTCTACTGAGGAAAAGAAAGGTGAAAAATCAAAGATATAGTTGTCTTACTATTGTATTTAAGAAAACAAAGGTGGTACATATGATGGGAGAAAAGGCTATTACAGTCAAATAGGGCAAAGAGAACTTTTCCATTCGTGTTAGATTTAAAATGATACAAGCTCCTCTCTTCATCAGAGGTTAAAATCATGAAAATTGTTTAGAGATTTTGTTCTGTTGGAATGTTTCTCATTTTTAGTTTCTTTGGCATAGAATCGGGTTGAAATCAATGATGTGGAGCCTGAAGTTTTTAAGGAAATGATGTGCTTCATTTACACGGGGAAGGCTCCGAACCTCGACAAAATGGCTGATGATTTGCTGGCAGCTGCTGACAAGGTGAGATAAGAACAGGAAAATAATAACAAGACTAGGAGTTTTGGTGACCTCGTGAGTTTCATGACTGGGCGTTTATGTTGCTTTGTGGGCAGGATGAACATATATCTTAGTTTTGTTTTTTTTAATATTTATTTATTTATTTGGTTGCACCAGTCTTAGTTGCAGTAGGCGGGCTCCTTAGTTGCAGCACGTGGGCTTCTTAGTTGCGGCAGGCGGGCTCCTTAGTTGCAGCATGCGAGCTCTTAGTTGAGGCATGTGAACTCATAGTTGCAGCGTGCGTGTGGGATCTAGTTCCCTGACCGGGGATTGAACCCAGGCCCCCTGCATTGGGAGCGCAAAGTCTTACTTATCCACTGGGCCACCAGGGAAGTCCCACATATATCTTAGTTTGGCCAGAACAGTCCTGGTTTACACTTGTGTTCCAACACAGTTACTGATAGCACCCTTTTTATTTTCAAAAGTATCCTGCTTTGAAGGGTAAATTATATGGCCATCCTAACTATGGAAAAGAAGGATAAGTTGATGTTTACCTCTCTTCTCTTGCCAGTCTCAAATTTAACCACAGTGATTTTGAAGATTCAGATAATACTAACATTTGGATTTATAATTTATAATTTGGCTTTGTAATTTACAAAAATGTTCTTGAGTTCATTAACTTTTATTTAAACTTTGTCAGTAAGAGAATAACTTTTACCTAGTATCCTGCTTATTAGCATTTTCAGCTTTTACCTTAGAAGTTATTGAAATATACCATATTCAGAATTGTAAGATGATGAATAGATCTTTGGGAAAAAAGAGATACTACTACAATAAATGTATGCTTTGATTATAAGACACATTTTAATTTGAGAAATGTTAAAGTGTGAAAATAAAAATGTAGATCTTAGCCTTAAGGAAATATGGTTATTACCTAAAACAACAGGCTGGTGATTCCCAAAATCGGGTTGAGGGGAAAAGGTTAATGAAACACCAAGTCAAATTGGGGTTTTTTGTGTTGCTCTTTTATAGCAGGACCTTTCTCAGAACCTTTAGTATGTCAGTGTGTACTGTTAGTTTTGTAAAAGAGAATGTAACAGACAAATTTCTCCAATTTAGTTAACCCTGGAGTTACTTTTCTCAAGGATCACCTCTGGGGATTAGTGTTCCCCAAAACACACTTTGGGAAACTGACTTTCATTGTGTAGATAGACCAGAGAGAGCAGTGACCTGTTCCTCCAAGGCCCTGTGGTCTGAGGAAACGTGACTGGGGGGTGGGGGCGGGTGTGTGTGTAAAAGGATTGCTATTTATCCTGTGGAATCTTCTCTTACATTGGGGGGCAGTTGAGGCAAGGGTGTTAAAGAGCTTAAACCCGGCCAGCGGTAGACCCCATGAGAAAGATGGTTCTCTGCTGGAGGTGCCTCCTTCTCCTGCCGTGATGCTGCAGCACCCACCTGAGGGGCACAGCTGGCTCTGGCCTGAGAGCACTAGAGCCTTCTCAGGATTCACTCACGGGAGTAATCTCCTTCCTTCTCCCTTAGCACCCCTGAGGAGAGTGTGTTTACAGTGGAGGTTTTATCTTTATTGATCATCTTTTTGGAGTGTTTGTAGAGGATGAGGCATGTAAACCCAATCAGTGCTACCAGTGAAAAGGATTGAATAATAGCTGTATCTTTCTTATCACCTTTCAAGACTTTATTAAGTACAATTAAGCAATGTGAACATCCTATACCCTTCCAGTCTAGCTCAGTTCTGACCAGAGGAAACTTGCTTTCAGTGGAAACGGAAAGAAAATATTTGCTGTGAGTTCTGGGGAAGTAGAATACACAGCCCAAATGGCTGCTTTTTTATAAACATGAGTTTATAATGATTCTGCCTCATCCGCCCTCTGATTTTTTTTTTCTTCTTCTTCTTTTTTTTGGCCTCACCACGCGGCTTGTGGGATTTTAGTTCCCCAAGCAGGGATCGAACCCAGGCCCTCGGCAGTGAGAGCACAGGGTCCTGACCACTGGACTGCCAGGGAATTCCCCGTCCTCTGATTTTCAATGAAGCAGTCACTTGTACTTATACATACCAGGCATTTATCCCCCTCATCTTCTAGCTCCCATAAGGATGAGTAGCATCACAAGGTCCAAGTTTTAGACAGAAATACTAAAACTCAGAGTTGTACATTCTCAGAGCCAGGGTTAGACATCTGTGTCCCTGGGTTTTCATTCCTGCTCCTCAGCCAGAGAGCCTACTGGGAACCTATTGTAAGTACAGAGAGCAGGCGGTCAGCCTGAACTGACATTCTAAGGTTGGTGTTTTTCAGTACAATGTGGTAGTTAAAGCAGTTGAACCACAGCAGTGCTCTAAATTTATGAATGAGAAGTAACTGAAGGGTGTGTTTTTCAAATTCCATTCAAAATTTCCCATTAGACAGTCCTTGCTCTGAGCTTATTTGAAAACATTTTTACCTTTACACCTCCTTGTGAGCTTCAGGAAAACAGAATAAGAAAATTTTTATGGAAGGATCTAAACATCTAGAATTTACCCAAGAGGCTAAAACAGCTTCTTCTGAGTTTTTCCAGTCTCCTGGGGACATGTGTAATTAGACCAAAAACAAAACAAAACATATAACCCAGGCCTAGGAGACAAAATTTCAATCTCTGCCATTAGGCAGGTTTTTCAGAAGCATAATTAAGAAAAAAAACTTTGTCCCCAAGGGACGAAAATGGCTACTTTTGTCTAATTATGCAGTAGGGATCAGAGCTATTCACAGTAAAAGTTCTTTTAAAAGAATTTTATTGAGAAAGGATAAGATGAATATTCTGTGCAGCACTGTGTGAAGACTGAACATTTACTTAACCTTTTTCAGTCTTTTAAAATGAAAACGGCAGCCAAATTTCTTTCTTGTGTAGTGTCATTCCTGTTTTCCATGGAAACTGTTTTCTAGTTACTCAAATGTAAGAAATTAAAGCTGCACCCAAAACCAATAAAACTCTCTTTTTGCCGCAGGAGATCACAGTGCCAGCAGATATGCCTCCTCACCCAGAATTCATAACAATAAAATTGTCTTGGTTTGATCATCATGATTCAGCCTGAAGAAGTATTATTGTGTCATTGAGTTCTCAGGCCCTCAAGATGGGACCTATACGGAGACTGTGGATACTCTCAGAGCAAACCATTCTCCTATGAACTGATTAATGACATTTTATTTTGGGCCTTCTTTTATCCCTTCCTCCCCCTTTTCCCTGAAGTTCCTTAGTAAGTTCATAATATATTTGAGAGCAAGTAGTACAGTTGCATCAAAACAAATCAAGTAGATCAGATGTGCCCAATATTAACCTAGGCCTTCATTTCCAAAACATTTATTTATACCCTTTACTTGGAAAATAGGAAGTTTTTAGGCTGAAACTGGATCCAGGGTCTCTGTTGCTTTGTTCTACCTTAAGAATCTTAACCTCAACCCCAGTAAGATAGGACTCCATTTATCCTTTTCTGTTGAAAAGGAGGCCTTTGGTTGACCCTCATTCAGGAATAACGAGTGGTAGAGATGCTGGTGAAAGTCACCACAGGGCTCCTTTTCACAGCCTGATGGGACAGTTGGAATATCCTGCTGGGCTGGTGACAATGCTTAAGTAGAAAGGACTGTGCTTGCACCCTAGTCTGGCTCTAAATAAAAGGATTGCAGAAATTTAAATGTAATGTCCGTGTTGACTTGAAGCAGAGAAATGCCTCATTGTAAGGGTAGGTGTTGATGGTTTAAGAGACACTTTAATGGTAGTCGGTGTAGGGGAAAACTTGAAGATATGGGTCTATTCCATAATTGCCATTTTTCTAATAGACTTTAGAGCTTGAATGGCAGCTATGCAAGTTATCTTGGCTGTTTATTTCGGCCTTCGGAGTATGGTTATGTTTTATAATTGCAGTAGCAGCATTTTCATGGTCTGTGCAGTTTTGTTAAGGTATCCAGTTACGTGATGGTACAGCTGAAGAAAACAACCTCAGTAGCAGTCAGCCCAGAGCCATTCCTGCTCTGACGACAGCCACGCTTGTGTTTTACAGTATGCCTTGGAGCGTTTAAAGGTCATGTGTGAGGATGCCCTCTGCAGTAACCTCTCCGTGGAGAACGCCGCAGAAATTCTCATCCTGGCTGACCTCCACAGCGCAGATCAGTTGAAAACTCAGGCAGTGGATTTCATCAACTAGTGAGTTGTCATCTTCAAAGTTCTTTCAGGGTAGTTGCGTTAGTTAACGAATGAGAAAGGAAGACTTTGAATTGGTGAGTGAAACAGGTGAGTAGCTTCATTAAGCTTTTTAGTAGTAGGTAGAGAGTGTCCATCTTTTCCTTCAGCTTGACAGTGTGAAAAATGGTTTTGCTTTCATCAGTATAGTCTGATTGGTGAGTGAAGAAGTGTATTACTGCCTTGCAGGATCAGAATTGATGAAAATGACAACTTGCTGGTCTGAAAAAGTTGTGTCCCCTAAAGCAATAGTATCTTTACTTCACACTCACCGGCTTAAAAAAAGACATGCAGATCTCTGGGAGAGCAGAAGTGGATTTTTATGAGTTAGTAAGAGTGTCCAATGGTCAACTGCAGAATGGGGAAAAGGGAAGGCATAATCAGGAGACGAGGTCATAAAATAACTGTTTTGAGAAAGAAGAGTAAATTCCAGTAGATCTGTTCCTTCATCCTAAATGACCATATTACTTTCTGAAATAATTCTCAGTGGGACATGTTATACTCCTTTGCCTGATGGGGAGCAAAAGTTGGAAAAAACCCCAGGAAGAGAAGCAGGTCTACTAATAAAGCCCTCAAAACAGCAGTTCTGGGGGGTGAGAGGTCTAAGAGGTTGCAGGGTAGGTGAGTAAACATTATTTAACACAGAAAATGCCCTGAAAACAGGAAATGATGTCCTCTAAGTCTGTAAGATTGTTTCGAAGCAAAGTGTTCCTTGTCCTGAGCGCTCACTCTGTGCTGGACACTTGCTTGGTGCTTTTTAGATGTTAACCATTCAGTGAAGTGTGAGTATTAGCCCCTCTTTTTCGATTATCAGTTAGGCCCCAGGCTATGACCTGCTTTGTGGTTATGGGACTAGTAAATGGCAAAGCCAGATGGGAGCTCAGAGCTGTCGGACCCAGAGAACTCTTGCTCTTTCTCTTCGTCAGCATCACCAACGAATATGAAGAGCATTGATGATGTAGAGAAGAGCCTGAGGAACACTTCATCTCTTGTAATTGAGAACATAGTGTCTCAGAGTCCTAGTTTTCAGAGTTACAACGGTCGTAACCTGGTCACCTGTCTGCACATTGTCTAACAAGCAAATTCTCATGCATATTAAGGGTTCTGTCTGAGTACGTCTTGCATTGACACCCATAACAGCAAACCCTGGGAAATTCGGCTGTCTAGGTGGCTGTTTAATTCATCCTTCATTCACCCCTCTGGTAACCCATCTCTCACATTTCTCCTAGTCATGCTTCGGATGTCTTGGAGACCTCCGGGTGGAAGTCAATGGTGGTGTCACATCCCCACTTGGTGGCTGAGGCGTACCGCTCTCTGGCTTCAGCACAGTGCCCGTTTCTGGGACCCCCACGCAAGCGCCTGAAGCAGTCCTAAGATCCTGTTGTAAGACTCCGTTTATTTTCCAGAAGCAGCAGCCACTGTTGCTGCCACAAACCACCAGGTAGACAGCGCAATCTGTGGAGCTTTTACTCCGTTGTGGGGGGAAAAGACTGCATCGTGGCCCCGGACTTTTAAAACAGCACTAAATAAACTTGGGGGAAATGGGGGTAGGGGGAGGGAAGGGCCCGGGACTCGGGGCTGTTCAACCTAATGAAAACCCTGTTGCTGCGTCACTGTGTTCTCTTTGGCCTGGCCGAGTTTGATACTGTGGGGATTCAGTTTAGGCGCTAGCCCTGAGGACATCCCAGCGGTGGTACTTTGGAGAAACCTGTCTGCATCTGACTGAGCAGAACAGATCGTCAGGTGCCTGGAGCAAAAAGAAAATTAAAAAAGGACATTTAGTTTTAAGAGAAGGGAAAAGGAAAGAAGAAAGGATTTTTGCAGAATTTCTCAAAAATCAGTTTTGGGATTCCAGTAGTATTTATGTTGAGAGAAGTTTTAGTCCATCCGCTGTGCTAAAACTTGGGTATTTGTGAGAACTCACCACCACCATGCAAGTATCAGAAGAGCTCTCTTGTTGTTAGCACTTATTGTTTGCAAGAACACAATACGTCCCGTTACCCTTTTATGAAAAACAACAAGCAGAGGTGGAAGGGGAAGGAGATGATTTGGTCTAGAAGATGAGTATTCTGATGTGGTAGCTTTTGGAAAAAAATCTTTATTGGTGTTGAAAACTGGAAAAAATAATTCATCCAGAATTCATACTGTCTTGACAAAAACTATGGTTCTCTGTTTTTAGATATTGTGGAAAATGTTTTTTGGCATTTTTCTCTGATTTTATTTCTTCTCCCCTGTTCCTTTTTCTAAAAAACAAACACACACAAAACAAAAACAGAGCAAAAAGAAAAGGAAATTTTATTATTAATGCTGTGTGGAAAAACTCCCAGCCCAGATTGCTCAGCTGTTCGTACCTGACTTGCCACCTGCATAGGAGCCAGTCCTGTTCCTTCCAATTCGCCCCTCTTCCTACAGGGGAGAACTTCCAAATGTTAATTTTTTTCTTTTTGAAAATATAAATAATTACTATTTTGTACTGTGTGGTATCTCTGGTCTTTTGTTTCACTCACCTGGCTTGTCTCTTGGGTCTGAGTTCCTTAAGGGATTTTGAAGGCCTAGTTTGATTCTCTAGCTTGCAGAGATTATGCTCAAAAAGTCTAAGCAGTAGGAATTCATTGCGTCTCCCTAATCTCAAGTTCCCTTTGTGAGCTGCCAGCACCTGCCAGTCCCCTGTCCTTCTTATCTCACAGGCCACATCCTACCAAGGGATCAGGCTCCTTCTGCCAAGGCGAGTAACGGAAGTGGGCTTTCCTGCACCCTACAGGTTTTAAGACCGAATTCCCAATCTCCCTTCTCCTTAAGTAAATACAAAAATATCAAGGGGACATGACTGTGGAGACTTAATAAAGGGAAATTCTTATCTCTGACTGGTTCTGTCACTGACTGGATGTGTTTGCAGAGAAGTTAATGTCCAGATTCCCGGTGAGCTTACAGGAATGCTCTGGGGCTCCTCCTCTGCCGTTCCTGCAGCAGTGTTGGACAGGGCAGTGGGATACACTGGAGAACCATTGGCCATTGGGCCAAGGAGTGTATTATTTGACCTATTATCAGTATAATCAAAGGCAGGATTTGCTCATTAGAAACCACTCCTTTGCGCTTCTCGGTTTCCTCCTAAGTGTCACCTATGTGAGCACGTGCCCAGTTCTCCATGTCCTGGCTGCCGTCCTGTGCCTCCTGAGTCCTCACTTTCCAGATCAGCACGTGGATCTGGGGACCAGGGCGCACCCAGGGTCTCCTGTACACCACGGTTTGTCTCATCAGGTAACTGCACTGGCTCAGCACTGCTCACGTTTCAGCAAACCTTCCTGTACAATATCTCACTGGAACGTCCCAACAACTTGATGGGTTGGGTAGGATAAATGAGAGATAGATAGCATCTTCCCATTTTATAGGTGAGAGAAATTGAACCCCGAGGGACATGCCTAAGGTTACACAACTTGAGCGAGAGTTCTTCTAATGTGATACCCTGAAAAGATTATGTAAGCAACTGGAGGAGAGTTCCATTTCGAAATGTTTAGGTATGCAATCTGAGGGTAAAGCTTGCTTTCTGTGGGAATAGCAAGAGCAAAGCTCTGGAAAGGTGCCTCAGCTGGCCTGTCTGTCAGAGGATCCAGGAGGACAACCAGGCTTCAGATTTGCCCTTCCTCATTCACAGAAAGCTGTGGATTGGGGGCTGGTAGGTTCAGGGAACATGTCCTCAGAAGGGTAGCAGTTCTGGCACCAAGCTTCTGGCAAGATGAAAGTCTCTTCTGGGATTTCCCAAAATTTACGGGATTTCCACTGTGGGCTTTACTGTTGGGTACAAAGCAGTTAGGACTTCGGGGTACAGGTGAAGCTGTTTGATGCTTCTCCTGTCATTATTATATTCTTTCTGGACGTGTTTGTTTCTGTTTAAATGATAGAGTTGAAGCCATCTGGTTATGACAACATCAGAGCCCCAGCATACTGTTCATAAACCTCCCACTGCCACCACCCCCTCCCAGAGCTCCCCCACATCTGAAATTTAATTCAAGTTAGCTCCACAGTCTGGGGCATGTGCTGTCACTGCAGAGATGTCCGTGCCAGTGGAACAGTTGGAGATTTCAATTCCACAAGGATATGGCTTATTTATCAAAACAATATTTCAGGCAAGTAGTTTCACAGAACCTTTGGAGTTGCAGTTTCGGGTCCAAATACTGTATCTGGCATCATTCCCCAACTTCCCTCCTTCCTTATTGTCAGCCCCCCTCTATCTGGCCATTCGCGGAAAATTTTTCTTGTTCCTTATGTAGAGATTAAACCTGTGTTATTAGGCATTTCAAACACCTTTATGAGGTTTAACAATTCAGGTAAGAGATGCCTCTCTTTTCTTTATCACTGGTAAGTCTGCTGGCCTTTTAGGTCTTTAAGAGATTCCTCTTTTTTTTTTTTTTTTTTTAAATTCCAGCCAGAGACATCAAGATTCTTTCTTTGGCCAAAAGATCCCTGGCTTGACCACCACTCTGCGCATTCATTTATAATTCTGGCTTAAACCTATTGTGCGTTCTCCATATTGCGTGAGCCTGTGCAGATGAAAGGAAACAGCCTGTATGTTTATGAGCAAAACAACAGACGGGAGGAGTTGAGCTGTACTTTGAAACTGACTGTTGCTTTGTTCTGGCTCTTCAGCTCCTATAAAAGAACAGCAACTAAATCCCCCCAACATGACTATATTGGATCCTTTGGTTTATCTTTGTCAAAGACAAATTCTTGGCTGGAGCCCAACCTTATTTTCCACAACTAATTATCTTTTTAATCAGCCCGGGCCTGTGTGTTTCCTTTATCTCATGACTTTTCCCTGAACCCTGCCCTATATCATTTAGATTCATTTCTAATGGCTTGCTGACTAATTCAGCATTCAGGTGAGTATTGTCGGACTGCTCTTTATGTATGTGTATGCACAAGGTAGATGTGTTTGCCCCCTTTTAATTTCAGAAGTGACCTCGCCACGTTGGGGCCTTTGACCCAATAGGTGGACACCTCCTGGAGACAGTAAGCAAGGAAGCAAATGTAGGATGATCAGTATTTGGGATAATGAGCTGGGAGAACCAGAAGCTTTGACCTCCAGATGAGAGCAGAAACTTGAATGTTGTTGACTGATGGGATCTTTATGTGGCTAAGCTATTATAATGCAAGATATCATTCCCCCTCTGTAAATCCTGTAATGCTGGAGTGGAAAGTGGCATCTGGAATACTGTTTGGTTCTGATTCCTGCAGCTCTAGGAAAAGAGAATTTTAGACTTGAGGGAATTCAGTACAAGCAACAGAAATGACTAAGGAGTTGAAGGGGATCAACTTCAGGGGAAAAACATTATGAAGATAAAATATGCATTACTCAAGTATGGGAATGTTGCACGGGGACCTGTAGCTTACAGATCTCACAGGAGTTCTGTACGCTTGCCGGCTTGTGTTGTGCAGCTCCCGTTCATCCCGAGGTGATAACCATAACATCCTCGAGGTCACTCAACCTGGCTCTGAGCCAAGAAGCAGCAGAAGGCAAAGGAATAGCTTTGGGCCTTAGGCCCGCAGACCATAAAGAAAGTGAAAATCTAAGCATTTGCCTAAGTGGACACCCCTGCTCATAATGCTCAGTTGAAATGGGGTGAGCGTCAGCCCCCTCAGGACCCTGAAAGGTGAGCTTTTGACAAACTGCAGGGAAAAAAGGGGCCCCCACATAATTCATCTTCTTTTCATGTCTGAGAAGACACATCCCTAGAAGTGAGATGACTGCTCAAGGTCACAGAGATGAAAACTCAGGCCACTGACTGAGCAAACAGTGCCTGAGCACCTAGAAAGTGGCAAATACTGTGCTAGGCTAGGTTTGAGGTGAGGGGTAGGATTTTCCCTCCACTAATCCAGTCTAATGGAGGAGACGGGAGTGGCCCACAGAAACAAAGCCGGGAGGTCATAGCACTGAGGACTGAAAAGCTATTGAATTTAGCAGTAAGGAGGTCAGCGGTTACCTTAGAGCAGTTTCTGTCAAATGGTGGAGGTAGAAGCCAAGACTGATGAGAAGGTAAGCAAACATGGCTTGCGTATAAGCCACTCTTTCCAGAAGTTTGGCAGGGAGAGAGGAAGGGAATCTCTCCCACCCACTCTTAAGAACTTAACGTCTCAATTTAATCAACACATTTATGTTTGTTTAGAAGTAATGGTATACAGGTTGTTCCATAAAATTACAGACACTTCAGTGACTGATGTTTGCAATGAAAGTCATGTCTGTAGAATAATTATAGCTTCAAATTGAGAAAACAATCACCGTCAACCCTTACACAGTTTTGAGAATGATTTCCTCAAGACAGACACATGTTTCTATACTTCTTTAACCTATCCATCTTCCAAGTAAAAGTTGGCTTCACATTTATTATAGACCCTTAAAATGTTTTTCTGGGCAGTGGTTTTGTTCAGTGGCGTGCTACTTAAAGGTATAACATTTAGTTCCCCAAAATGTCCGCCCTGATTGGTAGCATTTGCCAGTTTCCATGGTGTAAATACCCCCACTATGGCCATTTCAAACCTTGAGGTGACATTACTGGGTGCAGAGTTGGAAGGGGTGTGCAGCTCACCATTATCGAGCACTGCCACCATACAGATACGGTAAACGAGTATAACCTCAAGCCATAGGCAATGGTAAAGTGTAAGATAATTAGGAAGAGGTGAATTTTGAGTATTTATTACTTTTGCTGTTGTACATTAATACAATTGAATTTTTAATTGGCCATTTAACAACCATCTCTCAAAATTTCTGAAAATTTTAACAAATGGCTCTATAGAGCCAGTGTGAACTGGTTCCAGCACACCACTGGTGTGGTTTCAAGTTTGTCCTCCAACATCTGTGCTTTGTTATTTCCTGTTATCCTACAGCACTTTAAAATGCACTTACTAGTTTATTGGTAAAATGAAGTACTGCCTTTTTGGAAATTTATAGATAGATTGACATTGATACATGAACCAATAGTCATATTACGCATTTTAATCTCTCTGGGTAAATAAACATTGTTATGCTATCTCTTACAGGTATTGGAAGTGTTTATTTTTATTGAAACACTAATGAAAAGTAGGGACATCCCCTGATATATCCAATATAATCTTCAGCCATTCCAGGGAAGTGGTCTCCACAGTGTATCATTCATGTCTCCATTACCTCTCTATTCATGTCTCCATTAACCTCTGAACAACAGTTAAAGAGGAAAAAAAAAGAAAAGGCATTTGAGCATGGTCGGCGTACCAATGGGTGATCCCCAAGGTCTTCTACACCCACTGAAGTTTGAGAACCTTGCATTGGTTTTGCCTTTTTTTAAAAAATAAATTTACTAATTTGTTTTTATTTTTGGCTGTATTGGGTCTCTGTTGCTGCTCATGGGCTTTCTCTATTTGAGGCAAGCGGGGGCTACTCTTCGTTGCGGTGCGCGGGCTTCTCATTGTCTTGGCTTCTCTTGTTGCAGAGCACAGGCTCTAGAGCGCAGGCTCAGTTGCTCCACAGCATGTGGGATCTTCCCGGGCCAGGGCTCGAACCCGTGTCCCCTGCATTGGCAGGTGGATTCTTAACCACTGCGCCACCAGGGGAGCCCTGGTTTGGCCTTATAAGAATGAATTTTTAGGGCTTCCCTGGTGGCGCAGTGGTTGAGAGTCTGCCTGCCAATGCAGGGGATACGGGTTCGAGCCCTGGTCTGGGAGGATCCCACGTGCCGCGGAGCAACTGGGCCCGTGAGCCACGGCTGCTGAGCCTGCGCGTCTGGAGCCTGTGCTCCGCAACGGGAGAGGCCGCGATAGTGAGAGGCCCGCGCACCGTGATGAAGAGTGGCCCCCACTTGCCACAACTGGAGAAAGCCCTCGCACAGAAATGAAGACCCAACACAGCTAAAATAAATAAATTTAAAAAAAAAAAAAAAAAAAGAATGAATTTTTAGAGCCCTTTCTGTTTTCTTTGCTAAAAATTTATTTATACCATATATGATGTGCCAGGGACTGTGCTAGTTTCTAGGGATAAACAGTGAGTAAAACTAACTGCTCCCTGCCCTCATTGGACCTGACAAGCCTAATGAGGAAGAGAGTGTCCTTAATAATCTCACAAAGACATGACGTCAAACCATGGTGAGTGCTCTGAAAGAAATGTGTAAGGCACCATGAGAGCCTGGAGTGGGGAGTTAATCTCATCTGGGGGATCCAGAAAGGCTTCCCTAAGAAAGCAACTTTTGAAGTGAGAGCTGCAGGATGAAGAGCTGTCAACTTGGTAAAGTTGGAGAGTCACATTCCACACAGAAGAAATCGCCTGCATGAAGCGCAGACTCAGGAGGGAGCATGGTGCATGCGTTCTAGGAGCCCAGAGAAGGCTGGGTGGCTGGAGTGTGGAGAAGTGTGAGAGCAAGTTAGAAGCCAGACCTGGCAGGACCTTCATAGGTCACATTTAGAATCTGGGTACTTATACTAAGAACAGTGGGGAAATCATGGAAGCTTTATTAAGCAGGAGGGGGTGACAAGATTTTTATTCTAATAGATCTTTGGCTTGAGTGTAGAAAAGTTGATGTTGAGAGTGGGGATGGAGGAAGGCAAGAGATAGCAGAACTTGAGCTACGGAGGTGGCAGAGCTGGAGAAGAGATACATTTGAGAGAGGTTTAGGGGGCAAATTTGTTAGAACTTGCTGACTGGATAGAGTAAGGATAAAGAGGTGAGTAGGATGGATTCACCAACATAGAGACCAGTGGGAAGATAAACAGGGAAATTAGATCATTAAATTCATTTTACTTGTTGCTTATGAGATGCCTTGAGAAATCCAAATGGAGGTATCACATGGGCTATTGAATTTATGAGCCTAGGATTCAGAGGAGAGATCAAGATTGGAGAGATGGTTCTGGGATATACTGGTTTCGAGGTGTAATTGTGAAGCCCTTGGTGTGTTGGATCATCAAGGAGTATAGAGTGAAGAGAGAAGGGGGCCCGGGAACCTTAAGGAACGCTTATATTTTAGAGCCAGTAAAAAAAGATAAGCCGCAAAGAAGGAGAAGAATTGGCTAGAGATAGACAGGAAGGAAACATATGTCAGAGAACAAATACAAAACTGTTAAAAGTGTCAAATGCAGTAGAATAAGAGAAACAATAAAATTGCCCATTGGAGGTAGCAACATGGAAGTCATTAGTGAGCTTAGCTGGGGCCATTTCAGTGAAGGGACCCAATCGGGGTGAGGTGAGGAGTGGGTGGGTCATGAGGAATGAAAAGTTTGGGCAAAACTGGAAGAAGGAAATGAGTAGAGGGAGGAGTTCCATTTTTTTCCTATAGTATGGAAGAGGCATGAGCATGTTTAAAGCTGGCGAGAGGGATCCAGTAGAGAGGAAGCAGTTAAAAGCTTTCAGGTCCAGTAGAGAAAGGACCATCTGTGCCGGGAGGTTCTGAGTGAACTGGGAGGAGAAGCGGGTGGGTGGGCATAGGTAGGAAGAGGAGGGACACCCTCTCTGGGTATGAGGAGAGTCCTATAGAAAGTGGGTTTGTCTCATAGTAGGAAGTTAAGCAAGCTTGCATCTGGTGACTTGTACATTTTTGAGTGTTAAGTAGGAAATAAGATCAATGGCTGAGAATCCCTGGGATAGTGTGGGGGCTGGGAGGTGTGATCAGCCTAGTGGCTGGGGAAGGGTTGCTGACAGTGCAGGCAGCCCTGGGGGTCTAGCCAAGGTTGGTGTTCAGAGAGCACAGCGTCTGGAGTCTAGGAGCCCGGCTCTGATCTCCTGCCACCGCTCATGATCCTGGCCAAAGCACCTGCATGTATAAGCCTTAGTTTTTCTTCTGTAAAATGGGTATTTCATAGAGTTCCCGTGGAAATCAATGAGTAGTACATATCAAGTCCTTAGCATGGTGACTACCATTCATGGGCTCCAGAAAGGTAAACTGCCACTGATGCTATTGTTATTGCTGTGTACTTCTTGTTGGTCCTACCCTAAGCCATACGTAGCCTTTTGAGTCCATGGCCTTTTAGGATTTCTTGGAATGGAAGGTAAATCTGCGATGAGACCCTGAAATGGGCACCTTTGGGAGTGTGGGGATCTTCTGAGCCAGAATTACCTGTGGGGAGAGGGAGAGCCATCCCCTGGCCAGCCCTGTGTCCTGCGAGCTCTGAGGTTCTCACCTGCTGTAACGTGGGGGGGGGGGGGTCTCAGGAAGAGTCAGCCTGCGCCAGACCTTTCAGTCACCTGGAGCAGCTCTTCATTTATGATCATCACCATCATCATTGTTATAATCTCCAAAAGCTAGGAGTGCTTGACATTAGGCATTCCAGAGAGGAAGGTAAGAGGCAGGGTAGAAGCACTTCGGCTTGGAGGTATGAAAATAGGGCTTGGGGAGAGGATGTAAGGAACTTGGGGACCCTGGAGCCCTGTTTCTTGGGCAGCTGCTGCCTCCTGAGGGGCCAGGGGGAGAGGGATGATGCACACCTGCTAATTCAAGGCCGTCTTTTCTACATGGCTTTCCTTCTTTGGCTTCTTTTCTTTTTTCTTTCCTTTTCCGCTCCCTGTCCTTCCCTCCTCCTGGAGCATGGAAGCTTCCGTGGTTTCCTAGACATTTCTCTCCCCTGTCTCCAGTACCGCTCACTAGAGTGACATCTTGAGCCTGATCCTGCAGCATTAAAAAAAAAAAAAAAACCAAACAAACCTGCCTACAACGGGCCCTCCAGTGCTGATCTCCGCTGAGATGTGACAGATGGCAGCGCCTGACTGAGCAGCGGCAGGCCCCTCCTATCCCAGGCCCGGGAGCTGCCGGGGCTGGTAAATGGGGCATTTATATACCTTTTTACACTCCTGTATCCTCCACCTACCCGCAGTTTCCCCAAACAACATCCTCCTCATGTATAAAGTGCACGTGCAGCCTGTCGGGGTTTTAGCTGCCACTTGACCTTTGTCTTCCCTTCTCCTTCTCCTCTCTGTCCCTGTGAAAGACTCCCACGATAGAGAGCGTTCAGAGCCCCTCTGCGAGTCACAAGATTTACTGCCAGGCCCTGCGCCTACCCCATGCCCTTGGCCCTTCTCAAAGTGTAGAAGAAATGGGTCGCATAAGGCCCAGTCCTCAGGTAGTCACCCTCGGGGCTACAGTCCCAGATGGGCCTGTTTCACACACCCAGTTCCCAGGAGTACCGTCAAGGGACCACAGGCCATCCAGGCTGATGAGAAATTGATCCGTTGGGTGGAGGTGATAAAGGCAGGTGAGGTGAGGGTGGGGCAAAGTAAGGCAGGAGGGGCCCCTGCAGGCTGCCTCGGCCGGCCTCGGGAGCACACTTGGCTGACTGCTCTGGGTCTTTAACTCTGCTTCTAAATAAAGACCCTTTGGCCACCTGCATTCCCCGAGCCTTGTGTCGTGCTTACCAGTCGAGGTCCCCAGGGGAAATACCCTGGGGCTTCTGGAGTGCAGAAGAGGGGGATTCCGGGCCCAAGGAGCAGTAGAAATACAACCAAGGGCTCCATTTCTCAACCAGAATCAAAAGAAAAGTAGATTCCTTTGTATGAGTCATCTTTTGTAGACTTCTGACCTTCCCTATGGGTATTTTTTCCTGCGCATTCCTGCCCATGGCCACTCTTCCCCCTCCCTCACACCCAGGCTTGGCCAGGAACAGAGAGGGCTATAGGCTGGGACTGTACTCAGGGCAGCTGTGCCAAACACGGTTCAATTGCTTTACCCATTCCAGCTCACAACAGCCCTCTGACAGGTAAAGATCACCCCCCCCCCATTTTACAGATGGGGAAACTGAGACACAAAGATGTTCAATAACTTGCCGAAAGTCTACAATTAGGAAGTGGCAGAGCAAGGACTTGAATCCAGGCAACTTGGCTCCAGAATCCGTGCTCTCAACTGCTGCTCTCCACGGCCTCCCCCAGGAAGAAAGAGAAACCAGCCCTCTCCGCCTGCCCGTGAGCCCCAGCCAGATGGCAATAGCCCTACACGGACCCGGAGCCCCTGCTGCCAGAGCTGCTCCTGCAGGAACCATGTGAGCAGGTGGGGGAAGGACTGCCATCCAGGCCCAGAGGGCTGAGGGGACCAGAATGAGATCACATGGCAACCAATACTCAAACCCAACTCTCTCTAAACGCACCCTAGCTGGGGAATGGCCTTGCTCTGACCCCAAGGAGGGGGAGCCCAGTCTCCCTGGGGCTGCGCAGGCCGTCCTTCCCCAGGTGGGGCCACCCCTCAAGTCATGAAGGGGATCGGATCAAGGAAGCCTGGTGTCAGGAAAAAGCAGGTACCGGGTTAGGAGCCAGAAGACCCTGGCTTTTCCTGTGACGCTCAGTGCCCCTCACTGTGCCCCCGGAGCTAAGCCAGGTCTCCGAAGACTGTTCTAGAGAAGACAACACACAATATCGGGACAGCTGGGAGGAGGGGTGTGCCAACACCAACATGCTGCCCTCCTCCTCTGCTGTCCTCACCCTTCCTGCCCACCCTCTCCTCCAGCCAGGAGGACCTGGGCTGCTGGAGTGAGAACGGTGCAGCAGATTGTCCCCCTGTTGTCACTTCCTCTCCCAGGCTGGCAGAGGGAAGGCTGTGATCATGCCTCAGCACACCGTCCAGTGAGGCCCATCAGGGATGACCCCCCAGGGAGAGTTTGGTGTACAGGACACCTTTGAGCAGATATGCCTCAAAGTAAGGCCCTCCTGTCTCTGGGGAACCTCCAGGCCAGCTGGACAGGACACACAGCCCCTGCCCTCACAAGTCTTCGACCTGATGGGGAATGACAGCTCCTATGTCCAGTCTCTAGTTAGTCTGGGGGCACATCCACGTTTCCTGCTGTGACAGTCCCCAAGTTGGCAGTTACATAGCACTCCAGACTCAACCTGAGTCAGAGGTAGGAGCAGGCTCTTTCAAGAGGGCCGTGGATGCTGGGGGATAACAGAGGGAGCAAGGTGGAGTGGGGAGCTGAGGCTGGATGCAGGAAGAGAGGAAGGGGATGGGAAGGCGGGAGCCAAAAGGCCTGGGTACCACGGAACATGTTCAACTACAGTGCTCCCGGCTTCAGCTTCGGAAGGAGAAATTTTGGGGTGTGGAGTGGTGGGGCCTCACGGCTCCTACCTTTTCCCCTTGAGTTTTTTCTTCTTCTTGGGGTTTCTTGCTTCAATTCTAGCCACTGACATCATGCTGACTGCAATAGAACATGTCCTTTAAGGCTATGGCTCAAGTGCGAACTGAACCTCTTCCCCCGATGATCTGGCCCCATGGAGACCAGCTGGAACTTTCAGAGGCTTTATTAAACAATATTTGTTAAATGAATAAGTACTAAGGGAGAACTGAAGGGTATTAACGTATTATGTCCACAAGGCTTAAAAGCAGCCCAGCTCATGGAGTCTAGGTTTCTGAGTTTGCCCTGCCAAGGCTTGGCAGGCTCTGGCCTGGCCTGGGCTACTGCCTTCTGCCTTCACAGGGAGAAGCCAACTGAGGGCCAGGAGCACGTTGGGGGAAGGGTACTCCTTACTAGACCCCAAGAAATCACATGGTTCCTCTGCAGCCCACCTAAGTCACCCCCTTTCATCTCCCTCCCCAGATGGATAACACCTTGAGTTCACAGGGGCATTGCTTTTCCTTGGTGGAAACAGAGGTACCCCTGTTTCTTAAGCCAGGCCAATTAGGAGGAATCAGAACTGTACCTGCTCCTACCCAGACTGTCCCGGGCAAGGCCAGCGTCTTGAGGGACTCAGACCTGAGCTTATACAGTCTGTGCTGGTCTCAGTGTAAGCACAAAACCAACACTGACAGCTTCAGGTTCAAGTGGCTGGTACTCTGCTCCCAAGGGCCTCACTCCCCGCTTGGCAGTCAACCAACCAAGCCAGAAGCATGGGCCACACAGGCTGCTGCATACAGTTTGTGCCCACCCTGGTGGGAGAAATGCCCTACAACCTCTGGTTCCCAGAGTGATGGAAGGGAAGCCCCTACTCTGCCCTGTTAACGATCCCCCTCCCGTTACAGGCCCCCTTCTGCACTGGACTTCCAAAGCTGTGTTGCTGCAGGTAATTAAAGGGTTTTAATTAAATTAGGATCCCATCTGGCTGGGATCAGTCAGACCCTTAACAACGATTGTGTGTCACCAGCATCAGAATGTGGATGGGGACTCAGATGTGTGGGGGCTGAACTTGGGGCCGGGAGGCCTTTCAGACAGGGCTAGAGGATCCTTCTCAGCTTCTCGGGAACCCCCTGCAGTGCAGCAGCAACTTCTTGCACCTCGCAAATGGCAGCTGTGCGCCTCAGTGCTGGAGAGGGGGCAGAGAACCAGAGCTTTCCCAAGTTCCTTCTTGCCCATGAGTCGATAAAACCTCTCTGAAGTGCGGCAAATATGTGAGCATTTTCTCATTTCTACAGATGAGGAAACTGAGGTCCACAGAAGTGAAGTGCTCAACCACATCCACTAAATCAAGTGGAGCTAGACTAAACTGCTAGAAATGGAGACCCAATAAGATAGAAATTTGATAGAAGTAAGATAGAAATTTGATTTTTCTCTCACATAAAAGTCTGAAGGTAGGAGCCTAGGACTGGTATGATATTTCTATTCCACAAAATTTTCAGGGACCAGGACTTCTTCCAGCTCATTGCCACTTCTAGGGTATGGCTCTTATCCCTCGTGGTTTAAGATGGCAGGTAGAGCTCCAGCAATCACATACATATTCCAGGCAACAGGACAGAGGATAGAACAAAGAAGACGGGGCAAAGGGTGTATACCAACTTCTTAAGATTTCTGGAAGTTGCCAAATAACTGGCTTACTGGCTAGATCTTAGTCACGTGGCCACATCTAGGTGCAAGGGAGGCAAAGAAATGAAGTATTTTTTTCAGGCAGCCAAGTGCCCAACTAAAAATGGAGAATTCCATTACTATGGAGATAGGAGAAATGGATATTAGTGGTCTCTGCCACACTTATTATGGGAACCCAGGTCGCCTACCTCCAGCCTGGGGCCTTTTTACCTCTCCACACCAGGAGCAAGGCTGAAGTTAACACAAACCCCCATCTCCAGAAGCAAAGAAGAGGAGTAACATTTGTCGAGCAACTCATTTAATTTTCCCAGCAATGCTCCAAGGTAGGTAGTAGATCCCTAGTTTTTCACATAAGGAAGCTCTGGAAGATTATGTCATTTGTCCAGGGCACCCGACTAATAAATTACAGACTCAGAATTGGGATCCAGGTATATCTTTCTGCAACTCTCATGTTGTCAGTTCATTGGTTCAGGAGGTGCTAGCTTGTCCCTTGGGACCATCTAGCCAGGAGGCCCTGAGATGATGAACTGGGAGGCTTTGAACTAGGCACCTTAGCTTGGATGGTTTTCAGGTCAGCCTTTGAGCTTGGCAGGCCAACAGGAAACAGAGGCTCCTGTGGAACCAGAACCCAGCGTCCAGCTGCTGAGTGCCATGTCTCCTCTGGCATTTGTGCCTTGGTGATGGCAGCAGCTGCCACTGCAGGACTTTGGTATAATTGGCAGGTGCTGTCCCCAACCAATCTTGCCTCCGCCTAGCAGGGCTGGTGGTGCCTCTCCCCGCCCGTCACCCCAGCCCCTGGTTCTCCTGGCAGTACCAGAGGACTCAGAACTTTTGGAAGTAACATTTCTCTCTCCTACTCCCAGCCATGACATTGGATCACATCCCAGCACAGGGCAACTGGTTCATTGTGTCTCCCACAACCCCCTACACATACCCACTCAATAATCCAGCACCCTGGTCACTCCACGACCTTCAGCTGCCTCCACCCCATACATGCCCTTCCCCCAGCTTCCCTACCCACCTACCACCTCGTGCATCTCTGAGCAGTGGGCCTCGCCACACAAGTCTGCCACATGCAAGGTCACCAGCATTCCTGCCAAGGATGGGAAAGTGGGTGACTCAGTTCCTGCTTGCTCATCCCTGGGAAGGGGGTAAGGAGGGAGGGAGGAGGGACCCAGGCACCCATTTGCTTTTGCCTTAAACTTCATCAAGAGGAAGACTCAGCATTGCTGCCAGCTGACCTAACATGTATTCCCTCTTATTAGCTTCACAGACCGCTGGGAATATTCACTCCATTAGAGATGGGGATGCTGAGGCCCAGGTGGGAATCCTTGCCCAGATGTGCGCAAGGCTGAGGGCAGAGACCACCTCCAGGTGTTCCGATGCTTAGAAAAGAATAAGCTTTCCCCACTGCATCCAAATTGCAGTTCTTGCCCTCAGAGAGACTAGAGCCTGATGAGGGAGGCACAGATTCTAGTTTCAGAGGCTCTTCGATCTGACGTGGCAGGTACAGACCCTGGTCCCAGGGGCTCCCCAGTCTGGTGGGGAGATACAGGCCATGTCCCCAAAGAGCCCCCAGTCTGGTAGGCTTGTCCCAGAGGCTCCACTCGAACAGAGGAGCCAAGGCCCCTGCCCTGGGCCAGCTCCCCAGCCAAGTTGAGCAGATGGGGGAGCAGGGCCACGGGGACCAGCAGGCCAGCCACTGAAGGGCAGTGGGAGGGGGCAAAGGTTGGGGGTGAGAATAGGGACCTAGAGCTTCTCCCTGGGACAGGAGACAGGTTTGTTCCTGAGGAATCTGCTCTCCTGTGTTTTGAATGGCAAGAGTGGGAGGTCCAAGCACTTGATGGGGACTGGGGGTCTATCTGCCCAGGAGATGCCCTAGACATCGCTCACCAAGGGGGAAGAGGTTGGCGCCTTCATAGCCAGATGCTTAGATGGACCCCTTCCCTCTGTGGGGACCAGGGGGGAACAGGAAGTATCTGGTGATGGCGAGACTAGTAGGGCGCAAAGTCTATTCCAAAGAATTACGATTCGGGAGGAATTCTGTTAGCAAGGTCCTAACTGAGAGGAGCCGCCCGGGTTACTGGGGAAGGGGGAAAAGGAGGGAGAGGCTGCAGAGTGCACGCAGGCAAAATGAAGTTACTGAAATGAACCCACCCCCCCCCCGCCCCGTGCAGGCAGAACTGTGTGCCAGGCAGGCCAGCCCTCCAGCTGTCGGCAGCATCTGGCTCTCTACAGGAGGAGAGGAGCCGGGGGGTGGGTCAGAGGGCCCCCGGCCCTGCTGACAGTTCAGCCAGGCGGGACAGAGGAGGGGCCCAGCGCAGCCACGGGACTGTGGGAGGTGCTCGTGGTCGGTCTCCAGTGTGTGTCCACAGGTGGGAGCCCAGCAAGCCCAAGACCCCCATGGCAGGGCTCGAGCCCTGTCCCTAGGGTGGGAAGGGAGAGGGTGGCGTGAAGGAGCTGGGGAGTCTCAAACCTCTGCTCAGGAGAGACGTCCCCGGAAGCACAGTGCGGTGGCTGGGCGGGGAAGAGGCTGGGATAGGAGTGAGGGCTCAAGTCACTCACCCTTTCTGGGTCACTTCCTACAAAGGGGACGAGAGCAAGGTGGCTCCTGAGACCCCACCCAGCTCTGCTCTGCGGTGTGAGGGCGATAGTCCGTGCTGAGCGCTGCTGGGCAGGGGAGACAGGCTGCGGGTGGCCAGAGCACACTACCCTCATGCTAGGACTCTCCTCACTCTGGCTACCTGGCCAAAAGGGACCCAGGGGGCCCACACGCCGCCCTCCCAAGAGAGCAGATCTCGAATGGCCTCCAGAGAGGGCACTGTGATCTTGGTAGTGGGGGCCCAGCCTTCCCCACATGGAGCTCGAATGGAGTTAGCCCGGCTAACTCCCAGATGAGGTGCCCCGGGCAGCCATCCATTCTGAGGCCCTCCTATGGGCTGGGGCAGGGGGATGGCTGCTTTCAAGCCCCTTCTGTCCCTACCCCACCCTGGCCTGTTTCTCCCCGAGCATGTCATCAGACTGAACACCCAATACCCCTGATTCTCTGAAGGGACCCTTCCCAGGAGACTTCTGCAGGAGGAGCCGCTGGAAATCACAACGAGGAGCATCAGAGGTGTCTCCTCGTCCCAGGAAGCCGGAGCCAGAAACGAGCTCAGAGGACATCTGAGCGGCCCTCAAAGTGTGGTCCCTGGGCTGGGACCATCAGTGTCTACCTGGGCACTCATTACTCGTTAGAAAGGCAAATTCTTAGGCCCCACTCCAGACCTACTAAATTAGAAACTCTGGGGTAGAACCCAGAAATCTGGGTTTTAACAACCCTCTTGGGGATTCAGAAGCCCACTCACATTTGAGAACCTCTGGGCTGGGCAAGCTCCTCATTTTATAGAAAAAAATGAAAAGAGAACCAGAGAGGACAATGGACTTGCCCAAGGCCACAGAGCAAAATACTGACAGAGTGTTGGGACCCCAGTGGGCCCATCAGATGGATATCCAGGAAGGTGACAGGGAACACCTTATGTGGCCCATCCCACCTACTAGCTCTTCCTCCCCAGCTACTTCGTAGATGCCGCCCTCACCCCCTACCAGCCCCAGCACATCACCGGCCCAGCTTTCGTGGCTGGAAAGGGGGTGGAGAGGGAAGCCCTGGAGCGTCAGCTCCAGCAGCTGTTGGAGCCCTGCAGCTCTGGACTCCAGAAAATGTCCTGTTGCCATCTGAGAAACTCTGGCCGGACCACGGGGTGCCTGTGGCCCTCCCCCCCACTCCCATACCCCTCCCCAATCACTCAGAGTCCAATGCCCAGGAAAGCTTTATTCCTTGATCTGAGAACGAGAGTCTGCACACAGAAGTCAACAAACTGATGATTTCACAAAACCTCCCCCCTCCCCACCCCCACAGACAGACACTACGGGACAGGTCCAGCACAGCCGCCACAGTGTGGCCTCACCCTGCCCCGAGCTGCTGATGGTCCCATGGGCCACAAGGGACGCAGCATCTCTGTCCTGGCAAGACCTGGGCTGATGGGCAAGGCTGGCTATGGAAGGCTCGCTCGTTGGATAAGGTCGTTCCCCGAGGAGCCAGCAAGGAGTGGGATGGAGGAGGAGCACGTGGCCCACGGGTGGGCTTCCACATGTGGTCTTGGTGCTGGGAGAATTACGATCGCCCCCTGTCTCAGCTTAAGGACGAGGGTCCCCTCAGCACAAGGGTGGGGGTGGGGAGCAATGGCAAGAGAAGGAATTTTGGAAAGGGAGGGCCTGGCTGGGGGCAGATGGTCTCTTTGTCAAGACATTGAAGACTCCAAAGGTCACCACTTCAGCCTCAAGCCACAGTCCAGGATGAGGGCTCAGGTCTGCCCACTGGGTGGGGCTGGAGAGTTCCTGGTGCTGGCTCCCAGGAAGCCCCAGCTCCGCCATCCTTCAGTGCCCACTTGCTGTCCACACCGATGAAATAACCCTCTCCTCGTTGTGTTCTTTCTCAGGATGGCAGGGAGGGAGCCAAGGTTTTAGGCTCCTCTCAATGACTTTATTGGTCTGCTTGCTCCAGGGGCCTCCTGGACCCAGCATCTTTCTATTGCTCAGTGGGGAAGCCCTGGGAGGCCGCCCAGAGGACCCACTCCTCGGCCAACGCTCCTGTGTCCTGGTTGCTCCACAGCCTCAGGTTGGGGCCAGCACCTGCGACCCCTTCCCCGCCACCTGAGGCTTGGCCCTGGCGCCACTCGGCCTCTCCTCCTCTCCACCCCCGCGCTCCCCGCCTGAGGCCCCTTCCTCTCCCTGCCCAGTATCCAGACAGATGGCTTCCTGTGTGGGCAGGCCCGTCCTTCCATTCCTGGCCTGGCCTCTGTGGCCTGCCCAGGGTCACCCGGAGGGGTAGTAGGGAGTATCGCTGTGGTAGTTGTAATCTGGGCACACCTTCTGGACCAGCCTATAGTCCTGTGCTGTAGAAGGCAATGTAGACACAGACGACTTTGAAGGGCTGGGAGCAACTCCAGGTGGCTGAGCTCTGAGCGTGTCTCGGGAGCAGGTCTTGCTGGGTCCGTGGTGCAGAGCGAGATCCGCGGCCCCGTTCCACCTGTCTCCCCTCCATCCGGCAGTTGAAGATTTTGGAGGCCTTGGCTTCAATGAAGATCTGCTGCTCCTGGTGGAACTCTACAGCTTTACTGGGGGGCACAAGGCTGATGGAGATGTTGCCCTGGCCCGTGGCATTGTGTCGGAAGTGGACGCTGAAGGTCCCATTGCCGTGGTCCACGATCTTCCCCGTGACGAGCAGGTTCAGGGCTACCGTCTTGATGTTGGAGTAGAAGTCACCCCAGCCAAAGATTTTCTTCACTTTGGCCGACGGTGGCGGGCTGTGGTTCGGGCGACTGGGGGGCTGCCCGAGGACCCCCCATGCCTCCCCAGGTGGAGCCAGCAGCCCTAGGAGAGTAGAGTTGGCCATGGGACGGGACTTAGGTGACATGTGGCCCCGCTTTCGAGGCATCCGGGGCCGGGGCTGGCTCTCAGGGTCATCATGCTCAGGGTCCTCTGAGCCAGGGGGACCATCATCCTGGCCACAGATGACCTGTGGAGGGAGTTGGGAGGAGAATGAGCACCCTGGGTCCCCAGAAGACCCAGGAATTCTGGTTCACTGCTCCCCACCACCGGCATCATCTCTCTGCCCTCCCTTCCACTCTGACTTGGGGCTGAGGGGCCCCTGCACATTGCCCACCTACTCTGGGGGTTGGGTGTGCACTCTGGCCTGTGTCGTGGTTCCCTCTCATGTTCTGACACTCAGGTCACCCCTAGCTCCTGTCCCCCCTGTCCTGCCTCTGGTCACTATTCAAAGTCTTGGAAGGATGGTGGAGAATTCTCTCCAGTAGACCACGGCAGCAGAGGTACATGGCCCCAACTCTTAGGGAGCCCCGAGTCTGACGGGGGAGGCCCAGCTCCCGATCTTGGGAGAGCTCTCATCTGATGGAAGAAGCTGTGTTGACAGAGCACCCCTTTCCTATAGGAGAGCTAGGGTTCCCCCCCCTGTGAAATTTCCAGGCTGATGGGGGAGGTACAGTCTCTGCCCTCAAAGAGCCCCAAGTCAGATAGGAGAACTCCATCTCTATGCTGAGAGAGCCCCTAGTTTGACATGGGGGTACAGGCCTTGCCTCTTGGGACTTCCTAGTCTGTTGGATGAGACACCATCCCTATCCTGGGATAGTTTCTACCCTCAGAGGCAAAGAGAACCAACAGACAATGGAAAAGAAAACAGAACCCAGTGAAATTCTCTCTCAAGTACAAATGCAGTTTAGGTTTTGGCAGGAGGATTTGAGGGAGACCTGGGGTGAGTTCCATACCCAGGAGGGCCAAACTCTCCTCAGGGGACCACTGATGATAACAGGCCAGGACATTACTTATACTAGGAGGTAGGAGTTCTTATTATTCCCACTTCACAGATGGGGACACCAGACTCACAGGTTACATCACTACAAGGCTAAGTCACACAGTCAGCCCTCCCAAGCCACTGCGCTCCCAGGCTCACAAACCAGATGGGTCCTTCTATTGGGATTTTATCCAAGCCCCATCCCCACACGGGATCTCCTGTAAAGCTCTGCGGAGGCTTGGCTGGCCTCTGCTGCATCAGCTCTATTGACAGGCAACATCTGGGGAGGCTTCCTGAAGGAGCTGTGGGGAAGGCCAGCAGGACAGCCTGACAAGCTCAAACACAGGACAGCTCAGGAGGGCATCAGGGAGTGAACCAGGTTTCCTGAGGACAGCTGCCTGGTGTGGGTCTGCTCAGCTTTTGAAGAGAGTACTCACCCTATGTGTCTCGTTATGAGCACCAGGGGCACCAGCTCACAGCTGGGCAGCATCTGGATTTGCTGGCGACCCTGGGATGAGGATGTGGGATGCCTGAGGTCTGGAGGGCTCCAAAGGGGTTCGTGGTCTCTGTTCTGGCCCTGGCCATGCCTGGGGTTGTGTGCGGTGGCCCTGCCTGCCAGGACCCAAGGGTGGGGCAGAGGGACAGCAGGAGGGGAGGCTCTGGGGGCTGGGCTCCAGGCGGCAGACCTGTGTGTACTCGGCCGCCGGTGGTCACGGCTGAATGGCTGGAGGATGGGGAGAAGGGCCCCGGGTGGGGATGTGACAAGGGAAGGCTTCTTCCACACAGTGGCAAAGGTGATTATTGTTTTGAGGAGAAGGGCAGACCCAGATGTGGGGCTGAGGCTTCTCCAAGACGGGATTGGTGGGTCGGAGGGGAGCTGAGCCCTGGGCTGGGGTCTGGGGTTGATTCCCCGCGTCCTGGGCCGCCGGGGAGGAGCGAGCGAGCGCTCGGGGAGCGGGCTCTGGGCGCTCCGCTCAGCTGCCGCGAGAGCCCGGGGCGGGAGCCGCCTGCCCAGGTCCTGTGGGGCTCGGGCTGCGCGCAGCCGGGAGAGGAGAGGAAAACAACAGGCGGGGAGGGAGGGAGCGGGAGGGAAGGCTGCAGCGAGGGACGCGGGGGCCGCCCCGCGCCTGTACTGGCTCGTACGCTGCGGGACCCAGAGCGCGGGGCCCGCCGGGGCCCTCCGGGGCCCCTAGGTCAGGGAAGAGCCCACAGCCCCTGCCCTGGCAGGTCATCAGCTCCACAACCATCCCCCACCACCCTTCCGCACGGCCCGGGGCCCGGGAAGGGGTCGAGTAACCCTTGGCGACGGCTGCGGGCATTTTCCCTCGTGCCCGTCGCACCTCCCGCCACCAGAGGCCGAGTGGGTGGGCCAGCCCAGCACCCTCTCCCCGCCCCTATTAACCCTTTCTGTCCAGTCTCTGGCCTCGGAACCGCCCTCTCCCCCAGCCTCCAGGCTTCCGCTCCATCCCCGGGATGCTGAGGGGAAGGGAGAAAGTTTTCGGGCTTGGAAGCTTCCCGCGCTCTCCCCCAATCCTCCCGGCCCCCGCCCCTCCGCGCCGCTCCCCGCGGACCACTCACCAGATAGAGGCTGCCCTGCACTAGGAACACGAAGCAGCAGCGAGTCAGTTGCATCTTCCTCCTTTGCTCTCGTGCCCCTTTCTCTCGTCTTTCCCCCTCAGGGTACCAGGCCCTTCCTCACCCCTGCTCTTTCAGGCGCGCCGTCCCATGCTCCAGTCCCAGGCCACTCGCGGCCCTCCGCTCTGCCAGCCGCCCAGGACCGACCCCGCCCCCTTCGGTCCAGCTGTGCAGCCGCCGCCCCCCTCCCCTGGTCCAGCTGCGCGCGGCACGGCCCCCTCTCGAGGTCCCAGATGGGCGCCCCGAGCGCCTCGAAGGGCCCCAGCTGCGCGGTGGCTCCGCCGCTCCAGATATGCCCCCTCAGTTCCAGCGGCCGCCGCTCTCGCCCAGATGTGTTGGGGACCCGCGCGCGCGCTCGTCCCTGTACTAATTCCCCAGACCAGACGGCCCCTCCCGCCCCGTCGCGGCGCGCCCCCTGGCGGACGCCCCTGGCCGCGCCGAGACCCGCCGCCGCTACCCGCGCAGCGCCCCGCCAGACTGGAGCACTTCTGGCGCCCAGGCGGCTCCCGCTTCCTCGTCCCTCCCACCGGCGGCGGCGGCGGCGGCGGCGGCGGCAGGTACTGTGAGCCCAGCCGGTACCTCCAGAGTTAACTCCTCCCCTGCCGGCCCGCAACTCAGGGACCTAGGACGCAAGGGGCAGGATGTGGGGGCGGAGTAACTCGGCGAGGAAGGGAGAGGGTGGTGGCCTCGGGAATAGGGACACTACTTTTTCCACCCCTCGGGCAGGGCGCCTGTCCCCGGTCGCGAGCATTGGGGATCTGCTGCCCTGCCCTGAATCCCAAGAGACCTGGAATTTGCAAAGGTCATTTCCCCCAAACTCATTACGAGAGTCAGAAAAGAACGTCTTCCTTACTGTAGCCTATCCCCACAGCCCAAAGTCCACTTCTCTCCCCAAGAGTTGCTTTTGTGCTGAGGGAAGTTCTTCTAGGTGTCTAGCCTGTACTCCTTCTGTTCAGGAGTCCGTTCCTTTCCTCTTCTACTTTACTCAGAGGGGCAGGGATAACCCTTCCCGCCTCCCCCGAATACCTCTCAGTCCAGTCGCTGTGACACGGGAAAGTTTTGGCTGGAGCCCTGGGCTGAAAAGGCCACTAGGGTCCAGACTGGATTCTGGGGCTGGGGTCAGGGGTAAGCCTCCCGAGAAGCTGGGGAGCCAGGTGGGCAAGGCCTCCCTGGAGGCTGTACCTCCATTCTTCACTACTGCCCTCCCTGTGATCCAGGGAGCCACAGGCTGGGATGTGGGGCTCCTATGCCAGCAGGGTCTCTATCTCCAGTCTCTGCAAACCTCCCAGGCGAGAAGGAAGAAAATGACCCTCATCTGAGATTCCCAAAGGTGGGGCCCATCCCCCATCACCCCACATCTCTGTGTTTTCTTCCTGGAATTGCAGGGCCCCTTTAGTCCTTAGAAAAATCAAAGGTCAGATTCTAGCACCCAGCACCCCTCAGAGGCTGTGAGGGTGAGGAGGTACCCCAGCATCTGGAGCAGCCCCAGCCTGGGCTGGGCCCATGGGGCAGGATGGGTGGGCACTCTGCTTTGGCCCTCGAGGCCCAGCTTGGTCTCTGGCTGCAGCCCCCAGCACACACCCAGCCTCCTCCCCCACCATCTGCCAGGCGGGTGCGCGGGGAATGCAGATGAATCTTAATATCAGCCTGGGCCAAGTGCGATGAGGGAGACAGATTCTGCAGAATGCAGACAGCATCACAGAGCCCCCTGCATTCCCCTGGGCAGTATGGGATGCAGCAGCCCTTCCCTGGTGGTGGTGGTGGTGGGGTGTGCATGTCTAGTCAAAGACCCCCCTCCTCCACCCAAAGCCTGGGGAGGGAGGAACAGATAAATCCTTGTCTGGCCTCTGAGCCTCTGGTCCGGCTGGGAGGAAGAAGCTGTCGGCCTGAGCGTGGACAGCTGGTTCCGGCCCTCAGCTAGGCAGATGTGTAGCTGGGCCCACTCCTTGTCCGTCTCCAGGAGGTCCTATCCCCAGGAGAGCAGTGTGACCCAGCAGAAAGAGCACAGGTTTTCAGGCCAGACAGCCCTGGATTCTACTCCAAGCCTGGCTGTGTGACCTTGGGCAAGTTGCTTTGGTTCTCTGATGCCAGTTTCTTGATCTGTTGTTGCAAGAACTAAATGAGACTGAATGTGCAAACAAAGCACAGGCACAATGGCTGGTGGGCGGTCACGGCGTTCAATAAAGGGAAGCTCTTGCTTTTCTATTACCCACACATTTGCTCTGGCTGCGCCTCCTGCCAGGCTTGCCCTCACTGCCCTATTGGCTCTTCCTGGCTGTCACTTCCTTCAAGTTTCCCCTCTGCATTCATCCATCAACCACTGGCCAAGCCTGTCCTCTGTGCCAGGCACCAGGCCAGGGGCTGGGATACAGAGACGAATGGGACACCATCCTTGCCCTCAAGGATTTCACTGCGTAGTGTGGAACCGAGACGTGAAAATCAATGATTATAACTCAGTGTGGTGAGTAGAAAAACAGATCCCTCTACCAGGCAGTATGGATACACCAAGGACCATGCGGGGTGGGGTGGGGTGGGGGGTGGCGGGGGCGGTGGGGGGATCGGAGAGGGATGGCTTCCTGGAGGAGGTGATGCCGAAGGACTGAATGAATGGTCAAAGGTCTGGAGGCTAGAACAGGAAGCAGTTTGCTGTTACTGGAGCTCAGAGGGGAGGGGAGGAAGTTGGAGCAGCAAGCTGGGACCAGCTGATGGAAGGTCTTTCCTGCAGGTCAAGGGGGTTAGGACCTTGAAAATCGTTTGAAGGGTTTTAAGGGGGCTGGTGATTATAGTCAGATTTGCATTTTAGAAAGCTGTTGGAAAATTCACTGGAAAGAGGAAAGACTTGAGGAAAGGAATCAGTTAGGGGATAAATGCAATGGTCTGGGGTGAGAGAGAGGGGTAGACTGAAAACATCCTTAGGAGGCAAATCAGGATTGAGTTGTTGCTGAAATGAGGAAGGAAGGGAGACAGAGAGTCAAGTATGATACCCAAATTTCTGGCTTGGGCAATAGGCAGGATGCTCGCTGAGGTGGGCACTACATGCAGGGGGATGTGTTGGGGGTAGAAGGTGGCTTCTGGGGAAGTGGGGAGGTATCAGTCATGTCAAGTCTGGGTGCTGTTGGCCAACCAAGGGCAGAAGAAAGTCTAGCCGGGGGTACTGGAGGTGTGGATGTGCAAGAGGAACAAGGGGCTTGGATGGAGGACCCCTGGGCACCCTGGCATTTAAGGGGTGGGCAGAGGAAGAGCAGCCCCCAAAGGATCCCAGGCAGGAGCCGGCAGCCAGGGGCAAGGAGGGCGTGTGGGCTGATCCTGGAAGCAGCAGAAGCACTGGGGCTCTCACACTTGAGAGTGCCAAGCAGAGGTTATTGTACACGTGCAGATGCTCGGGCCCCACCCCAGGGGCAGCAGATGGGAGCTCAGAACCAGGCATTTTTGCCCCTTTCCCAGGTAATGCCGATGGAGGTGGTCTCTGGACTTCACTCTGATAAACTGGTGTATGGGGAGTGTCAGCATAGAGGAGACAAGCAGCAGCTCAAAGGAGCAGAGCAGCCTGGCAAGGTAGAGACATAAAAGTGACCACAGGGTTTGGCCGAGATTCCTCCGGCAACTCTACCCAACCTTGGTCCTTCCACCTGTTCCCAGGGTGGGGAGACAGACGGCAGATTCAGTGAACTCTGTGCGCAGCTGTGCTGGAGGTAACCCCAGGTTTGTCTGCCGTTCAGGCTCACCTCTCCTCTTATCCCCAACCCCCTCCCCACCACACCCTGCACACAGCAGATGCCCAACGAAAGGCGAAGAACTCAGCCTGCTAGTCCCGCCCCACGGCCCCCAGCCTCCTTGGCACCCACTTGCACCCTGGATGTGGGTTGGCTGGGCATTTGCTTAGCACCTCTGATGCTTTCGCCTGCCTCAGTCTCACCTTTGGAAGAATCCTGTCTATATGCCTTCCCTCCTCCCGACCACCCCAGTGCTGCAGGAAAGAAAACAACAGAGGGGTGCCTGATCGGTGCTTATTGAATAAATAGGAAATGGGGCTCCTGATGGTTTGAAAGGCAGAGAATGGATGCCCTTGAGCCACTTGGAGCAGAGGTGCCAGGAAGAGGTGGGAGTAGATCATTATTCCTATCAATCTCTCATGTTTACCTGGAAAATTGCAATTTTTAAGTGTTATGATAGAATGCTACATAGAGGGAACCAGGGGAGCCCAGAGGGAAACCCTAATTCTAATGAGCGGGCCAAGGACGAATCCCAGAGAAATTGGTCTTGTGATATGTGGATCAGCTCAGGTGGGAGGGGAAGGAAAGAACCTTCCAGGCAGAGGAAGCATCTCATGCAAAGGCCAGAGATGAAAGAAAGGCTGGGAATGGGGTTCTGATGAGGACAAGATGAAAGACTCATTTGTTCCACAAATAGTTATCGGGTGTCTACTTTTATGTCGGGCCCTGGGCTGGGTGTGAGGGTACAGCTGTGATTGAGAGATGGCAGTCCTTATTCGCGTGGAGAATTTGGGCTCTGGGAGAGACAGAGATTAAATAGCTAAGCATACAAAAACACAAGCTCTGAGATGTTGGAAGGTGGTATGAAGGAAGAAGATCAGCAAGTTCTGAGTAAGAGAGAAACTAAGTAGGGGTCCCACTTTACCTGGAAGTGGTCAGGGAAAGCTCTGTGAGATGTGACGTTTCAGCTGGGATCAGAAGGGTGAGGAGGCGTCGCCAGAGCTGGGGAGGGGCCTTCCAGGCAGAGGGAACAGCGCATGCTAAGACTCAGAGACTGGGAAGAGTTTGGTGCTTTGGAGGAGCTGAAGGCAGTAAGGATTGTGAAGGAGCGGGGAGTGAGACAGAGAGCCAGAGAGGTGGGCGGGGGCTGCACTGCTCAGGGCTTTATGGGTCTAGTGAAAGGTTTGGGGCTTCATCCCATGATTAAGGTGTTTGTTTTGTATTACAAGTTTTTAATTTACAACATTTAAACAAGGGGCAGACTTGCACTTTAGAACGATCACTAGAAAGATCACTCTGAGGGCAGAGGATTTAAGAGAGTGGGTGACACTGGAAGCTGGGAGGTGATGATGTCCTGGGTTACGGCAGAACCCCTGGGGATGGGAAGGAGGGGATGGCCTTGAAAGACATTTAAGGAGTGGAATGGAGAGGAGTTAGGCTCTAGGACTGGGGTTGAGGGGTCAAAGATGCCCCCAGCTTTCTGGCCCGGGGGACACAGGACAGAGGGCAGGTTTGTGGGAGGATGCAGAGCCCCACCCTGGACAGGTGGCGTTAGGTGCTTCAGGTGCTCAGGTGCAGCGAAGAGCTGGGTGCAGAGTGGAGTTCCCACTGAAGGGACCAGACTGGGAGGTGTGTGAGCCTCGAGAGTTATCAGAGGTGAGAGTGGGAGGAGCTCGCAAAGGACAGAGCACAGCGAGGGTGCAGAATGGGGCTGCCAGGGCCGGTCATGTAGGGAAGAGTGATGGAAGAGAGGGGGGATGGGGCAGGGGAGGGACAGGGGAGCCAGGAAGCAGGTGGGAACCCCCTGGCCTCAGAAGCCTGAGGGAAGCTACTCACATCCCACACTGTGCCTGCCTCCTGCCTCTGGCTTTGAGGGGTCATTTTGTCTATGCCCCTGCCTCTCACAGGCCTCTCCAGCCAGAAGGGCCTTCCTTCTGGCTGTAAAGGCTCCCACGTGTGCTCTTGTTGAGAGGAAAGGATAAGGACATGGGGTCCAGCACTCCTGGATTAGGGTCTCGCTCTGAGATCGGCTGTGTGGGTGATCTTGGGAGAACCTCTTGTCTTCCTTGCCCTCAGCTGCCCTCCCCCCCCCGTAAAGGGGGATCACACTGCCCCTCTCCTGGGGTGAGGACTTGGTGAGGGTGAGAACATCTGGCTCTCTACTGGGCACATGTACACCTTGGTCCTTTATCTGCATCGAGCTGGTGGAAAGTGCTTTGTAAACAGTGAAACTGGCCATGGCCCTTCCAGCTGCTTGTCAGTATCTTCGGAGGTGGGAAGCAAGGGGGAGAAACAGGGCCTGAATTGCACCGCTAGACTGCAGGGCACCTGGCAGGGGCCCCGCACCTGGCACCAGGTCATCTGTTCTCCACCTGTCGGCTGGACACAGGTCGCCGTGGTCAAAGTCAACTCCCGGAGGGATGATAGGGAGACCGCGCGGGCGTGTCGTTTCAGACGTGAGTGGGGTCAGCGCGCCGCCTGGTGGGCACTTGGGAGGCTGCCTGCGGACGCTTTGCATCGCGAGGAAGGCGAGGCCTCACCTACCCGCCGCGCTGCCCCCTCTCGCTCGCCAGTGCCCGGCGCCCAGGCGTTTGATGACAACGCCTTAAGACAACGAAGGGCCTGTGCTGCTCAGAGACGTCGTTGCGCGATCGAGCTCTGGAGCCAGATCCCCTGGGTGCCAATCCTGCATTTGACACTGTGTCTTGGGCAAATGACTACACCTCACTGTGCCCGGTTTCTTCATAGGGATAATAACAGTATCCACGTATAAACTTGTTGGGAACAGCGTCTGGCATATAGTTAGTGCTCAATAAATGCCGCCTATTCTTATATACGCATTCAGTTATTCATTCAACCACAGGCTTTCACGTCGCTGTCGGACCAGGAGCTTGCAGGGAGGCAGCTCTGGAGCGAAAATAGCCTCGACTGAGACGGGGAGGGGGGTCGTACCCCCTCGGGCTCGGGAAGGGAGCCTCGAGTTCTTTATTTGTGAAAAGGTCAGTACAACATCTGTAGTGAGAAATTCCCGCTTCCTTTTCACGGAAGGGGCGCAGGGTGGGCGTAGAGGCCACGCTCACCTGCACGCTGGCCCTCGGGTTCGCCTCCACTCCGGCCCGAATTCAGGGGCGCGCGCCCCTCTGGACCCCCGACAGACACTGGGTCCAGAGCGCCCAGTGGCAGCCTCCTCCGGAGGTCGAGGCGTCCACCCCTCAGGGTCCCCTCCCCTCCCCCCCATAGGGCTGGCAGGGCGCATCACCCCCTCGCCCTCCGACGGTCGCCCGGGCGTCCAGACGGCCTGCCTGCGCCTTCCATCTCCAGGCCGATGGTGACGCCTGGCGGCGGAAGGAAGGACAACCGGAACCTCCACTCAAGGAACTCCTATCTAAACTCTTGGGCACCGCTGGGTGGGGGCGGGGGGTGGGGGGGCGGGGGGTGGGATGAGGAGCAGACAGTGTCAGGGGGATCCAGGAGGTTGAAGGGCTTCCCAGAGCAGCACTGACCTGAGCCTCTGTTGGGGAGATGCAATCAAGACCTTCCGATTCCAAATCTGATCAAAGATGGGGCAGGGGGAGTGGAAGGGCGCTGAGGAGGGGGGCAGGGTTGGGGTGGTAGCCAGATGAGACCCCAGAGAGTTCAGGAGGAAGACTTCCCTAGTATTCTCCCTCCACCCCATTTGGGGTCATCACTGTCCCCCTTGGTGCCATAGCCCTTCCCACATTTCAGTATAGGGCAGAACATGGGGGGAATGAGCCTGGGAGTGGCCACAGGCTGAAAGGGACCTCAGTCAGGCCACTCCTGGAAGGGTCAGCTGCAGCCATGAAGAGACAGCAGGAAGGAGGCCACTGGGGGTGCTTTTCTGACCCCTGTTCTGCCCTGGACCACCACGGCTGCCCACACCTGCCTCATGCAGACTCAGCACTGGTTTGCTCTGCAGCCTTTCAGGCTTGGGGGTTGGGGACTGACCTCAGCCCAAAGGCATAACCTACTCACTCCTGAACGCCAGGCCCAAAGTCAGCCAACTCTGGACATGGGATTCCACAGACTCTGCCAACTCCAAGTATACAAAATCATACTCTTCACATCCTGAACCGCAGTCCTGTGGCCTCCTGTGTTCCTCCCTCCTTGAAGGGCCCCACCATCCACCTCATTAGAATCTTGGTGCCAGCCTTGCCCCCTGTCTCTCTTCCCAATGTCTGATTGCACCTCCTCCAACCCACTGGAGGTTTCAGGACTCCATCATTGCTCACTGGGACCACAGCAGCCCGGAATGGTCTCTCCCAGTCATTCCTTACCTACCCCACGCCAAAGGGAGATTAATTTCCAAGATGCAAATTAGATGATCTCCTTCTCCTATTTCAAATCCTTGGAAGGCTTCCCGCAGCCTTCCCCCTAGTTTAGACAATGCATATTTGAGAACATTCATGAAATGGTACCAAAATCCTCTCATTTAATCACACAACCTAATGAGGTAGCTTCTATTATTACCACATTTTACAGATGAGAAAACTGAGGCTTCAGGAGATAAGGTGGCTTCCCCAAGGATCCATAGCTAATACTCTTCAGAGCTGGGATTTGGACCCAGGTGGCCTGGCTTGCTGAACCCATGCTTTTACTCACCACACCAGTGTGTCCTAAAGTGAAGTATTTGTTGTGTTGGCTGGGAGATTCCTTTAAAAAAAATAGTACAGATGAACAATTTTAATTTTCATAGAAATATGTTTCCTTTTAAGGCTTTTGTTCTATTTTCTTTTATTTATAGCGAGGGATACTGGCTTCCCATTTATGGAGGTGATACAAAGTGACCCTTTAAAATTAATTTATTTTAGGGAAAAAGAGTAGCTAACTGAAAGCAAAGTACTAAGTATATGACAGCCTGGGCAGAATGTGGAGATGGGAAATGAGCGTCGGTGCACTCGCTGCCGCACTGTGCTTCTCAGGAGAAATGGCAGACTCTGCAGTACACTTGCATGTGCTCTGGCCCCACTTGTTACGGACCAGGGTTCTTGACCTCCTTAATCAATAGAAATTGACCAGAGGCCAAACAAGAAATTGAGGCAAGGCTTTATTGGGGCCCCTGCTGCAGCAGGGGGGAGTGAGAACAAGCAACAGATTCCCCTGCTCACTCGCTCTCTGAAGGGAGGGCAAGCTGGTTCCTTATATGTGCCCAGGGGTCATGCCTGAGGGGGGGCCTAGGGGGTTTGCTTACCCCTTCGGTGGTGTTGTGTGCAGGGGGCATGCACAGTACCCTGCTTCTGCTCTCGGTTCTTCAGAAGTGGCAATTGGGATTTTTGGTCTTTTTGTATCTTTTTGTCCATAATTTGCCCCAACTGTACATGCACGCAGTTATTTTTAGTCCCTTGTAGTTTCTTTGTATTTTGTCCAGGTGCAAGCATTGCAGCAAAGGGTCCCAGGTTCCAGGTCCCAGCCTGTCTCACGCTTACCTCTCCAGCCTGCCCCTTGCTTTCTCTTCTCTACCGGCACTCCTTTCCTGGGGCCTCTGAACCACTTGCAGCTCCCCAAACACACCAGGCTTTGCCTTGCCTCGGTGCCTTTGTACACACAGTTCTTGCCACCTGGCGGCCCCTTCCTCCGTGGCTGTCTGGTGAACACCTGCTCTCCATTGGACCATTCACCAACCTCAGGCATCACTCCCTTCTTGAAGCTTTTCTGAATGGAATTGACACCTCTCCCACCATTGTTTCCCCAGAGTCACCTGTCCTCACTTTGTTCTCCGTTCTCTCCCCAGACTGTGAATTCCTAGAAGACAGAGACAGTCTTCTTTGGTCCAATGCCTGACACTCAGGAGGAGCTCAATAAATGTGTATGCAATTTGAATGAATGAATTCCATGGGAAGTCAGGTGGGGATAAGGCTGATTCCAGCTGGGAGGAATGGGGCGGGGGAATTACAGCCTTTAAGGAGAAGGTGGGTATGGGCTCTTGAGCTGGATGTTGATGACAGCCTGGAGAACTGGGGAATTCAGTCTCCCAGACGCATATGTAAGGATCTATAGGGGAACTTATTCATTAAAGGGGAATGTCAATTTAGGGGAAAAGTCGATTTATTTAATAAATGGTGCTGCCATATCGGTGACCCATCGGGAAGAAAATAAAGCCAAATCCTCCGCTCTGACCTGACAACACCTACAAAATAGATCCCTGATGGATTAAAGTTTTAGAGTGAAAAATAAAAGCAAAAATATTAGGAGAAAAATTAGAAGAATAATTCTTTAACCTTGCGGGAACAGGAAACCCAGAAGCCATACAAAAGAGAGAGAAAGGGATTTCCCTGGTGGTCCGGTGGTTAAGAATCCACCTTCCACTGCAGGGGATGTGGGTTCGATCCCTGGTCGGGGAACTAAGATTCCACATGCCACGGGGCAACTAAGCCTGCGTGCCGCAACTATTGAGCCCGTGTGCTCTAGATCCCACATGCCACAACTAGAGAAGCCCGCGTGTCACAATGAAGATCCTGCATGCTGCAACTAAGATCCGATGCAGCCAAATAAATAAATAAATTAATTAATTAAAAAAGAAAAGACTTTCTCTTTAAAAAAAAAAGAGAGAGAGAAAGATTTGGTTACAGAAGAAAGTATTTCAGAGAGACATAAGTTTCCACAAACAAAATAGAAAGGTCAACAACAGACTGAAAAAAAATGCCTTTGCAACGTGTGTAATAGACAAACGGTTAATATCCTTACTATGAAAAAATTTTATAAACCAATAAGAAAAAGGCAAAAAATAAAAGAGTGGGCACAAGTATAAACAAGCAGTTGACAGAAAATGTATATGGAAAGAAAGTCAGTCAGCCTCAGAAGGTGTCAGGGAAATACAATTTAAAACAACAATGAGATATGTATTGTTAAAACTTATTTTATTGACGTATAGTTGATTTACAATGTTGTGTTAATTTCTGCTGTACAGCAAGGTGATTCAGCTATACATATATATATTCTTTTTCATATTCTTTTCCACTATGGTTTATCACAGGATATTGAATATAGTTCCCTGTGCTATACAGTAGGACCTTGTTGTTTATCCATTCTATATATAATAGTTTGCATTTTCTAATCCCAAACTCCCAATCCATCCCTCCTCCAACCCCTTGGCAACCACGAGTCTGTTCTCTATGTCTGATTTTGTTTCTGTTTTGTAGATAAGTTCATTTGTGTCATAGTTTAGATTCCACATAGAAGTGATATCATATGGTATTTGTCTTTCTCTTTCTGACTTACTTCACTTAGTATGATAATCTCTAGGTCCATCCATGTTGCTGCAAATGGCATTATTTCATTCTCTTTTATGGCTGAGTAGTATTCCATTGTATATATGTACCACATTTTCTTTACCCATTCGTCTGTTGATGGACATTTAGGTTGTTTCCATGTCTTGGCTATTGTGAGTAGTGCTGCTATGAACATAGGGGTGCATGTGTCTTTTTGAATTATAGTTTTGTCTGGATATATGCCCAGGAGTGGGATTGCTGGATCATATGGCAACTCTATTTATAGTTTTTTGAGGAACCTCCATGCTGTTTTCTATAGTGGCTGCACCAATTTACATTCCCACCAACAAAGTAGGAGGTTCCCTTTTCTCCACACCCTCTCCAGCATTTGTTATTTGTAGATTTTTTAATGATGACCATTCTGATCGGTGTGAGGTGGTACCTCATTGTAGTTTTGATTTGCACTTCTCTAATAATTAGTGATGTTGAGCAGCTTTTCATGTGCTTCTTGGCCATCTGTATGTCTTCTTTGGAGAAATATCTATTTATGTCTTCTGCCCATTTTTCGATTGGGTTGTTTATGGTTTTTTTGTTGTTGTTGAGTTGTATGAGCTGTTTGTATATTTTGGAAATTAAGCCCTTGTCAGTTGCATGAGATATGTATTTTTTAAACTAGTAGACTTTATTTTTTCCGAACAGTTTTAGACTTACAGAAAAAATTGAGCAGGTACTACAGAGAGTTCCCATAGACACCCCTCCCCCCACCCCATACACAGTTTCCCCTAATATTAACAATTTATATTAGTATGGTATATCTGTTATAATTAAAGAAACAATACTGGTATATTATTATTAACTAAAGTCCATACTTTATTCAGATTTTCCTAGTTTTTACATTCTTCTGTCTCAGGGTCCCATTCAGGACACCTCATTACATTTAATCTCTTTAGGCTCCTCTTGGCTGTGACCTTTTCTCAGACCATTCCTATTTTTAATGACTTGACAGTTTGAGGAGTATTGGTCAGGTGTTTTGTTGAATGCTCCTCTGCTGGAATTTGTCTGATCTTTTCCTCATAGACTGGGGCTATGCATTTTTGGGAGGTTGACCACAGAGGTAAAGCGCCATTCTTATCACATCATATCAAGGGTACATATGTAATAGGGAAGAACAAACCTGACTCCATATTGGATCTGTTTCTTTTACTTTAACCTTTGTATTATATTGTTTTTGCTACAAGTTAATCAGTGAAAGGATGTTGCCTAGAGCTTAAAGTATACATAATGGCTCATCTCTGGGAACCCTGCCTCCATGCCTGAGTGTTAGCTCACAGGAAACATCCTGACCAGGTCCACCTGTGAATGGCTGCAGGAAAGAAGAAATTAACACATCCCCTCCAGAGTCTGGCCGGAACCAGGAAATATTTGCAGCAACTTACCGCCTTTTTAACTTTACCTCCTCACCTCCCCCTCTTTGTTCTATAAAAGAAACTGCACCCAGGAGGCGGGGGCTTCCCTGGTGGCACAGTGGTTAAGAATCTGCCTGCCAATGCAGGGGACATGGGTTCGAGCCCTGGTCTGGGAGGATCCCACATGCCGCGGAGCAACTAGGCCCGTGAGCCACAACTACTGAGCCTGCGCGTCTGGAGCCTGTGCTCCGCAAAGGGAGAGGCCGCGACACTGAGAGGCCCGCGCACCGCGATGAGGAGTGGCCCCCGCTCGCCGCAACTGGAGAAAGCCCTCACACAGAAAGGAAGACCCAACACAGCCAAAAATAAAATATAATAAATAAATAAATAAATAAATTAAAAAAGAGAAACTGCACCCAAACCCAGCCAAGATGGCTTTTTGGGACACTAGTCCACCATCTTCCCCATCTGCTGGCTTTCCAAATAAAGTTGCTATTCCTTGCCCTGAACTACTCATCGATTTATTGCCTGTTGTGTGGCGAGCAGTACGGGCCAATTTGGACTTGGTCACAAATACTGTCAACATGACTTATGACAGTTGTTGACCTTGATTGCCTGGCTGAAGTAGTGTTCGTCAGGCTTTTTTCCTGTAAAATCATTCCCCACTCCCTAACTGGCCTCTTTCCGTGCTATACTCTTTAGAAGGAAGTCGTTATGTGCAGCCCCCAGTTAAGGAGTGGGGGATTATATGTTTCTCTTTTAGGATGAAGTGTCTACATCATTTACTTGGAATTCTTCTGCACCGGAGATGTCTCTCTTCTTTCCCCATTTATTAATTTATTCGATCATGTATTTAAATCCGTATGGACCCATGGATATTTATTTTATACTTTGGGTTATAATCCAATACTACTTTATTAATTTTGTTGCTTAAATTGCTGTGATGTATTTTTTACCCTTTGGATTGGAAAAATTAAAAGATTGATTTAACCACCAGGGCTGTGGCAGCTGAGGGGTGCTGGCTGCCCAGAGTGTGTGTGACCTGCCAGCCCTTTGGAACTGGAGTTGCATTTTCTGACTGAAGCACTGGAAGGAAAAAGAACATGAGCAGAGCAATGTATGTAGTCTAAGCCCATTTTTACATAAAAAGAAGGAATATCTAAAAGTAGAAATCTCTCTCTCTCTCTCCCTCTGTGTCATGGCAGCCATACTGGCCCACCCTCAATCCATTCTCCCAAGGGGTCCTTGTGCAACCCCTTCCTATGCTCAGTGGCTTTTTGGTGCCCTTAGAATGACATTCAAACAGTGGCCTACAGTGCCCTCTATTGGGCCTCAACTCAAACGTCCCTCCTCAGAGAGCCCTTCTCTGGCAATTCCACCCAAAGCCGCCGGGTCCCTGCCTCAGAACCCATCACTCCCAGCCCATCACCCCACCATTTTCCCCCCAGAGAACTCATCACTGCCTGAAATATTCTTATTTACTCTCTATTGCCTCTCCTCCCCCTTCTAGAATGTAAGCCCCTTGAGGGCAGTGGGCATCGTGGCTGTTCTCTTATTTTCCCCAGTAGCCCAGGCTTAGCACAGGGCCCGATGCACAGCAGGTCTCAAGTCTTCCTACCTATTGAGTGAACAGCCTTAGAGCAATAAGGAAAGACAACACCCCTTCAACCACGTTAGTGATCTCAGGGGTGAGGGGCTGGAAAGGGAGAGAGGAGATTATCGACTTTTTCTTTAGATACCTCTGGTTTGTTTAGCTGTTACAAAGAACATGTAGTACTGTGGTTTGTAATTAGAAAATCCAATAAAGTTAAAAAAAAAAAAAAGAAAAGAAATAAATTGAAGTTTTCATTTCCTGGGGAAAAAAATAAGAGAAAAGCAGAAGGCTTTACGTGGGAAATCGTTGGTTGTTGCGGAGCACAGGTAGTCTCCTGAGTCTGGGGGACGGGGGTGCTGAAGAGGATTGGGGGGTATGGTGTCTGAGGAGGGGGCTGGTGGCGAGACGGGGAGGTTAGAGAATTGTTATAGGAGGGATCTGGGTAGAAGGGGTGGGGCAGAGGCGGGGCTGGGAGACCTGTCTGGAGTTGCCCGGATGTAGGTCGATTCGGGGTGGTTGGTGGGGAGCGTGGCGGTGGGGGTGACTGGGAAATCCCAGGCCATCCCATGGCACCAGCACTGGGACTTAGCCAGCCCCATAATCCAGTCCCTGGTGCCAGCCCATTTTGGGGTCAATCATCTCCCCTCTCTTAGCTTCAGTTTTCCCAGCGACAAAATAGGGATTGACGCAGGAGTCTCCAAGGTTCTCCCAGCTGGGATGACCACTTCAACGGGCGCTGACTCCTGGGGCCCTTAGGGAACTTGTGTTGGGCCAGAGTCCTGCGGGCAACCGCTTTCCCCCCACCATTGCAGAGCTCTGGACAGGCGGCCTCCGCCTCTGGCCAACAGAGGGCGCTGCGGCACCGCAGTACTTGGCTGGGCTCAGTGCGTCCCTGAGCCGTTTGCTGAAGCTGAGGTCCTGGGTGTGCCCCGCAGTCCGCTGCCTCCCCATCCATCAGATTCTTCTCTCCACAGCCCTGGTCACGACCGTGTCCACAGGTCTCGGGTGTCCGCTTCTCTGAGCCTGGGCCGAAGTGGGCAGGCTGGATTTGGAGCCTGAAGAGGTCCAAGAAATCATTCCTTCCATGCCCCTGTGTCTAATCTCTGCTCCCCTGCTCTCTCCCTGTAGCCCTCCCCAAGCCCAGAGCTGGCTGGGCCCCAGCCTAGATTTTCCCTCCTGGGATTCTGGCCATCTGGGCCACGCTCTCTGGAGCTACTGGGCACACGGGTAGGACGAGGCCCTCAGCAGAATATCCAAGGACTCCAGCTGCCTGTTGGCCAAACCCCCAGCAGGGCCAGGAAAAGGGGTTCCCACTGATTCCGGGAGCTGGGCTGTGTGATCTGGAGGAATCCAGCTGCCACACACACTGGGGAACTCCATGTTTCCCTTCCTCCCTGGACCTCTGCTGCCCCCAGGGGTCTCCCCAGCAGGACTGGGGGGCCCCATGAGGCTGTTGCACCAGAGTATTTGGTGGGCGGTGGAGTGAGTGAGGCTTGGCCTGCTGCATGGAAACACATTCCAGGTCAAGCTTTCCAGCACGAGTGTCTGGCACTCACGGTATGACATGTGGGGTAGAGAGTGTCTCTCCATCCAGGTGCTCTGGGCTGGGATGCTGAATGGATATGTGGGGTGGGGCTGAATGACCAGCATCCTGGGCCAATGTGGACAAAGACTTCACCCCGGGCTGTCACCCTGTCTCCCCCTCCCCAGGTGGAATCCTGTTCTCAGGGTGGTACCTACAAACCTCAGTCAGCTGTGGGGATTGGGCCAATGGGCAGCTCCTATTCAGGGTGCCCCACACTGTCATCAGTTGCTGAGTCCAGATGGAACACAGGCCTATGTGCTGTAGGGACACAGTAAGGGACGTGGGCATGTGCAGATAAACTGTATCAGGAAGTCGTGGTCTGGACATTTGATCTGTCTGCCCAGAACTGTCACATCCTGATCGGTGGTTAAGACTCTGCTAAATGCAGATTCAAATCTAGATTCTGATACTTGCTCTCTGTGTGACCTTGGCAAGGAAGCTCCTAAATGTTTTGAGCCTCACTTTTCCACTTGTAAAGTGGGATAACAATATCTCCAACAACACAAGATTGCTGTAAGAATTAAATGATAATGTATGTGGTAATAACTATAATAGTAAACACTGAGTAGTGCCAGGAAACCCTTCTAAGCATATTACATGAGTGAATTCATTTAATCCTCACAAATGAGGTCTGTCCCATTATTATCCCCATTTTGTAGATATAACCCTTGCTGTGAAGGAACTTCTAGTCCAGTGGGGAGACAGAGAAGTGAGCAAAAATCCTTTGAGCCAAATTAGTCTTTACTGTTCAATGAAATGAGAATTAAGGCCATAAATGTTCAAGCTCTAATTGGAGTCTCATAATCCCCCACAATGAGCCTATTTTACAGACAAGGAAACTGAGGCCCCGAGAGGCTGCAACAATCACCCAAAGATGCACAGCAGAAGGGATGGAAGCAGCGTTGTCTGATTCTTGTGCTTATGCTCTTCCCCTGAAAATGAACACAAAATATAATTTAAGACCAAATGCTCACCATGTAATTGCAGTTTTCAGAAAAGTCTGTCCCCTCCTTACAAATGAAAGGTTGCAGCCTCCAAGCCCCTAAGCATCCCCCGTACAGATATTTAGGACCAACCATGTCTCTCCACCCCACTGCTCTGCCTTTGGATGTTCAGAGTGAGGAGCGAGATTACTTCTGCCTGGTAAGATTAGAGAAGGATTCACCCAGGAGGTGACATTTGAGGTGGGACTTGAAGGATGTATAGGAATGTGCTGGGTGGACAGGGAAAGAAGCCCATCCAGGAAGAGGGCACAGCACAGCACAAAAAAAGGTGTGTGTGTTTATGGTGGAGGAAGGCAGGGAGGTGTTCTTGGTGGGGAGCAGGGAGAAGAAGGTCAGAGGCAGGGCCACCCAAGGAAGCTGTGTTTGGGGACTAATAAGGGGAGGAGGCCTGGGGTGAGAGCGACAGAAATGATGCAGAAAATGCAGGATGGAGCCATATTTCAGGGAAGACAAAACTCTCAAGGACTGCTACTCTGACTGTGCTACTCTTACCACCAGGAACCCACTGGTGGTAAAACCACTAAAAACAGCCACCTGACCTGTGCTGTCTCCTCCCAGCCAATCACACAGGAGTGCCCTTGCTAGTCCTGCCCACTTGGGGGTCTGGGAGGGATCTATTGCTTAGGGCACTTCACTGGCAGCCCACCCTGGCACACAGACTGCACACAGTCTGTGTGCAGTCCCCCAACTCCTACGTGAAGCTGAGTTGTGTTTGCTTGTGTACTGGGGCTGTGGGGGCATGTGTGTAGACAAACGTGTGTGAGGTTTGAGTGTGTGTAAGGACAGAAGCACGGGCATCTGTGCAGTTGCATGTGTGAGCGTATACTCAGCGCATATTCCACAGGGCAAGGGTGAGGGTGCACGGGGCTAAGAACCAGGACGCTGCATTTTTGCATGTAGGTGGAGGCTGGTATACTCTTGTGCCTGTGTGCAGGAACAGGTGTGTGTAGGGAGGGGTCTGTGTGTGTGTGACTGTCCTTTAGGAGGCACCTGGGTCAAGGGGAGACAGAGAGAAGCAAGCTCCTAGAAAAGGCTCAGCGTCCTGTGAGATCCAAATTCCAGGGTTGCTTAGAAATGACCAACCAGGAGGCACATGCAAATCAGATGTACGTGATATGCAAATAAGAAGGCTTCTTCCTGGTCTGGGCTGGGGCCCCAGGAATCTTCCCAGAACGCTGGGGGCAGAGGCAGTGGAAAGTGGGGCTCTGGGGGTGCTGGGAGCGGAACTCCTTGTCACCTTCGTCTCTCCCAGCTCCTGGATTAAGGCTCAGAACCCCATGAGACCCCATGGCCATGGGATGCTTCCAGGTGTCACCCTGCCTAATTTCCAGATGTGGGTGCAGCAGGGAGGGAGAAGGGCAAGAGGAGCTGGGGGAGCTGGGTGGGAGCTCCCAGGCCCACCGAGGAGAATGGATGTCACAGTGACAGCTGGCCCGGCCTGCATTCGCTGGTCAGGCACAGTTGTTCAGGCGCCAAGGCGAGGGATCAAGGGCAGACAGAAGGCCTGGCAGTGGGCAGGCAGGGCCCCCGGGGTTTTCCCAGGTGCTCAGAGCACAGACTGATGGAGCTGGGGAAGCCTCACACAGCCCTCTGCTGACACCTCCCTGTGTGCAGGACACTCGAGGTCCAGGGAGGGCGGGCAGGTTACCCAGCATGACCTCGTGGGGCAGACACTGGGCCCAGTCTCCCCACTCCCCGGGGGGTCTGCACCTGACTCACGCACACGTGTTGCACGAGCAGTGCACACAGCTGCACCTCACGGCCTTGCAGACCCTCCATGCAGCCTGTGCACACAGCACGCTCACCAGCACTGAGGACCATGCACCCAGCACACCCATCTCCCAGGCCTGAACACAGGTACCAGGACATCTGCCCAAGGATGTGCACACAGTCTCCCACCCAGCCCTCTTCCCTTACACCCATGTCTGCAGACAGGCCGGGGGCAGAGGGATGCAGGGGGTTTCCTCACGTCCACCAGCTCCCCAACACACTGCACTCACTGCTGGGCATGCTGCCAGCCCTGCTTCCCTGATCCAGTTTCAGATTCACACGCAGTTGGGGGTCCAGCTGCCTCCAGAGGAGGGGGGTTTGGTGTTTGCCTGACTCCTAGGTCATTTCTGTAGGTGACAGGCCTCTCCCCTGAGGGAGGGGCTGACTCCTTTCCTCCACTGAGCTCCTGAAGGCAGAGGCTGTGTCTTCCTCATCAGACAGACTGCCCGCCCCGCTCAGAGCCTGCACTGGGCTCCGCACAATCCTAATGCTATGGGATGAGTGGACAAACGGCCTCACCCCGTGACTAAGCCAAAGGTCAAAGGTCAAACCTCATGAGTGCCAGGAAGGGAAATCCAGCCTGACCAGGACAAAGTCCGGCCATCCAGGGCAGGAGGTATCCCCCGATGCCTTGGTCACAGGTCCCTCCTGCTGCCCAGCCAGATGGAGCCCTGGAAAGCAGTGACCCAGGGCCTGTCCAGGGGCTCATGCCCCTTCCTTCCAGGAAGTCTTCCTCAGTGTCAGCCTCAAATCCCTCATGCTCTACAGCATTTCCTCTCATTTGGCTTCCTGGGGCTCTCACATGAGGTCTCCTGACCTTACAGTTTTCTAAGATGATTGTCCCTGTTGGAATAAAAAAAGACTGAGGGCCAGAGGGACGGCAATGACCACCCCAGGCCCATCACCTTGTGGGTAAACAGGCTGATAGAATGGAAGAGCTTTGCCCTAGGCCCACAGGAATTGAGGGCAGAGGCTGGGGGCTCTGTCTCCCAGCTCTTGTTCCTAGACCCTCCTTGTTCTAGCAAAATCTCTCCAGGGTCTTCTTCCAACCCTGGTCCTGCCCTCAAGCCCCTCCTGAGGATGAGTATGGACCTTCGGCTTCTGCCCAGCGCGCACCGGGCCCCTTTTAGCAGTCTCCCCTCACAGGGGCAACTGAGTGAGCTTACAGCTGGGGGAGAGCAGGCAGGTAAGGTTGGAGCTGGGGGAGGGTGGTGAGCCCCAGTGGAGACCCTCTGTGGGGAACTGATCCTCCCCTGGCCCGGTCACACCCCAAGAGCTGCTTCTGAGATAGAGTGGGTGACCCCGCCACCCTGGGAGCCGTGGGCTGGCTTCAGGAAATGGTGGGTGGCTGGCGAGTGTTTCAGGATGACATGGCCTGCTCCCTCGGTTCCTGCCCCCTCGGGAGGTGTGGGGAGTGGGCAGGCGCCTCGCTGCCAGACCACAGCCCCAGGACCGGCAGGAAACAGACCCTCTCTTAGGGAGCCTCCAGCCTCATGGAGAAAACATTGTCCTGGCCTCAGGCATCTCTAGTGTGAAGGGGAGACACAGCCCCTGCCCTCAGGGAGCTCAGGTCTAAAGCAGACAGACAGCCCGTCCCACTTTCCTTTAATAATTCAGAAACCACTACTCTCAGTGCGGTTTGTGTCATGTCTGTTTTCCCCCACCGGCTAAGATCTCCTCGAGGCCCTCATTTGGCTTGTTCGTGGCTGTCTTGCCCCCAGCAGATGTGTTGAGATGTGTTGGACTGAACGGGGCAGGAAGAGGCAAAGTGCAGCTCAGGGACACCCAGTGCTTCTCTCCTCTGCAGGTCCCATCAGTCGCCAGGAACTACTGGTTTTCCTCCATAAAACATAGGCTTGGCCCTTGCCTGGGCTCCCTGCCTCCCCCCAGGCCAGCCTTTCCAATTTCTTCTCCTAACCGCAGCCAGAACCCACATCTGAACTGTCACTTCTGGGCCCAAACCTCCCATGGCTCTCCATTGCCCTAGGAGACCATTCCCAGCTCCTTGTCTGGCATTCAGAGCCTTTCATACCTGGTCTCACAGGGCTTCCCTACCTCATCCCAGCCTTGAACGTTCTCTCCAATAGCCCCAAGCCTCTCTTCTCCCTCTGCTCGCCCCGGGGATGAAGGATGCCTGGTCTGTGCTCCTGTAACCTCATGTCTCTCTGAGCGTTTGTCAGGACTGCGAGGTCTTGGTCACGGGGCCTGGTGGCCACTCACCTTTAAGTCTCCATCTGCTCACCAGGACACAGACTCGAGAGATGGACAAATGGTTGCTCCCTAACACCCTGGCCCTCCCCACGCTGCCTCTCATCCATCTGCCCAGACCCCCAGTCAGGGCGCTCTGAATGCCTTCTTATCACCTGTCACAGCCTGGGATGATCTCGTTTGCTGATTGCTGACATGTTCCATGTCTGCCCCTGCCACTAACGTGGGAGCTCGAGATGGCTCGGGTCTGTCTCTGCCTGGACCACGCTGGCCCTGCTGTCACCCGAGCAGGAGCTGGCAGCCCTGTCTGCGTGCTTACCGTGGGCCCCCATGGGTCTAGGCCCATTTCTTTGCACAAAATGCCTCTTTCTTCCTCTGAGCCCCAGGGAGGCAGCTCCGACGTTCACTCCCATCTGACACACAGGTCAGCAGAGACCTGGGTATCTTGCCTAGGGACACACTGTCAGTGGGTGGGGGACTGTGTCGGGAGCCCAGGCTTCACCCGCTGCCTTGTGCCTCGTCCAGAACAAGGTGACACCCTCAGGACACCAAGGCTCTGGGGCCTCCTCCAGACCCTGCCTCCGCCACTTCTGCTCCTCCTGGACGCACTTCCTGTTTCTCTGCTCGGAGATCAGAGGGGGAGCAGATGGACAGCAGTGACCAAGTCAGAGAGTGGGAGCAAGATCAGACAACAGAAAGAACTTCCAGACCCTGGCTCCTTGGGGACAAGACCCATGTCTTGTTTCTATGAAAATGAATGAACCTGCCCCCAGGGAGCAGGGGAAGATTCCCCTTGTCCAGCCAGGAGAGTCTGCTGGGTTGGCTGAGGGGCGGGGACATCTAGCTGGAGGCAGGGCAATGGCAGAGATGAGTGTATTGGGGACTCCTTGGAGCCCTGCTGGGAGAGAAAGGGTTAAGCCCACTCCCTGGCCAGCCTGCTTGCTCAGGCCTCTGACCGGGGTGTATGCTTTGGCTCAGGGAGCCAGCTCTGTTTGTCTGAGGTGTCCCCTTTTTGTCCTCCTTCCCAGGGCTATTGGCAGGCCCACTCTCCCACAGGCCGGCCAGCTGTGCAGCTGTCCGGGGCTGTGTCTGGGCCGATGGGGCGTGAGAACATCTGGGGCTGGGTGTGTGGAGCAGCGAGGCAGTGGGGCAGGGCCCCTGGGCCTGCTGTGGTCACACAGAGGGTCTCCCACCACTTTTGAGGACACACCGTTGTGCCCCCCGGGCAGCAGGGCCCGCACAGGGGATTTTCCTTCTCAGCGTGTGAAGGCAGAGGGAGGATGCTGGCTCTGGGCTAGGCACACAGGAGGGGCACGTGCTGGCGGCCTTTGCTATTAGAGAGGATGGGAACTGGGGACGGGAAGGCTGCTTGCAGACTGAATCGGGGGGCACTCTCCTGTTTCCTCTTTTCTCCGCTGGGGTGTGATATACCGGCCACCTTCACCCCACCCCAGGCCTCCTTGGACTCACCAGAGTAGGTCGGGGCCCAGATCTTCGCTCGTACAATACCCTCTTCTCTCCTCCGAGCTCATGTTCCAGATGGAACTGATGATTTGGTTGATGTCTGTGTCCCTGACTCGTCTCTCAGATCCCTGAAATCCCCTCTCTGCTGATTCAGTGTTGCGCCAAACTGTGAGCGTCTGGCTCATAGTGGGGGTTCAGTTTAGAGAGGGGGACGGGCCTCCCAGGCTGTGTCCATGGCAGGATATCGTGTCTTTCCCTGGCTCACAGAAGTTCACGTTCATGGCTCCCCATTGCCGCCCCAGCCTGCCGTGCTCAGCCCCCCTGCATCTGCCTTCTAGCCTGATCCTTCCACCTAAAGCCTTGCGGTCAACAGCCACACGGTTCCCCAAATTCACCTCCGTCAGGTTGTCCCTCAGCCAGAGCAGCCCTTTCCCCACGCACTCCCAACCTTGGTTGCCTTCAAAATCCCACCAGAGTCAGCTCAGAGCAGCCTTCCCCTCAGAAGCTTTCCTGGACTCTCCTAAAGGTCTAAAGTGACTTCTTTACGGGGTTGGCCTCACTCTTGAGGATGGGGGTCCCAGCCTCACCATCTGCCCCTACCCCCCCTACCCCCCGCATGCCTCGCGCCCACTTGCAGCTCTTTGCTGACTGGAAGGCAAAAAAAGAAGAGTCCATACTGGCCCCTGCCCAGGCTCTCACTGCCACAGTCCAGAGATGGCAGAGCTTTGTGGGAGGAGGGTAGCCACGTTACAAAGACCCTCAGTGGGTGGCACGGCAGAGGCAGGGCTAAGGGGACACCCCGTGAGTCAAACCCTTGCGTATAATCCCTTCCCCGTGAGAATGGTCAGAACCTGTGACTTGCTTCTAGCCAATAGAATATGACAAACATGGAGGGGTTTTGCAGCTGTAGTTAGGTTCCAAATCTTTTGATTATGAGTTCTCAAAAGGGAGCTGATTCTGGGCGGGCCTGGCTTAATCAGATGAAAGCTCTTAAAAGGGAGACTGAGGCCCTCCCTGAGGTCAGAGAGATTCTCTTGTTGGTCTTGAAGAAATAACCTGCCCTGTAGTGAGAGGGCCTGGGAGAGGGCCACCTGGCAAAGAACTGTGGGCAGCCTCTAGGAGCTGAGAGCAGCCTCCGGCTGGCAACCAGCAAGAAAACTGGAACCTCAGTCCTGTAGCCTTAGGAGCTGAACCCTGCCAACAACCTTGCGAGCTCGGAAGACACCAAACTCAGGAAGGAATGCAGCCTGACCGACCCCTTGACTGCAGCCTGTGAGACCCAAGCGGAGCATCCAGCTAAGCTGGACCCAGACTCTGACCCATGGAAACCGTGAGCTAATAAATGTGCATTGCTTTCGGTTGCTGAATTTGTGGTACTTTGTTACTCAGCGACTAGCCCAGGTGGGCTTGAGAACAACCAGGTTCAGGGAGAATGCTGGGGGGAGGGTCATGGGCTATGAGAGAACCTGGAGGAGAGGGGGCTGAATTCAAGTCTTCACATCCCACCTGCCGCTGGGTTTACCCCGCCCAGTCCCCACCCAGCTCCACCTCCAGACCTGGCCTGGCTGAATCGGGTGCTTGGTCCAGTGAGTCTATGTGGAATCCAACTGGTCTCAGTGGGGGCCTTGGCGGGGGTGGGGCGGTGTACATAGTTTGAGGGTCCTAGTGTCTCTGGGTCTCCTTGAACTCAGACCAAAGTTGGCATAAGGGTAACTGTATCCCAAATACCCTCCCAACCTTAACACCAACTGTAAGGCCCCAAATTACCAAAGAGGCAGGTGAAACACGGATCCTCCCCCCATCACCCCCTACTGAGCCCTGGCGCCCGCCTGTGGTCCAGACGCCCCGAGCAGACAGCTGCTGCTCGCTCGGCTCTGCTCCTGTTGTTGGGACCAGGCAGACTTGGGGGGAAGAGTTCCCAGCCTCTACGGTGGGTCGGCAGCTGGGGCTCCAGATGTGGGGGAGCCCCAAGCCTAGGGCTAGTGTTACACCCAAGTGGCTAGTCTGCTTTCCCAGGAGGGATGTCTGGGATTTGAGAATCTGGGAGGGGACTACTTCTTACTCCCCACTGCCCCCAGCTCTGCTCCTAGGCCCCCTCCTGGGTATGGGTAACTTGGAATCAGCTAAAAGCAGGGTTTAGCAAGTGGGCCTGGGTCCCCAATGAATAGGCGTGCAAATCACCACCCCCTTTGGGTCCTTCCTGCCCCTGAAGGGAACCTGAACCAGATGTCCCCAGACCTTTCCGGAAGCCTCCAGCCAGAGCAGCTGTGAGAGGAGGCTGAGGCCCTCTCCAAGCCCTTCCTTTTGTCCACAGTGAATGCACCAGGATTTGGTTTCTCCACTCACACCCCCTCCCTGCCCCCTGGCCCAGGGCTCCCATCCATCCTATCTCAGGCTGGGCCTCTCCAGGATGCAAAGAAGCCATCTCAAGTTCCGTTGTTAGGGCGCCTGCCCTTTGATCTGTCCCCTCCTCCTGCCCCAGGGACCCCGAGGTGCCCCGGAGAAAGCTCCATCCAGGGACAGCACCCAGAGATAAGACCTGGGATGGGAGGGAGCCCAGGGCACAACAGACTTTAAAGGGGTGCTGACAGCTGCCCCTTCCCAAGCATACCTCTGCCTGCCTACCTGGGCTCCTTCCCTCCACATTTGCCTGTGCTCTCCCCAGGCCTCGACTCCCCAGGCACTCTTGGGTGAAAGATGCCCGAGGCCTTTTGGAATGGAATCCCAGACCACCTGCTGACACAGAATCAGCTGGGACTCAGAGGCCCAGCCCCACTGAATCCGAATCTCCATCTCCCGTAGGGGGCAGGGGGCTGGGCTTCTGAATGTTCAGCAAGTTGCCAGGTTGACACTACAGGCCACAACAGTTCTGACCCTCAGAATCTTCAGGGGCACAAGAGGGTATCTCCCATGAGACACCGCCTCTGCCCCCCTGCTCTCGGCACCACGTGGGGCACCGGGCGGGAGCTCTGGACTCCTGGGAGGCCTCCAAGGCTAAGCCTCTCACATAACAGGGGCTCCACTCAGCCTTCTGGAGGGAAGAGGCCCTTCTGGGCCCAGGAGAACCCAGTTGTTCCCACCTTTTCTGCTACTCCTGGGAGCTGCGAGCCTCCAGCAGGGTCCCTTGGCCTAAGCCCCTGCAAGCCCCTCTCTCCCCTCTTTATCTTTCTTGCTGGGCTCTCAGAGCAGGCCAAGTTGCAAGCAGTTCAGAGTTTGAGCTCCTGGGTCAGACAGAGCCAGATTCAGCCGCGGCTTTACCATGCACCAGCTTGTGCCCCAGGGTGATTCACTGGGCCTCCCGGGGTCTCCTTTCCTCAGCTCCACCCTGGGTCCCACGCCTCTTCCATCTACTCTTCTATAGCCATGTGACTTTCTCTCCCCTGCTCCCCTTTCTCTCTTCTGTTGCCTACTGGCATGAGCCCCCAAACCCTGCCCTGCAGTCCCCCTCCATGCCCGGCACATTTCATTCTGCCTAACATGTCCTCGCCCTCCTGCACCCTGGCAGGGTCGTCTTAGTCTCAGCAAGGAGGCCTGTGTGTAGAGGGAGATCATCAGAAGTCTTGATAAACGGCAAGATTTTTTTTTTTGGCGTGCCGCGCGGAATGTGGGATGGGATTGAACCCGTGCCCCCTGCAGTGGAAGCACGGAGTCTTAACCACTGGACCGCCAGGGAAGTCCCAGAAAAATGACAAGATTTAAAGATGGAGTAACAGGGATTGTGTTTGCCCGCCTTCTCAAAACAACCCAAAACACCAGACAGAATATGTGAAACAATGTTGTCAAGGCACTGGACATCAGGCGATGAAGGCAGTAATCCCTGAGGGATAGGAAACCATGAGCTGGGCCCTGAGTTTCCCCAAGTTCCTGCCTGGAGAGGGTTTTCAGGCTGTGCATGGGGAGAGACTGAGGCAGAGCCTGAGGGGCTCCTGGAGAGGAGGAGTGGAGGTGAGTCCAGGGAGACCAAGGAGTCTAGAGTTAACAGGAAACGGTACCTGAGAGGAGAGACCTGCTCAGAGGCCACCCCCAGATCTGCAGAGGGGACCCCTCAGGTGTTACGCAGAGAACCGATCAGCACACGCAGGTGAGAAAACCACCCCTGGCCAGGAAGGACAATCCAAAAGGATTAGAGAGCAGTGCCCATCAAGGAATAGTGCCTGTTCCCACCAGCCAGACTGGAAAAAGCCATAATTCATGCAGCATTGGGTAGACTACCCAGGAAGGTGTTACTTCAGTGATGGGGAATGATTAGACTGAGTACCGCTCTGGATCTGCTTTTGTAAAAGACGAACAAAGTTGGAGAGCTAATGCTACCTGATTTCAAGACTTATTATAAAGCTGTAGTAATCAAGACAATATAGTATTGGCACAAAGATAGACAAATAGATCAATGGAACAGAATGGAGTCCAGAAATAACCCACACATATATGAGCAACTGATTCTTAATAAAGGTACAGAGGCAATTCAGTGGAGAAAGTGTCGTCTTTGCAATAAATGGTGCTGGAATGATTAGACAGTTCTATGCCAAAAAACCCCCAAGCCAAAAACCAAAAATCTTTGACTCGTATGATACATCACATACAAAATAAACTCAAAATTTGTCATAGACCTGAACGTAAACTTAAAATTATAAAACTTCTAGAAGAAGACAAAAGATTTTAATTATATTGATAAAATATTAATTATTACTATAATAAAATATAATTCATTTTATAACCTTGAGTTAGGCAAAGATTTCTGAGATATGACACCAAAACCAGGATTCATAAAAAACAAGTTGATAAATTGGACTTCACCAAAATAAAAATCTTCTTTTCAGGAGATACTGTTAAGAGAATGAAAAGACAAGCCACAGACTGGGAAAAATTATTGGCAAAACACATTTCTAAAAAAGGACTTGTATCCAAAATATATAAAGAACTCTTAAAACTTGACGGTAAGAAAACAAGCCAACCAATTAAGAAATGGCAAATGATATGGATAGACACCTTCCCAAGGAAAATACATAGATGGCAAATAAGTATATGAAAACACACTCAACATCATTTGTCATTAGGAAATTGCAAATTAAAACACAAATGGTATATCTATTAGAATGGCTAAAATTTTAAAAACTGACAGTACCAACTGCTGGCAAGGATATGGAACAATAGGAAATCTCATTCATTGCTGGTGGGAATGCAAAGTGGTACAGCCACTTTGGAAGACAGTATGGCAGTTTTATACAAAGCTAAATATATGATCCAGCAATCACCCTTCTACGTATTTACCCAGTTGATTTGAAAACTTTATGTCCACACAAAGACCTACATGAAAATGTTTTTAGCAACTTTATTTATAATTTCCCAAAACTGGAAGCTATCAAGATGTTTCGGTGAGTTAATGGATAAACAAACTGTGTACATCTATTCAGGGGAATATTATTCAGTGATGAAAGAAAAGTCATGGATGAATTTTAAATGTATATTTTTAAGTCAAAAAAGCCCATCAGAAAAGGCTACATATTGTATGATTCCAATTATATGATTCTGGAAAAGGCAAAACTATAGTGATAGTAAAAAGATCAATGTTTGCAAGGAGTTTGTGAGGAGGAAGGAAGGTGAATAGGTGAAGCACAGGGGATTTTGTTTTAGGATAGTGATACTGTAATTCTGGACACATGACACTATGCGTTTGTCAAAACCCATATTACTTTACAGCACAAAGAGTGAACTGTAATGCATACAAATTTACAAAATCATCTAGGAAGTTGAGAGCTCTCAGGAAATTGTTACTGAACCAAACTTGGGTCCACTCCCCCACGTGCAGTAAAATCAATTTACTGACACCAGGTTGTGGTTAAGGAAAATGCAGTGTTTATTGCAGGGTGCCAAGCAGAGTCCAGGCAGCTAGTGCTTAAAAGACCTGAACACACCAATGGCTTTCAGGGAAAGGTTTTAATTTTGTTATTTTATTTTAAAATATTTATCTGTTTGTTTGTTTGTTTAGGTTGTACCGGGTCTTAGTTGTGGCGTGTGGGATCTTTAGTTGTGGCATGCAGACTTCTTAGTTGTGGCATACAGACTTCTCAGTTGCAGCATGCATGCCAATCTAGTTCTCTGACCAGGGATCAAACCCGGGCCCCCTGCAGTGGGAGCGCGGGGTCTTACCCACTGGACCACCAGGGAAGTCCCTCAGGGAAAGGTTTTAAAAGACAGGCTGAGGGAGGGGGTTGTGGGGTGTGTGATCAACTCTTGGACATTTTTCTGATTGGTCGGTGGTGAGGTAATCAGGAGTCAACATCATCAACCTTCTAGTTCCTTCTAGTTCCAACCAGTCGGGATCTATGGCTTGTGGGCAGCATACAGTTAACTTTTTCCACCTGGTTTCAGTATCTGCAAAACTGCTAAAGGACATGGCTCAGAATATTGTCTATAGCCCTTTAGGAGGAACTAAGAGTCCTTGACTTTGTTTAATGGCAAAACTATTATTATTTTGTCTTGCCTGACTGTTTTCCTTTCATTCTGCATTTTCTCACATCTCTGATTAAACTTATTCTTTGGAACTTGGGGAAGGCCTAGGAGGCTAAACAAGAGGCAGGCAGAGGACATGGGAGGGCGTCTGTCCTGGGAAGTCCCCATAGGGTCCTGCTCAGTTACAAAAGAATGCAGAATGTGACAAAATAATCTATTACAAATGTATGAAACAACCTCACTAAAGGAGATGGGGAGAAAAAGTTCTGGGAAATATGGGAATGAGCTTCATGTGTAAGACTAAAGTCAGAAGAAACTGTACATTAGCACTGGTTCTAGTTGATAAAGTTATTTCCTGCAGGGGTACAGGTTCACAATTCTGATACTGGTATGTGTGTATACTGGAATTGAACAGCTAAATAAATGGATACTGGATTGTAGGAGCCAGGTTTCTAACTGTGTACTTGTATAGGTAAGCAAGGAGAGGAGGCTAGAATGATGGAACAATTTGTGGATTAGAGGTGGAGGTATTAGTATAAACTCATGTTTAGCTTAAATAGATACAGATGGTTATATATAGAAATATTTACAGATATATCTATATACATGGGTTAGTATACATATATTTCTTTGCTATGTCAACTGAGAGGGCCCAGAAGCAACCACACCCATTAGAAATGAGCACACTTCATGCCCAGATCTTTGTTTCTAATACCATTCTCCAATAAAAGGAACTGGGGATTCTTAGAAAAATGATTGCTTTTAGGACCTGGGCAGGAGATACACAAGATGAGCCTGAAGAATCTTGTAGTGCCAGAGGTAAGAAAATGCTCAAACAAAACAAAACAAAACAAATAAACAACCTCCCCACACACACAGTCATGAAGATATGTCAAAGGAACACAGGACCTAACTGAAAGAGCTCCCAATGGCCAAAGCTGGAATAATTTGCACAACAAAATAAGTGAAGTAGTATTGGATTATAACTCAATGTATAAAATATCAATAAATATCCATGAGTCCATACTGATATAAATAAATTATTGAGTAAGTAAATAAATGGGGGAGAATAGATAAATCTCCCATGCAGAAGAAGTCTAAATAACATATACCCTACTCTTGAGGTAGAGCGTAGTTTCCCATCCCTTAAGTGTGAGCTCCTTCCAGAAAGTGCAGTATGAAAAGGGGGGGGGGAAACGTGTAATTTTACAGTAGAAACACATGACAAACATTATCTCAGCTAGGTGACCAAGGTTAACATCCCAGTGATAAGTAACGCTAGTATTATGTACACTTGATATAATGTGATAAAAATGGCACTCCTCCCACAAACCCATAACCCCAGTCTAATCATGAAAAAAACATTAGACAAATCCTAGTGGAGGGACATTCTACAGAATACTTGACCAGTACTCCTCAAACTCTCAAGGTTATTAATACAAGGAAAGTCTGCGAAGTTGTTACAGCCTAAGAAGCCTGAGGAGACTAATGTAGTGTCATGGATGGGATATTGAAACAGAAAAAGGACATTAAATAAAAAGTAAGGAAATCTGAATAAAGTATGGGCCTTAATATTAATGTAGCAGTATTGGTTTATTAATTGTAACAAATGTTACAAATATTAATGTACCAGGGAAAACTGGGTGTGGGATATGTGGGAACTCTCTGCACTATTTTTCTGTAAATGTAACACTATTCTAAAATTAAAAGCTTATTTTCTTTTTAAATTATTTGTTTTATTTATTTATTTTTGGCTGCATTAGATCTTCGTTGCAGTGCGCGGGCTTCTCATTGCGGTGGCTTCTCTTGTTGTAGAGCACAGGCTGTAGGCACGCGGGCTTCAGTAGTTGTGGTTCATGGGCTCTAGAGGGCAGGCTTGGTAGTTGTGGTGCATGGGCTTAGTTGCTCCGCAGCATGTGGGATCTTCCCGGACCAGGGATCGAACCTGTGTCCCCTGCATTGGCAAGCGGATTCTTAACCACCGCAAAAGTTTATTTTTTTTAAAGACAAGAAAATATTTCTAAAGCCTATATCTCATAAAGGACTTGAATCTAGAAATACATAAAGAACTCTCAAAACAGTAAGAAAACAAACAACCCAATAAAAAAGTGGGCAAAAGATTTGAAGAGATATTTTTTTAAGGAAGATATATGGATGGCAAATAAGCACATGAAAAGATGCTTAACAATATTAGTCATTAGGGAAATGCAAATTAAAACTACCATGAGATACCACAACTTACCTATTAATGGCTAAAATTTTAGAATTAGAAACTGATTATACTAAGTGTCAGCAAGGATATGGAGGAATTGGGACTCTCATACACGGTTAAGGGAATGTAAAATGGTACAATCACTTTGGAAAACTGACAGTTTCTTAAAAGTTAAATATACACCTACCATATGATCCAGCCATTCCACTCTGATGTGTCTATCAAGAGAAAAGAGAATATAAAAAGATATACAGGGCTTCCCTGGTGGAGCAGTGGTTAAGAATCTGCCTGCCAATGCAGAGGACACAGGTTCCAGCGCTGGTCCGGGAAGATCCCACGTGCTGCGGAGCAACTAAGCCCATGCTCCACAACAAGAGAAGCCACCGCAATGGGAAGCTTGTGCACAGCAATGAAGAGTAGGCCCTGCTCGCCGCAACTAGAGAAAGCCCGCATGCAGCAATGAAGACCCAACGCAGCCTAAATAAATAAATAAAAGAATAAACTATTAAAAAATAAATTAATTAATTAAATAAAAGAATAAACTATTAAAAAATTAATTAATTTAAAAAAAGATATACAAAGACTTACACATGAAAGTTCACAGCAGTTTTACTTGTAATAGCCAAAATCTGGAGACAACACAAATGTTTCATTCAACAACTGAGTGGATAAACAAACTGTAGTACAATGCAATATTATACTGCAATAAAAAGGAATAAACTACTGATACTGGCAACAACATGTATGAACCTCAAAATAATTATTCTGAGTGAAAGGATCCAGACCAAAAAACAAAAAACAAGCAAGCAAAAAACCTAGCACATGCTAGATGATCCCATTTATATAAAACTCTAGAAAACAGAAACTAACCTATGGTAACAGAAAGCAGATCAGTAACTGCATTGGGGGTAAGGGGAAGGAGGGATTAAAAAGAGCATAAGGAAACTTTTAGGGGTGATGGATATATTCTCTATCCTGATTATGGTGAGAGCTTCACAGTGGTATACGTATGTCAAAACTATCAAGTTGCATACTTTAAAATATGTGCAGTTTATTATATGTCAATTATACCTCAATAAAGAAAAAAATTTAAAGAAAACTAAAAAAAAATTCTTCAGTTGAAACTTATAATGAAAATTATTTAAACACTTATAATTTAACTAAGCAATATATGCATATGGTTTAAAAATTAAACAGAAGAGATTAAAGTGAAAAACAACTCTCCCTGTCCCAATCTGAGGTCCTGCTCTCCATTTTAACCATTTTTATTTTTAGATATTCTGGTGATTGTCATCTTATCTCTAATTTTTATACTGTTATTTTAAAATATTTTGCTTATTTCTCTTCCTTGACTTATCAATGTTAGACATTATTAATTGATTGCCTTTTAGGATTGATGAGGATTTGGCTCTTAACCTCCCATTTCCTCTTCTCCTCCCAAATGTGGTTGCACCCCACTGTTCTCAGACCCTCCACTCCTCCTCCCTGCAACATCAACATCACACATCAAGGCCTCTATCACTTGTTCAGCCCACCAGAGATGAAATCTCTTGATTTCCCACTTTGGAAGTGAAGACACTTCCTCATGATTGGTCCCCTCATCTCTTCTCTTCCTTACATCTCCCAGCCACTGTGAGCTACACTTTTGACATCAAGTTATTAACATTTACCTTCTAGGCTGTAACCACAGACAAGCCTTCTTTGATTTGTCTAAAAGTCAATCCTTGTTTAAAAAAACAAAAACAAACAAACAAAACAACAGCATTTGACTATGTAAATATTGTTCACTGCAGAGCCGAGTGGTGTGCTGATACAACGTGACTGTGACAACAAACCCTCATCATTTTATGGGTGGGAGAACTGAAATCAGAGAGGTTCAGTGTCTTGTTGATGGTCACATAGCTTGTGCATGGTAGTGTTGGAACAACACTTTTAGTCTCCTGGAACCCGGCTTCTAAACCCTCAGTTACTCTTGAGAGAGGGAGACCTGAACTAAGGTAACTACCATTAGGTTTGCAGCTAAAAATTGGGGTGAGATGGAGTCAATGATAACCAAGATTCTAATCTGTGTGGGCAGAAGTGTCATCAATTGAGAACAGAGCACTAATAGACAATCTGAATAGACCTATATCTATTAAAGAAACTGAATCAATAATTAATAACCTTTCAAAATAGAAAGCACCAGGCCCGGATGTGTTCACTGGTGAATTTTACCAAACAATTAAGAAAGAAATTGTACCAATTTTCTACAATCTCTTCGAGAAGATAAAAGCTGAGGGAATACTTTCTAATTCATACTGTGAGACTAGCATTACCCAAATACCAAAACCAGACAAAGATATGACACGAAAAGAAAACTATACACCAATATCTCTCATGAATATAGACGTAAAAATTCTCAACAGAATGTAAGCATATCTAATCCAACAATGTATAAGAAGAATTATACAACATGACCAAGTGGGATTTATCTCAGATATGCAAAGCTGGTTCAATATTTGAAAATCAATTAATGTAATCCACCACATCAACAGGCTAAAGAGGAAAAATCACATGATCATATCACTAGGTATAGAAAAAGCTTTTGACAAAATTCAACATCCATTCATGATAAAAACTATTAGTAAATTAGGAATAGAGGAAAACTTCCTCATCTTGATAAAGAACATCTACAAAAAATCTATAGCTAACATCATACTTAATGATGAGAAAATCAAAGCTTTCCTGCTAAGATCAGGAACAAGGCAAGGATGTCCCTCTCACCATTGCTTTTCAATATTGTACTGGAATTCCTAGCTAATGCAGTAAAACAAGAGAAGAAAATAAAAGTTTGTTTTGTTTGTTTGTTACTGTTTTACATCAGTTTTAACGGGAATAAAAGAGGGAGTAAAAACAACATTATTTATTAGTGGTTTACATACCTGCCAGGATGGCAAAAGTGATTGTAACCTGCATAAATAACACACTCAAGAACATTCCACACTCCTTTGTGGTTAGAGCAGTGCAGGTTATAAAACAAAAATGTGACTATTTCTATTAAAGTTGGCATCAAAAATTAGTTTTGAGAAAGATGAAACTTCTGGATGCCAGGAAGCAGAGTTTTTCAGAATCAAAAACAAAGAGAGCCCTAATTAAGGGCAAGGCCCCATCCCTCAGGGGTCACAGAGTTGGTTCTTTTGCTTTTAACTAATTCATCATTTTCACATATCAAAGGATTTTTCTTTGCCCAAAATTAAAATTAAAGAGACATCATAACACAAAAAAAGGCATTAAGAAGGAAGAACTCAAACTGTCTTTGTTCATAGATGACATGATCATCTATATAGAAAATCTGAAATAATCAACAAAATACATCTGGAACTAATAAATGATCATAGCAAGTTTGCAGGATATAAGGTTAATATACAAAAGGCAATCACTTTCCTACTGATACCAGCAATGAATAAGTGGAATTTGAAATTAAAAACACATTATCATTTACATTAGCATCCCCTCAAATGAAATGTTTATATATAAATCTAACAAAATACATACAAGATCTATATGAGGAAAACGACAAAACTCTGATGAAAGATATCAAAGAACTGAATAAATAGGTATTCCATGTTCATGGATAGGAAGACTCAATTTTGTCAAGATCTCAATTCTTCCCAACGTTATCTACAGATTCATTGCAATCCTAATCAAAGTTCCAGTTAGTTATTTTCTGGTTATCAACAAAATGATTCTGAAATTTATATGGAGAAGAAAAAGACCCAGAATAGCCAACTTAATATTGAAGGAGAAAAACAATGTTGAAGGTGGAAGACTCGATTTCAAGACTTACCATAAAGCTACAGTAATTAAAACACTGTGGTATTGGGGAAAGATAGACAAATAGATCAAGGAACAGAATAGAGAGCCCAGAAATAGAGCCAATATAAATACAGTCAACTGATCTTTAACAAAGGAGCAAAGGCAATACTATGGAGAAAAGATGGTCTTTTCCACAAATGGTGCTGGAACAACTGGACATCCACATGCAAAAAAATGAACCTAGACAGACTTTATACTCTTCAAAAAAAGTAACTCAAAATGGATCACAGACTTAAATGTAAAACACAAAACTAAAACTCCTAGAAGATAAATAGGAGAAAATCTAATTGACCTGGGGTATGGTGATGACTTTTTAGATACAATATCAAAGGCACAACTTTTTTTTTTTTTTGGCTGCATCGGGTCTTAGTTGCAGCATGCAGGTTCTTTCTTCACAGTGCGTGGTCTTCTCTCTAGTTGTGGTGTGTAGGTTTTTTTTTTTCCTCTCTCTCTAGTTGTGGTGGGTGGGCTCCAGGGCACGTGGCTCTGTAGTTTGTGGCACACAGGCTCTCTAGTTGAGGCATGTGGGCTCAGTAGTTGTGGCACGTGGGCTTAGTTGCCCCATGGCATGTGGGATCTTAGTTCCCCCAACCAGGGATCGAACCTGCGTCCCCTGCATTGGAAGGCAGATTCTTTACCACTGGACCACCGGGGAAGTCCCACCAAAGGCACAATCTTTGAAAGAAATCATGATAAGCTGGACTTCTTTAGAATTAAAAACTTCTGCTTTGTGAAAGACAGTGTCAAGAGAATCAGAAGACAAGCCACTGACTGGGAGAAAATACTTGCAAAAGACATATCTGATAAAGGACTGTTATCCAACATATATAAAGAATTCTTAAAATTCAACAATAAGAAAACAAACAACCTGATTAAAAAATGGACAAAAAGGCTTCCCTGGTGGCGCAGTGGTTAAGAATCCGCCTGCCAGTGCAGGGGACATGGGGTTGAGCCCTGGTCCGGGAAGATCCCACATGCCGCGGAGCAACTAAGCCTGTGCACCACAACTACTGAGCCTGCGCTCTAGAGCCCACGAGCCACAACTACTGAGCCTGTGTGCCACAACTACTGAACCGCACACATGTAGAGCCTGTGCTTCGCAACAAGAGAAGCCACCGCAATGAGAGCCCTGCGCACTGCAACAAAGAGTAGCCTCTGCTCACTGCAAGTAGAGAAAGCCAGCGCACAGCAATGAAGACCCAATGCAGCCAAAAATAAATAAATAAAATAAATTTATAAAAAAAAAAAAGGACAAAAGACCTGAACAGACGTCTCACCAAAGAAGATATACAGATGACAAGTAAGCATAGGAATAGATGTTCAACATCATATGTCACTAGGGAATTGCAAATTAAAACAAAAAATGATATACCGCTACACACCTATTAGAATGGCCAAAATCCAAAACACTGATACACCAAATGCTGGCGAGGATGTGGAGCAACATGGATTTTCATTCATTGTTGGTGGGAATGCAAAATGGTACAGCCACCTTGGAAAACAGTTTAACAGTTTCTTACAAAACTAAACATACCCTTACCATACAATCCAGCAATTGCACTCCTTGGTATTTACCCAAACTAACTGAAAACTTACATCCACACAAAAACCTGCACACAGATGTTTATAGCAGCTTTATTTATAATTGCCAAAAACTTGGACGCAACCAAGATGTCCTTCAGTAGGTCAATAAGCTGTAGTATATCCAGACAATGGAATATTATTCAGCACTAAAAAGAAAAGAGCTATCAAGCCGTGAAAAGGCATGGTGGAAACTTAAATGCATATTACTAAGTGAAAGAAGCCAATCTGAAAAGGCTACATACTGTATGTTATACATATAACAAAAATGCAAAATTATAGAGACAGTAAAAGGATGAGTAGTTGCCAGGGATTAGGGGAAGGAGGGGTCAATAGGAGGGGTAAATAGAGGATTTTTAGGGCAGTGGAACAATTCTGTACAATACTATAATGGTGAATTTATGTCATTATACATTTGTCCAAACCCATAGCATGTACAGCACTAAAAGCGAACTCTAGGGTTTCCCTGGTGGTGCAGTGGTTAAGAATCCGCCTGCCAATGCAGGGGACACAGGTTGGAGCCCTGGTCCGGGAAGATCCCACATGCCGCAGAGCAACTAAGCTCATGCACCACAACTACTGAGCCCGTGTGCCACAACTACTGAAGCCTGTGCACCTAGAGCCCGTGCTCCGCCACAAGAGAAGCCACTGCAATGAGAAGCCCATGCACCGCAACGAAGAGTAGCCCCTGCTCGCCGCAACTAGAGAAAGCCCGCGGCGCAGCAACGAAAGCCCAACACAGCCAAAAATAAATAAATTAATTAATTTAAAAAAAAGTGAACTCTAATGTAAATATGGACTTTGGTGACGATGAAATGTCAGTGTAGGTTCATCAATTGTAACCAACGTACCACTGTGGTCTGGTAGGTAGACAGTGGAGGAAGATGTGTGTTGGGGTGACAGTGGGTACATGGGAACTGTCGGTACTCTCTTGGTACTTTTCACTCACCTTTGCTGCAAACCTAAAACTGCTTTTTGAATTATATACATATATATATATTAAAAAACAATACAGAGCTCTGAGGGAGGAACTTTTGTTATTGTTGCTTTGGTTTTGGAGGGCTGATGCAGATAAAGAATGAATTCTTGTTGCATTTTGAGCACGTTGAGCTGGAGGTGTGAGTAGAACATGCAAAAGGCAGTGTTTACAGGCAACCAGAAAACTGAGGAAATCAGGAGAGAGATGGTGCTGAGGTAACAGACTTGGGAGCCATTTAGAGTGGGGACGTGAGCCAGGAAGACAGGAGGGCTAGAGAGAGTAAAAGGCCCAGAAGGGGACCCAGTGCTTTGACCCTGGGGCAGTCAGTGGGCAGAGGAGCAGGCGGAGAGGTAGCTGTGTCCTGGCCGCTCAGGGAGCACAGCGTTTCCGGGGCAACCAGGCCCTTGGAGCACAGGGGCAGGGAGGCTGGGTGAGGCCTGGGAGAACCCACGGGGTCCCACAAGGAGGGAGGCCAGCTTGGGGCGGGACGGGGGTGGGGAGGTGGAGGTCAGCAGGGTTGGTTGAGGGTGGGAGGGAGGAGGGGGTGAATTTCTTTCTCCCAGCATCTGGAGTTAGACGGGGAAGGCGAGAGGACAGAGGCTTGAGGGGTGGCAGGGCTCAGAGAAGGTGTTCTAGGATGCGGGAAGCGGGAGAGTGTTTATAGACGGAGGGGACAGACTCTGAGAGAACCCAGAGCACAGGTGGAGGAGTCAGGGGCTTTTTCGGGCTCGTTTCCATGTATCGTAGAAAAAGTCTTACTCAACTCTTAAGAACATTTTGGGGATTAATTACCCATAATTCCACCTTTCAACTTGCTCAACGATTCAGTTTTAGTCTGATGTAAAGAAGTTTTTCCTGGCAGAGAGAGAAGGGGACTCCAAGGAGGTCCCAAACCTCTCTTCTCAGAGACAGTAGCCCAGGGGGCCGGGTGGGGGGAGGCCTGGGCGCTGAAGACTCGCAACAGCCGCAGGGGATTTAACATCGAATTCATCCCAAGTGAAAACCAACATTGTCGGGACTCCGCCCCTTCTCCAGGCACCTCTGAGCCCGCGCCTGGAGGGGGCGGGGAGGACCTTGTGCGTGGGGCCCCGCGCGTGGGGGAGGCCGGGCTCTAATTGAATCCAGGGGCCTCGAGACCCAGGCCAATGGCTTTTCCGGGCCTAATTAGAAGGATTTTTTTTTTTTTTTTTTTAACCCAGGAAACAAATCCATATGGTCTGCGATTCGTTTCTCAGGATCTTTACCCTCTTGAAGTCGTAAATGTCGAGGGCGTTTTAGCACCCGAGGATTGGGAAGCGGGAGGGCCCACAGGCCTAGGTTTCCCGGCTGGAGCCTCCAGAGCCGGGTCCAGGAGGGGGCCCTCCAGCACCGGGGTCCTGCCCTCCCCCAGCCGCTCAGCCACCCTGCTCCATGGGCCAGTCCTGGCAGGCGCCTCGGCCCCCACCCACGCCGGCCGCTGGGTCTCCCCAGGCCTTTCCTCCGGCCAAAAACTCCCGGCCCAGCCCTTCTTCCGAGCCCGTTCGGCTCACACAAGTCGCCTTCCCTCAGCCCACCCCACCCCTGCCCAGCAATGAGACCCACTGCTCTTCCTCTCTCTGCCGACCTCCAAGTGCGACCTGTTTCCGCCATTAGATTGGGAACTGACTAGAGACCAGAATCATGCCTTTCCCATCACTCTGGGGGCTTCTCAACAGTTGCTGCCAGCAATTTTTGTCTGCTCCAAATTGCAGAAGACACCGAGGTTAGACCTAAGGCGGGCAGAAGGGAGAGTGCGGCCCTTTGCTATTTACATAGGGATGGCCCTGGATGCCAGAAAGACTGGAACCTGGGAGCCAGACCCCGGAGTGGCCTTCCACGGGCATCACTGGCTGGCTCACTGCCCCCCCCGAGGGCCTCAGGTCCTCCTCATCAGAGCCCAGGCAGGGAGGGAAGGAGACCAGGGGTTTGTTGAACAAAACAGGAACGAGGAGGCCCTTCTGGCCAGTGGCCAGTGACCTTGCTCAGGGCCTCCAAAGCTAGGAGGTGACTTTCGGAGACCTAGTGAGGCAGGAGATAGATGGGCTCCAGGTTAGACATTTACAAATGGCCTCCTTGTTTACATTTCGTGGGGCAGGAAAAAAGTGGACTTCAGGCCAGACACTTACAACTAGCCTCCTGTTTGCATTTCCTGAGACAGGAGCTAGGTGAGCTCCAGGTAGGCATTTGCAATCAGCCTCCTGTTTGCTCTCCGAAATGGAAGTAACAACAGAAACAGGGTAAACACCCAGGCTTTGTCTCCTGTGGACACCTTAAGATAACAGTCATGGCAGGGACAAAGAGGGGCTAAACCTTGTCTGAGTAAAGGATCAAGAGATCACCTACCACCCATCCCCCCTTGGGGCAAGGGAAACACTACACATGCGCAAAAAGTCTCCTTGGGGGTCAAAAATCAGGGGACGCCAGGCCGTAATGAGTCTTGCTTTTCCCAGACGCCTTTGCGGCGAGATCCATCTTGGCTGACAGGTGTGTGTGCACGTGGGGTGGTGGGGTGGGTCCTGAGACAAATTAGCCAGGGGGGGGACAAAACAAGACAATTGGCCAGAGGGAAGACAAAGACCCGGAAAACTGCCCCCTTATAAAGGATTTAAACTTCCCAAAGGCGCGACTCTCTCAGAGTTCGCCCGTGTGTCTTTCCCCACGTACTCTGCTTTTCCGATAAATGTTTTACTTTTCTCTTTACCTTCCACCTCCTCGTCAGAATTCATTCTTGTCAACGCAGGCAAGGACTGGAGATTTAGGCCCTAGCCCCTGGCCTCTGAGGTCTAGCTGTTAGGACTCCTGGTCAGGGAACTAAGATCTTGCTTCCAGCTACAGTTTGCTGCTGCTGCTTACTGTAATCTACCACTCACTGCTGTGTGCATCCGAAATCACTAGGAGTGCGGGGGTGGGGAGGAAGCAGCCTGCTTTCTGCTCCTGAATCCTCCAGAACTTGCTGGCTTCAGGAGTTTGTTTGCAGAGAATATCTTGCCCTTGAGAACCTGCCCCACAAAGGGGACTCTGAGAAGAGTCCAGAATAATGGAGGCCCAAGGTCTCAAATGGGTTCCCATCTCTGCTGTGCATTCATGGCGTGACTTTATGAGTCACTATATGTCTTTGAGCCTCAGTTTCCTCATCTTTACAATGGGGTGATTATACTAATAGTTGTTCATCAGGCACAGCGCTGGGTGAGGGGGTAAGAGCCAGTCCCTTGTTCTCAAGGAGCTTACAGTTCAGGTGAAACAAAGAAGGGACTTTACTAAAACTCTGAAAGAGGTTGGAGTGGGGAATGGAGGGGGAGAGCAGCCCAGAAGGCAGACAGGTGTCTGAAGCATTCGTCTCCAGTCCTGTGTCAGCTGCAGCCAAGCTCAGCGATTGTCCCCGACTTTGCTCGCCCCAACCCTACAGCCTACACCTAGCCCCTGCGTGGAGGCCCAGGCTCTGTCTGTCTTGCAGCTTGGTGTCTGTGGTTGGCTTCTCCCGTCTCCACATCGACAGCCGAGAATGGGGGAAGGTGTGAGCTGCTGGTCTGGTTGGAGCCAGAGGGACAACCCGTGAATGGCTTTTGCACAACCGTGTCAAGCTGGATTAAGTCACAGGGCTGGCTCCCATTAATATGCTGCTTTCTCCACTTTCCCGCTCTCTTTATCATATCCGAGTACAGCTGGGTTCCAAGTTCCCTTGGAATGGCAATGCTCTGTCCTCGCTGGATGGTGTGATGGCTCCGTGTGGAAGTGGGTCCAAGTAGGTTGGAGGGAGAAGGGCTGAACTTGCTCCACGGAGGGGGAACACAGTCAGCACTCCATAGGCTTTTGGGCACCTACCGTGCACAGGCTCTGGGGGTGTGGGGGGAAGCCCCCCATGGAGATGGGGAGGGTTGCAGAGATGAGTCAGCTTATAGGTTAATGAAAGATAAAGCAAGGACCCAAAATGGAGTAGAGTCCATTCTCTGCAGTGCCAAGGAGATATCCTGCAGGCAATGGGAGAGGGAGATCCGGGAGGACTTCCAGGAGGAGCTGGGAAAGGGATGTGGCTACAGGCAGAGCTGGGGAGAGGGCCCCCCAGGACGCAGGCGCAGCAGTAAAAGCCCCAAATGGGAAGCGTAGGCTGGACTCAGGGGACACAAGTCATCCAGTCTGGCTGAAGGGTGGGGGATAAGCTGGAAGGGCAGGGTGGGTTCCTGTGGGGGCCTCTAATGCTGGGTTGGGGGGGGGCATGACAATGATTCAAATATCTGTGAGCCAGGGTTGTGCCAGGTCTAATCTCACATACATATGCTTTAAGTTTTACAGCAAATCTCCAAGGGAGCTGCTACTTATTCCCACTTTACAGCTGAGAAACAAAGGCTCAGTGAGAATGTGTGACTACCTTGCCCAAGATCCCAGAGCTCGTAAGTGGCCAAGCTGGGATTTGAACCCAGGACTGTGTGACTCTAAGGGTCACACTTGTGTCCCTTGGGTGCTGGAGCCCAAACAACCAGCAGCAAAGGTGGGAAGAGTGTTCTGGCCTTGGAGCTTCATTTCAGGGACCCGGGGAGGGTCCCTGTGGGGTTACCCAGCGGGACCCAACAGAGCCCAGGGTAGGGAGGGGGAGGAGTGTCCAAAAGGGTGGACTTGTGCGAATCCCAGACTGAAGCTCACGCTCTGAGGACTCTCAGTGGCCGGTCAGAGAGGTGGGCAGCTGGGGATGGGCAGCGGGGCCCAGGCAGGGGTCCCTCAGGGTGGGCCTTGGGTGGCAGGGTGGTCTGGCTGGTGTTCTGCCCCCTCCGCCAAGCCTGGCCTGTGTGGCTCTGTGCCAGGCTCCCTGTGGCGCCAGCCTCCTGCAGCCTGGATGGGGGGCTGGGGGGAGAGGGGAGGGGGTGCTGGTTGCGCATCAATGTGAAGATACTGGGCTCTAAACGGGGATCCCCTTTCTTCCCCTCGTGGGCTGCAGCTGTCCCTGCCACTCTTTGCAGGAGGGGGCAGGGGATTCTGGAAGGGGAATGAGCCTCTGGAAGTACCTAAATGGGGTCAGAGCTTCTCTTCAGCCCCCATTCCCCATCTGAATTCCAGTCCCCACTCCAGGCTCCCTGCCTCCCCAGACCAGCCCCTTGGCCCCGCCCTTCGTCCTCACATTACCCCCAGCACAGCCACCTCCACCCCCATCCCATTGGCAGCAGAGGCAGCCTGGTGCATTGCGGGGCGGGGCGCCGAGGTGGGGGCAGGACAGGAGACAAGGGCGCTGGGGGTAGACGTGGCTCTCAGGTTGGCTATGCCACTTCCTATCAGGTGGCCTTGGGCAAATCTCTGGGTTTCAGTTGTCTCATCTGTAAAGTGGGTCCAATAATACCTCTCTGGCAGGACTCATGAGACCATCACGTGAAATTACAGCTGTGAAAGTGCTTTTTCAACTTTAAAATGCTGGACGAACGTCATCTGTTATCACTAAGCATGGTCCCCAGAGGCCCTGGATAACAGGCAGCTGTGTTGCTCAGTTCAGCCACCTCAGTGGCTCTGGTCAGCCCCTAGGCCCGAGGGTCCCCTAGGGGCTCCAGGGCCTCTCCTCCACCGTGAGGCCAGACGTGCGGCCCCGAGTCCAGAGGATCGGGCTCTGGCTCCCACCGACAAACCCCAGCCCAGCCCACCTCCACCGCTATCCTGGCCGCAGGCTGGACTGTGGCTGCCGTTTTTCCTCAGTGGAAGCTCTTCATTGACAGAGGGCTGCCTGGCGTTCAGGGCATCAACTCCGTTTGGTCAGCCTGAGATACCCTCGATGCCAAGCAGACTGCCCTCCTGCCAAGGGAGGCATGACCACGCTCCCAGATAGGGGGCCAAGCCCCTGCCCCTGGCGCCTGTGCTCCCTCCCCCTCCCCTGGCTGGCGAGGCCCCACAATCTGGCCTAGACTGCAGCCTTCCCTCCACGCCCCGCCCCTCACCTGAGTCACCACTCTGGGTTTGCCCTGGTCCAGGGTTTCTGGCAGCCTTCCTGGAGAGGCGTGAAGCAGGCCCCAGCCTGACAGGCATGTGGCACTCGCTGGGCACGTGCCCAGCCCATGTGTTACCCCAGGAAGAGGGGGCTGGGTGCCCAGAGCTGCCGAGGTGGCTTCTGCACGAACCTAATGTGACTCTGGCAGCTTCTTCAGCCCTGGAAGGGATGGAGTGAGGCTCTCACTCGCAGGGCCTCATGGCTGCTTATTAAAGTCTCGAAGAGGAGGCATTTCAACAGAGGATCTAGGTCGTGGTTCTCCTGGCAGAATCCAATCCCATTTAGAATTTTTAGACAATTTCCCTCTTCGTTTTAACTGAACTTTGAACTCCTTGAGAACCAGGCACTAATTCTTGCTAATTAATCCTGCATCAGTGGCGATGAGCTGGAGGTGAGGGGGTCTGAAGAATGGGTGGGGGTAGAGGGCAAGCTGATCGGGGCAACAAGAGGGGCAGGACCCTGAGGACCAAAGCTGACCCCTCTTCAGCTGGCCTGGACCCTCAAGGCCACACAGAAGGGCTGCGCTGGTAGAACTAGGCTGAAGAGTCCAAGATGAGAGGGGCGGCTCAAGGCAGCCTGGCTCCCTGACCATGGAGATCACGTCCTCCCTCTCCCTCCCCGCAAGGAAGCCCCTCCTTGTCCCAGGGCAAGCCCTATCTCCCCCTCACAGCCAAGCTTCTAGGAGAGTTATACAGGGGCATCTCTACTGTCTCACCTGCCAGCCTCTCCTCCGACCACTGCCGTCCGTCTCCTGCACTCTCAAGGTCCAATCCATTGGCTCTCCCCAGCCTCTCCCTCCCAGGCCTCCCTGCAGCACCTGCATTGGGAATCACCTGCTGTTACTCCTAGAAACATGCTCCTTTCTTAGGCTCCCTTGATGTTGCAAGATCCAGGCCTTTCAACACACTGGCCCCTCGAGATCATCTCTGCCTCCTCATTCTCCTTGGTCACCTAAGCAGGACTACCCCCAAGGGCTCTCTCTCCCAGGGACCTCACCTAGTGGATGGCAGATGATTTTTAAGTATTCCACTGTAGCCCTCGAATTTCCCTGCTCCTGATTAAAAAAAAAAAAAAAAAAGCCACCTGCCTTTCTCTTCTGAATGTCCCACAAGCTTCTGAAGCTCAACATGGGAATTTTCTTCTTCCAGTTTTATTGAGATATAATTGACATGCAGCACCATATAAGTTTAAGGTGTACAGAGTAATGATTTGATTTACATACATCATGAAATGATGACCACAATAAGTTTAGTGAACATCTATCATCCCATATAGTTACAAAATTAAAGAAATAGAAAAAATGTTTTCCTTGTGATAAGAACTCAGGATTTACTGTCTTAACAACTTTCATATATAACGCACAGCAGCGTTAATTATATTTATCATGTTGTATGTCTCTTTTTGTATGAGTTTGTTTGTTTGAAGTATAATCGACCTACAACACTATGTGAGTTCCTAGTGCACAACATAGTGACTGGATATTTCTATACATTTCAAAATGATCATCACGATAAGTCTAGTTACTATCTGTCACCCTACAAAGATATTACATAATTATTGACTATATTCCCCACACTGTACATTCATACCTGTGACTTTTTTATTTTATAAGTGAAAGTTTGCACCTCTTAATCTCCCTCACCTATTTCTCTCCTCCTCTCACTCCCCTCCCCTCTGGCAACCACCTGTTTGTTCTCTGTATCTATGACTCTTGTTTCTGTTTCAACGTGGACATCTTGATCGTCCACGGGAGCCTGCTTCTCCTCCAGGGATCTATCTCTGTGAACAGCACCATCACCCCCTCGGTTGCTAAAGCTGGAGACTGGGAGTCATGTACTCTCTGCCTTACGATTTCCCATCTGATCCTGTGCCAAGGCAGGTTCGTTCTCTCTTTTTAATATTTCCTGAATTGCTCCCCTCTTTTCTTCCCCACTGCTAGTTCCCTTGCCCGAAGCACCAACCTCGCAGTTGGTCTTCCCTGCCTCTCCTTCCAGAACAGACAACCTCCGTAGCTCCCTAATCAGTCCAAATTCCTCAGCCTGGCATTCAAGTCCTCGAATAGGATGTCCCTGCTGTTTCATGGCGATTCTGACCAGAAAGACGCACTTGGTCTGGGGTGGGGGTGGGGGGTGGAGTCTCGCTCAGGTTGCCTGGTGAAGAGGGAAGAGCCCAAGTGTTAATCTAGGCTGGAACCTTACATTTGTTGTTTTTGGGGTCCCCTTTTGGTGACTGTGCCTCAGTTTCCCCCACTCTCCCAGTGCCTCAGGCGGGGCGACACCTCCCGCCCCTGTGGATGGAGCATGTGACGTCCACCTTACCCAATCAGTGATCGCCATTCCCCGGATGGGCCAATCAGAACCAGGGACGCCTGGATACTTTCGCCGGATGCTAAGACCGAGGCGCTCTCTTTTCCACCGGCATGAATCTGAAGGCGCGCAGCCGTCTTATCACCGCAAGGAAAGAGCCTTGTGCGGGGGAAGGAGGCACGAGATGGAGAGGGAGAAACTGGGTGGTAGGATGTTGTTTGAATCTCTGAATCAAGCTGTGCGTAGAGCCAGCCCTACCCCTGCACCTTTCACTTCAGACGGACAGTAAATTCCCGTAAACAAACCTGAGTTGGGTTTTCTCCCTTTTACAACACGAGAAATCCAAACTGGTACGCAGAGTGAAGAGAGGGGAGCTCCCAGGTGGCTGGCTTCTGAGCCCTCGGCATCATCTTCCAGGAGGTCACCGTGTGATCTCCTGTGGGTCCAAGGTCGACAAATGGAGGCCTGGCTGCCCCGTGCCCCTGGCCCGCACATCCGATGTGGACCGCTGGCATCCCAAGGTGCGTAGGCGTAGAATGAGAACCATCTGGAGTGCTGATTGAAGCCTTAGGCCCTGGGGTGGGGCCGGGCCCCTGGAATGTGGACGCTGAGACCCAGGCCCAGGCCAGAGAGTGTTGAGGGCTTCTCAGGAGGGCGACAGGCTCCTGGATGACACAGAAGGACCCCTAGATTCTATGAGTCACTAGAAGATAGGAGGGGGATGGGCGCATTCCCAGACTTTTCCAAAGGGAGCAGTCCCCACCCAGGGAGGAGACCCAATCCCACCTCTCCCAGGAGCCCTTTGGGAATGTTGCTGGAAACAGCTGGAGCAGGGGTTGCCGGGAAGGGAGCACAGGAATTGGGAAGTGCCCAGATGCTGTGGGAAGAGGGCAGGATTGAGCGCCCTGGGAGGAATGGGGACTGAGAGTTGGAAGGTTCCTTAACGTTCTTCCATGACAGAGCCTTAGAAAGATGATCCTGGCCTCGCCTCTGAGATGATTGGAGGATTGGAATAGGTAGAATTAGGGTGTGGAAACTATTGTGGAAAGCCCTAACTTTCAGTGGGGCCTGGGAGGAATCACCCTGTGCGTGGAGGTGAACAGCCCTACCCAGGGTCTGCCTGGAGAAGAAGAATACTGGGGGTCCTTCTCAATGAGGAGGTTGCATCAAAGATCCCCAAGGATGTGTGCTGAGAACTGGGGGGTATTTGATAGAGCTGGAGGGTGATCTGGAGCCTGGGGTGGGGCCCAGGGGAGCCTGGTGTAGTTGGGAGGGGTCAGCATGAGGGCAGGGGCGTTGGGGGGAGTCAGGGGGCTGGAGGCTGAAGGAGCCCTCCTGGCCTCAGCTCTTCTGAACCCAGATGCCTGGGGACTCAGTCTTGTCCCCTGGCCTTCTGCCCACCAGCTGCCACAGAGCTGAGAGTAATCTGCTTTGCATTATCAGAGGAGCTGCCTCCCCCAGGCATATGGTCAGCAGACCCCACAGCCCAGAGCATCATGGGAGATGTCTTATGACCCCAGCTCTGGCTCAGCCCCTTCTTCCCCTGGAGCACAGGCTCAGTGGCCCCCATCAGGCCCCTCCCCACTGGGTGGAGAGGGCTTTCCTATTGTTCCAAGTCTCATCTCAGCTTCATTGCACGGGATGAAAGAGGGGAGGGAGGCACTAGGGGAAGAGAAGGGGCCCTGATGAGCAGTCAAAGATGGTCTCATTCTGTAACCTAGAGAATGAAAGAGACAAAGAGTGGAGAGGAGAGAGCCTTGGGGATGGGGGGGAGAACAATAGGCCTCGGGCCCAAGCAGACTGATGATACAGGAAGAAGCCAGGGAACATCTATCTGCCCTCTGAGCCCACTGGGGGCTCAGAATGAGGTCTGACTCTAGAGCTAGCTGCCCGATGTGGCAGCCATTAGCCAAATGTAGCTACTGAGCACTTGCAATGGGTCTAATCCGAATTGAGTTGTGCTGTAAGAATAAAATACACACTGGATTGTGAAAACTTAGCAAAAAAAAAGTAACATATAATATCAATAATTTTAAAATATTGATTATATGTTAAAAAGATATGTTGGATATATTGGGCTAAATAAAATGTATTATTATGATCATCTCACTTGTTTCTTTTACTTTTGTAATGTGGCTACTAAAAAATTGAAAATCACATATGTCACTTGCATTATATTTCTATCGGACAGTGCTACTTTAGACCACATTCATTCATTTATTCAACAAATTTTTATTGGGTGCTAGCTGTACACCAGGCAAGGTGCACAGGATTAGATGGTGAGCAAAACCAGACCCTGTCTCTGGTTTCCTGGAGTTTACAGTAATCAAATAATCACACAGACGGGTGCCTAATTGCAAAGAGAGATAAGTGGTCTAAAGAAAAGGAGTGGAACTTGATGTTCTCTGAACCTGGACTCAAGAAACTTGATTTGTATCCAGAGTGCGGTGAGAGCTTTTCCCCAAGGAAGCACTGAACTGGGAGGTAACTTGAGAAAGAAGGGGAAAGAGTATTACAGAAAGGACAACCTATGCAAAGGCCCTGTGGCTAGAGGGCCCTGTGGCTTGAAGCTTGAAGAATTGTGAGGGGGCTGGTTTGGGGAAGAGCAGAGAGTGAGGAAGAGGACAGCTGGAGCAAGGCAGTGAGTCTGGAGGGGTTGGCAGGGGCCTCACACACCTCCGAGGCCACATTAAAGATGGGGAGCCGATGAAGCATTTTTGCCCTTGCAGGGGAATTAGAGAAGGAAGGATGGAGGTTAGGCTGAAGGAGGGCAGAGGGGGTTTCTCCACAATGCGGTGGGGGAGGTGGGTGCGAATCTCTGGTACGATGTCTTTCAGGCTCTCTTCTCCGCTGCCCCCAGAAGCCCGAGGCCAGTGTCCGTCACCACATCTCCTACCCAGTCCTGCAGGCTATCAGGAGCTTTCTCAATGCCCTCTTCTTGCCATCCCTGTGGCCCATCCTTTACCTCTGACTTCTCCTGGCCCACCTCTCCTGCCCCACCCTCACCCTCCACACTGCAGCCAGAGCTGGTGCTTTCTAAGATGGAAATCTGTCTACGGCACCCCCTGCTTCATCCCCCTCAGTGGCTCCCCAGTGTTCTAAGATGTAGTCCAGATGCTTTAATGTGTCTCTTTGTAAGCCCTTCCCCATCTGGCCCCACTGACCTCCCACTCACTCTCTGGGCTGCAGGCACAGGAGCCTCCCCAGGCCCCATGGGCTCTGTTCTCTCTCTTCAGGGGCCTTTGCTGCGCTGATTGTTCTGCCAGGAACTCTCTCCTCCCCTGGCTTGTTGACTCCACTTCAGCAGGGCTCAGCTTCAATGTCTCTTTACTGGCAAACGTTCCCTAACCCCTGGTAGGGGTGAGTCTGGGTTGGGGCCCCCACTCACCCCTAGCATGGCACTGCACACCATACAGGGGCTGTCTGCTGCCTCCCCCTCAAGTACGTAAGATCGTGGAAGACAGGAGTTTGTGTCTCCTTATTCCCACAGGCAGCATCGGGCTCTCCCCCACCAAATTAGAGGCATTTCCCCCATGAGAATGGGGCTCTTCTAGGATAGGAATTGTGCCTCCCCCATCAGATTAGAGGTATCTTCAAGCCTGGGGCTGTGTCTCCCCCATTAGATGGGAGGCTCCCTCAAGACAGTCTGTCTCCCCCATCACACTGGGGGTTATCCAAGACCCAGGATCATTTCCTATACCGACTCTAAATCACTGCCCCCTCCCCGCTGCCTTCCTCACAACCCTCACAGTCTGGGGGTGGGAGATGGAAGACAGCTTCCCTCCACCTCGTGCCTAACTCTTGGCTGGGGCCTGACTGGCCCCTCCCAGGATCCCAAGATCAGGAAGGCTTGTTTGCTGTTCTTTCTGGGAAAGCAAGCCTCCCATGGCATTCCCTAGCAACCACAAGCCAGGCCCATCAGAAGACCTGGCCAAGCCACCAGCAGAGGCTGAGCAGCTCGGACCAGCTGCCAGGCCAGCCTGGGAGAGGGGCACAGACCCGGGGCCTCGAACCCTGCAGCTCCCAGACCAGGCAGGGCTCAAAGCCAGGCTGGTAGGAGCTGGGGTTGGGACCTGCCTGGGAGAGCCACAAGGGAGGGGCCTGCCCAACTCCAGGCCGGACCAGCCAGGCTCCTGTCAGGCCATCTGGAGCCAGACCTTGTGTGTGTGCTTGTGTGCTGGGGGGTGGTGTGCCTCCCAGGCCATGTGGGTGGCTGCGAGCTGTGGGGTTGTGACCTGGCCCTCCCAGCAAGCCTCTGGCTCCCCTGTGGTCAGTTTCACTTCTGACATCTGGTCAAGTTCACAGCTGGCCAGCTTCCTGCATGGCCATTTTTACTTTCCCTCTCCAAAGTCTGGCGGCAAGGGCCCCCACTCCCTCTCTATCCCACTTAAATTAACTCCATGGTGACACATGTGAATTTGCTGGATTTCTGTTAAAACTTCCCCATTGTGTGTGGGGGGGAAAATAGGACAGGAACTCACTGAGTTGGAAATTATACCCGCGTCCCTGCCCCACACACATAACCCCCCACCAACTCAAACCGCGTGTATTTCCAGAAAATCTCTGCACGATTTTCCTTTCTTTGCTATTTAATGTTCATCATTTATGTTTTATGTGTAGGTTTCAGGAGGGCCCAAGAAATGATTACACAGGATGCAAGGGGCAGGTGACAGAGAGGGTGACAAGGAGTCTGGAGCTCACAGCCCCAGCTGGGGGGGGGGGAGGGGGCAAAAGGGTTCCATCTCAGCCCAAAGGGAGGCAGGAGGGGCCCCAGAACCAAACACATGCTGAAACATACTTGCACTCTCCGACCCCCTCCCCCACTGCTGGGGAGGAAAAGAAATACCTTAGACTCTGTCTCACTCCCCACATTCACAGGTGAGGGGCCAGCAGGTGAGTTTCCTCCTCCCATCACAGATTCAGGTCAAAGAAATGCCGTCTACGTACAACGTTCCCAGTGCCTTACACAGGGCTGAGAGACCCCTGGGCTGGGGAGGGGTGGCTGTCCGTGCACATCCTGCTCAGGGCTCGTTCATGCTAAATAGAAGGGGGGGGGGGCGCACTCATTCCAACATCAAGCAAAACAGAACAGGCCAGGAGGGGCTTCATGGCCCCTTTCTGGTACCAAGCTAGGGAAAAAACAGTCCTTTGTAGCGTTCTCTAAACTTGGAAGCGACCCTCTATGGGCCACAGTCTAACTCAGTTCCTTCTTGCTGCATTCCCACGCTGGTCCAGTTTTCTTCATTGCAGCCTCCAGGGCCCAGCCAAACCCGCGCTTGCAGGGAAGGGGTGGGGCGGGGGAGCATTCCTCCACGTGCAGGCCCTTGGAAGGCAGGCGCCAGCTCAAGCCTCAGCCGTCCTTGGCCCGCCAAACCCGGGGGCGAGGGAAGACAGCGAGCAGAGTTCAATTCCCTTCAATGCTTCTCTGGCAGCTGCCCCAGGAGGATCCGGCCACAGCCCAAGAGGAAGAACTCTTGGAGAGAAGCAAGATTTCTCATCCTGTGTGTGTGTGTGTGTGCCTGTAAATCTCTGTGTTGCAGGTGGGGTTCCTTAGTCCCCCAGGGCTGACTCCAGGGGAAGATGCTGCCTATACTGGCTCTGGGTCTATGCTGGGATGGTGGGTACCTACGGATTAGCCACACCACGGATGCCACCCTGACATGCCTGAGGGGACAGGCAGAGGGAAGCAGCACCCCTTGCCACAAACCCCAAACCTGACTGGGGTCAGGATGGATCAATGGGCCAGGCCTTGGGTGAAGCATCCTCTCTCCACAGGGGCTGGACAGGCCTGGAGATGGTGAAGAGCAGACTGGGTTTGGCTTCGAGACAGTTCCCAGAGGGTCGCCTGGCCCCCCACTCCCTGCAAACCTGAGGCCTGCACCCCTCGTTTCGGGGGACAGCCCATCTTTGGCCTCCCCATTTCTGGGTGGCTTTGGGCAAATCACTGCCTCTCTCTGGGCCTCACTCTCCTGTTCGTAAAATGAGGGGGATGGACTAGATTTCAACCCCCTCTTCCAGCTCTATCAAACCTCTGATCCTCTTCATATTAGGCCAGAGGGGAGGGGGGAGGGGGGATGAGGGAGGTTTAGGCCATGAAGGTGCTCCCTCGTTCCCCAAGTTCACAGTGTAGAGCCCATGGCTCTGGTTCCTCAGTCTCTCCCTCTGAGTCCCTGGGACCCTGTCACGCCCTCAACACCATCCCTGGTGTCAGCCCTCCATATATGACAACCTGCTAAGGTGGGAGGGGCTGGCCCCCCTAGAAGTGGGGGGAGAAGGAAGCAGGAGGCCTGCGATGGCGACAGGGCAGGGCAGGGTGGGAGAGGCAGCGGGGGCACTTCTGGCGCTGGAGAGGCAGTGTGATCGGAAGCAGTGGGGCCACACGGGAGCAGTGACAGGGCTGTGGCTTGGGGGCCCGGGCTCCGAGGCCCTGCCCAGAGGCGCGCAGCTCTGCCGCTGGCCTGTGGGGTTGGCCGGAGCATCAGTCTTCGGAATGTGGGGGTAGGGCAGGGGCTCCCGGGCCGGCTCACACCGGGGACGTGGCCGTGGACTCGCTGCACAGGCTCTCCACAATGTCGGCTCGCTGGATGCGGCGCAGGGCAGCCAGGAGGGTGTCAAGTGTGGCGCTGTCCTGGGTGGCCCAGCTGGCCAGCAGGGCGTGGACCGGGCAGGCCTCCTGGGTGAAGGAGTCTATGTGCTCAGGCTGGTAACCCAGCTCACCGGCCAGATGCCGCCAGGTGTCCCCCGCAGAGCCACTGAGCAGCTTCTCCACCTCCTCCCGCTTGGCCAGCGGCAGGCTGCTGTAGAGGCCTCCATCACCCTTGAGGGCTGCCAGGAACCCAGGGGGAGTCAGGCGCTACCCGCTGGACACCCTTTCCCCCACAGTGGGAGTGGGGGCCTGGAGTAAGACCCAAGAAGGGCTGAGGCATTTCTCCTCCCGATCTGGGGAGGACCCGAGGGTCTAGAAGCAGAGGGATGCCCAAGATGCAGTCCTGGATGTGGGCAGGGCTGTGGAGGCACCTGGGGGATGCTGACTCACGTCCCTTCCTCACCCATAGCTCCAGAACCATCCCTACCACCTAACCTCCCTGCCCACTAACCCCACCCCCACCCCTCCCCAGCAATTAATCAAGGCTGAGGAGACAGGGCTTCTGGTCCCAGACTCAACTGCAGCAAGTGTACTGGGGCTGGGCTATGGGCCACCGATTAGGGAACATAATTAACTACTTGTTCCCCAGAAGTCCTGGGCAGGAGGCTAATTGCAGCCACTTTGGGGAGTGATTAGCCCGGGGGGACAATTAGCTGGATGAGTCTAGATGCTCCGATTTGTCAAAGCTTCCATTTCCCAAGTCATCCCCACCGGAAAGGGCCTCTCCCATCCTTCCACACAGTGGCCCGCAGCCAGCCCCTCTGCAGTCCCTCCTATAGCCTAAGCTTAACCAGCCCTGTTCCCCCTGCCTCGCCCCCCCGGCCCGCCGCCCGGCCCCGCTGCTTACCCTGGCCTGCAGCTGTCTGTGTGTGGGACTGCTGGTCATGCAGGCTCTGGCTGTCCACGGAGATGCCGCTGTCGCTGTGCAGTTTTTCTCCCTCGGGTGGGGGCGTCTGGTTCACGGGCCGGCTGTTGGCTCCTTGCTTGTTCTGCTTGCAGCTGTTCCACCTGGAACCAGAGGACAGCCCCAGTCACAGGGCTGAGGGGCGCACGGGCCACGCCGCTAAGGTATCTGTGCTCTGGCGTGTGGGTGCCAGGGGCCCGGGGGGTGCCCGTCCGTAACCCCGCACGGCACGGGAGGCTGTCCTTCCTCTACCTATCTGCCCCTGGCCCACACCGGAATCGCCGTGAGGGCAGAGAGGCACCCAGGGCTTGATGTGTGCGGCCGGTGTTCAATAAATGTCCGTGGGATGAATGGTGCACAAATAAATGCCTTCCCCGGAACTCCACTTTTCCCAGTCTACCCTTCTAAAGTACTCCCACGTGTGTACAGGGGTATGTACACGGATTCCCTCTGCTGTTATAAGCAATAAGAAAAAATGAAAAACAAACCAAATGTCCATCGATAGGAGACTAGTTAAATAAATCATGATCCACCTGTATTATTGAATGAGCAATTCTAAATAATCAGATTATCTATATGTTCTGAAGAAAGCTCTCCCGAGGGAGATTAAGTGAAAGAGTAAGTTGTAGAATATGTATAGTGTTATCACATTGATGCTTTAAAAAAAAAACAAACCTGCGTGTGTATGTATAGGTTTTCCACACATGTGTTTATAAACGCATAGAAAATGGCTGGAAGGGATCCATTCCAAACAGATTCCCAGGAGGAGAGGGGTAGGATTTGGGGAGATAAAAGGAGGCTTTACTACTTTTTGCTTTACAAGACATTGGTCTTCTTTGCATTTTCCCAAATAAGCACGTTATTACTTTGATTTTTTTTTTTTTAAAGAATGGAAAATGCACTTAAACATTTAAAACGCTTTCTAGGACTTATCCACATCCTGGATTTCTGGATATGGGTGCCATCAGGTCCCATGTGTGACATGGGAAGGAAGAGATACATGCACACATACACACAGGTAACGGGCTTCAGGGAATGAGGACACAAGCTGTTGGTAAAGGAAGCTCTGTGTGTGGGGAGGCAGGTGGGGGAGCAGAATGGGGGTGGGGAGGTGCTGGCACCAGGACAGGACAGGGACGATCCCCTTCCCTACCTCCTGTTGACCTGCCACACCCTGGAGTGGGGAAGCTGATGGTAAGTGAGGATGAGCTTGGTTTGGGGTTGAGTTAAAAGAGTGTGTGCATTTTCAGGTCATGGTCGCAGCAAAGCCCTCCGTGAGGGTGAAGATCTGGCTCCCTGGCTCCCGTTCCCCCTCTCACCTCTTGAAGGCGATGTAGGCCACGAGGCCCACAACCACAGCAGCCAGGATGGAGCAATAGACAGGGATGAGGTTGTCGGTGGTACCTCGGGTCACCACAGGCTGGGAGCTGCCCATCACTGTGGTCACCACATCTGACACCGTGCTGGTTACGAAGTCTTGGTCTGGAGGTACCTCAGGCTCCTGGGTGCTGGGGTCTGTGCTGTCTGAGCCCTCCGGGGGCGTGGCCCGTGTAATCCAACGGCCAGGGATCTCTGGGAGAAAGGGCTACAGGAGTGAGGGCCCACTCCCCCCGCCCCTCTCCTATGTTCTGACCCCCAGAGCTTCTCCCCCAGCCCCCTCCTTGCCCCAGATGCTTGTATGTCCAGCGGCTACACACAGGAGAGAGGGCTGGGATTGGGTGTATGATGTCACGATGGTGGAGAAGAGCAAGGGCCTAAGAATCAGGAGCCCTGGGTCCCCTTCGGCTCTGTCACTGACTTGCTGTGGGACTCTGGACCAGTCCCTTCAACTCTCAGGACTTCAACTTCCCCATGAATGGGGATATTAAAAGAGATGGTCTTTAAGTTCCCTTCCATCTTGGGTATAACTGTGATCCTAGAATTCTACTCTGCCTACCCTGGGTACCCAAAAACCCAGCATGGAGGTAAACACACAAAGAAGAGAGTGGGCCCTAGGACGCCTCCAGCTGGAATCAGGCTAGGGAAATGTAATCTCTCTGGCCCCAGGTTGCCCCAGTGGCGTGAGTCACCCCTGTCCTAAAGAAGGATGAGGGTAATCAGGTCTGGTGGAGAGGTACCTTCCCCGGCACCACCCCCTGAGAATTGGCATCCAGCCTCCTTTCTAGTCTCTGGTGTCCTGGCTCTAGGCTCGGGCAGGGTGGGGAGGTGCCCAGCTGGCTTGCTTCCCTCTAGCTGGTCCGTGGATAGTGGCTAGCCTCTACTTCCTGCCCTGTGTGGCCCCTACACCGTCTGATCTTGCCACCCAGAGACGACAGTGTCAGATAGCCCAAACCCAACTTGGGAAGGTCGAGGACTGCTGGTGGAGAGAGGACCCACAGAGCAGGCACTGCCACTGCCTCAGGGGAGGGAGACTGCCCTGCCACCCGCCTAGGTTCTCTCATGCCAGCTGGGCACTGCCAGCCTCCCTGGCAGGGGACCCAGCAGCCCCTGGCACAAGCGGGTGGGATTTTCCATTCTACCACCCAGCCGGGGGCAGTACCTGGGGTTGTGGGCTCTGGACGACCTGGGGGTACCTGTCTGGGCAAAGCTGCCTACCCCTTCCTTCCTCGCTTCCCACGCCTGGAGCAGGGAGGGAAAGCAGACAGGACATGCTGATGGGGTGAAGGGCGGGCACTTTGCTCCCCAGCTCTGCCTCACCTAGCTCCCAGTTTGACCACCCAAGTTAGAGTTGAAACTGCCCACCGGTTTCCTAGGCCTCCTTGGCTCAAGGCAAAGATGCTTCAAAGGCCCCCATTTTCAGCATATTCTGAGGAGTAAGGTCCCCACATGTGAATCTGGAATCCATCTGGTTGGCATTTGGGAGGGGGCTGCCATCTGCCGCCCTATCCCACCCCTCCCCCATCTCAGTCCTGGGAAGGAAGGTGTGGAAGGGGTGGGGCAGGGAGTGGAGGAGACACAGCCCTCCTTCTGGCAGCCCCAGACAAGGCGCTGGCCCGGGGAGGGTCTTCTCTTGCCCGGCTAGGGGACTGGGCCAGCTGGAGGGGCAGCCTGAGCCCCGAGGCTAAGGGTACAGCTCTGCTCAACTGACCCGAACCCAGAGGCTGAAGGCATGGCTGGGTGGAGGGTCACTGAAATCAGGCATCACAGAGATTTGAGAGCAGCGGGGAAGAGCTGAGAGACGGCCCAGGCTGAAGACAGCGCCTTCCAGGGTGCTTTCCCCTCATCTCTCCGATCCCCCCCCCGTGTTTGGGGGTGGGGATGAGATCCAGATGTGGCTGTGTCCACTAGCATTCCAACACACTAAGCCCTGGCAGGTCCTGACAGCCGTTTCCAGAATGGGAGCTGTCAGACTTGGGGGTGGAAAGAGGGGCCAGGTTACTCCTCCTAAACCCAATGTTTTTTGCTTGGGGAGGGGGGCGGCTTCTGCCCCCAGGGTGGGTGAGTCACCATGTTGACACCCGAAGCATTTATGCAAGGAAGTACCCTGCAGTGGAGGGGAGGGGGGCAACCAAGCCACCACAAATCAAATTCCATTTCCTGAAATGTTCCCTCTGCCCTGGAGCTGACATTTACCCCTTCAGAGGCTAGAGGGTGAGGGGAAGAGGGGCAGGGATAAACGCACCCCTTCAGGGTGGCTGGGAAAGTAGAGTGGTATCTGGAAGGAATATGTGAACGCCAAAAGGCAGAGCCCACCCCTCCCCCAGCCAGCACCTTTCTTTGCTCTAACCGCACCCCTGAGTCCCCCCCACGAGCTGGTGCGGACTTGCCCACAGCAGCGTGCCACCCACCTGCCTGCTGCAGGATGCTGAAACTCCCTCCCTGCTCTGCCCTGCGCCTGACGCTGCTTGCCTGTCTCCTGGCCCAGGGCAACGGCCACCGGAGCCACCACGTTCTGCACCCCACTTCTCCACCCTGACCCCGCATCCCAGTGCAGCAAGCTTCACACACATACCTGGCCTCAGCCCAGCTTAACGGCCCTTTGCACCCTGAGCTCCCTGCGCCAGAGATCACAGGATGTGGAAGGCAGGCATGGGTGTGTCAGGCTGGAGGCTCCCCACGGCAGGGGATCTACCTCTCCCATCCAACTGGGGGCTGATTGAAGGCAGAGGCTGTGCTGCCCCCACCAGAATGGGGGGATCTCTTGGGAACTAAGCGCTGGGACTGCGTCTCCCTCATCAGACTGGGGCAAAGGCTGTCTCTGTCCCGTCCAACTTAGGGCTCCTGAAGGAGGCACTGCATTGCCTGCTCAGAGTGAGAGCACCCTGAGGGTTAGGCCCCACGGGGAAGCAGCTGAACGGGTGATAGAAAGTAAAGGCATTGTCAATCTCTCCCCCAAGATGGATGTCACCAACCAGGGACCAAAACGGTTCTGCCCTGGCTGCCACATTGCTTCCTCCTCCCAGCCCAGGAACTGCCCCTTCTGGCTAAGGTGGGCACACCCAGCTCCCATCCACCCAGGAAGCTGAGGGCCCTCCAGGTGCACCTGCCTCATCCTCGGACTCCCAAGCCCCAGGCTTGCTGTTCCCCTTCTTTCTCTGTCCCAAAGCCCCTGTCCGCACGAGCTCCTCAGTGTTCCCTGGGTCTAACTTCGTCCTTGACTAAACTGTACCAGTGACTGCTGACCCCTCCCCCACACGTTGAAGTGAGCCAGCCCCCTTCCCAAACCCACAGCAACCGTGGAAACCACGTGCAGCGAGGAAACTGAGGTCCAGAAACTGAAGTGACCTCCTTGACATCGCTCAGATAGTAAGTGACAGGGCAGACTCCATCCCAGGTCCCAGAGCCGTAAACCACTATGGGCCTCAGAGCCAAAAGGTCCCAACTCCTGAGGGTCCTCAGACCCCTTTCTCCAGTGCAGAGAGTCTGCCTCAAGGATCAAACATGTCCTATCTGTGCTCTGGACACGGAGGCCACCTTCGTGCCGCTCATCTGCCACCCATCCAATTCCCAGCCGGCAGCTACAGATGAACAAAGCCCTGGAAAATGAGTGTGGCCTAGGAGGAGGAGGATGGCTAAACAAACAGCCCAAAAGGGTAAATAGTGGATAGGGTCCACTGGTGGGAAGGATCGCGAGGGTGTCCGCTGGCCCCGCAGGCCACGGCAGACCCTTGCGGACCCCGGGGCGCCCCCCGCCCCGCCTCCCGCAGCCCCGGCGCTGCTCACCCTCGCACTCGGCGTCGGCCCAGCGCGTGCACTCGCGCAGCTGGCGCTCAGTGTCCTCACACACCGTGCAGGGCAGGCACGGGTCCACGTGGTTGGCCTCGTCGGAGTACGTGCCGTCGGGGCACTCCTCGCACACGGTGTTCTGCTTGTCCTGGCACGAGAACACGAGCCCCGAGCCCGCCTCGCACACGCGGCACGCCTCGCAGCGGCCCGTCGTCTCGTCCTGGTAGTAGCCGTAGGCGCAGCGGCACACGGCGTCGTCGGCCTCCACGCAGGGCGCCGACATGCTCTGCAGCCCCACGCACTCGGTGCACGGCTTACACGGCTCCGTGGCGCTCACCACGTCCGAGAAGGTCACGCCTGAGGACAGACGGACGTGCAGGGGGAGCCGCGCCCCGAGTCTAGCCGCTTGCCCTGGGGGCACTTGGGACGCAGGGGCTTGGAGGTCTTCCCGCCCCATCCCGGGACACCCTCGTTCTACCTCGCCCCCTCACTGACTCCCCCGCTTTTCCCTCCGGGCCCGGATCCCGGTGTGTGAAAGCTGGTGGCACCCGACTGGGAAGGAGGAAGGGGGCCAGGAGCCCGGTGCTCCAGGCCCCGGAAGCTTTGGCCCTGAGGTTTCAGGGGGTAACCCAGCTGGGGCCGGTAAATTTTTTGACAGATTCTCTTAGAGAGTTCCCAGCATGATTAAGGAATAATCTGAGCGTGGTTCCCACCCAGCCCTCCCCGCAGGCCAGAGTTAAGCTGTGAACCCAGCCCGGGCAGAGCCGGCCTTCACCAGGCAGGCTCCCACCTCAGCTGCCCTTCCATTCCTCTCTGCACAGGTTGGGGCTCAGGTGTGGCCTGAATGGGAGTGACTAGGGTTAGACAACAGAACTTCCCACCCATGGCGCTACCCCAGCTGCTGAAGGGCTTGGCTCTAGAGGGCAGGGATGGGACTCCTGGCAAGAAAGGTACTGCAGGAGGGATTGAAGCTAGAAGGAAGGGAGGACTTGCATATATAGTCCTCTGCTCTTTCAAAGGACATGAAGGGAAGATTTCCAAGCTCACTCTTGATTCATGCTCTCTTAATTAACGGATGTGAGCTCCAGAATAAGGGGAGGGATTCCAGGGTCCTCTCCGCCTTGTGCAAAGAGTGGGGAAGGCACAGAGCCAGATCTTCTTCACCCCTTCCAGCCCAGGGTGGAGAACTCCATGCCAAACTGAATCCAAGAGGATGTATCCTTGCTCCAACGGCAGGAAGAGCACAGATTTAGAACCTGAGAACTGGGGAGGGAGGGTTGCTCAGAATGTGGAAACAGAGGTAGAGAGATTGGGATCCCAATGGAGGGAAATCGAGGCTTGCTGTGGGGGTCCTATCTTAACTTTAACACCATCAAGAGACAAGATGGAGCACAGGGTCATTATCTTGGAGGTTGGGGTTGGAACTGCAGAAGCAAAGAAGGAAAAAGCAGAGAAGTAAAAGGGGCAGCAGTTGGGGGGGAGAGAAGAAATGACAGAGATGGGCCTGGAGGAAGACTTCAGTTTCAAGTCAGTTCTGGCAGAGGGACTCCTGTGTTTCTCTTCCTAGGCATCAGGCAGATCTGGATTCAAAACCTGCTTCCGTCACTTTATTAGCTGTGTGACTCTGGGTGTTTTACTTAACCTCTCTGAGCTTTTTTCTTTCTCTGTAAAACAGGGAATAATGTCTCCACTCACAGGGTTGTGATGAGGAATAAGTGAAATTCCTCAGTAGCACTTGACACACAGCAGGGATCCTGTAAAGGTTGGGCCCCCTGGGGTGGGCAATGATACATTCAATGAACTTCAGTAGTAGGGATATTAGTCAGACATCAGAAAGGACTTCCAAACAGAAAGAGCCAAGGCAGGATGTCCAATTTATACCAGAGGCTCCTATCTGGGTGGCATGTGACAGCAGGGGTGGGTCTAGTCACACAGGAGGGGAAGGGGAGGGCCCTGCCCATGGGAAATTACAGAAAATTAGCAGCAAACTCCTGGGAGAGGGTTTTAGGGGGTGGGAAAAATGTGGTCTTTTTTGGGCAGAGAATGAAGTCAGGAGCTTAATGGGTTTCCTTGTGGAAACGTTTTGAGGATAGAGGGAAAGTCCACTGGGGTCTCCATCCCATAAAGAGGACTTGTAAAGGCAGCCTGTTAACACAGCTGGGGTGTGGGGAGGGGGGTGAGGAGGAAGGGGGGAAAGGGAGGGGAGCAGAGGGTGGAAGTGGGAGGGAGCATTCAGAGCTGGTCTCTGCTCCTGTCTCCCCTCCCCTTCCCCGGAGATGCCCTCTCTCAGCCTCTTCTATCCCACCGCTTGTTTTGACAGAAGGGACTGTGGTCCCATCCTGGGAGACTTAGGGTCCAAAGAGAAGAGGCCCTGGGCGGAGTCTAGGAAATAAGAGAGGCAAACGTGGGAGGTTCCAGGGTAGCTGATGGTTGGCCAACCCTGCCCTGGGATGGAAAGAAACCCTGCTAGGCCAGGACCAGGGAGGTGGCCAGATGGCAAGGTAGCAAAGGCATTATGGGATGTCCAGCCTCCCTACCTAGCATCCCTCTGCTGGGGGATGGAGTTACAGGATCCACTAGTACAGAAATAGGAAAACAGTGTGTTTGGGACACCAAGGAGTTGGGGCTGCCTGAAGGACAGATAGGCTGTGTGCAGTGAGGTGCCTCGAGGTAGCGGTGGTGGCGGCGAGGCATTCAAAGGTAAGACAGGCTGGCGGGGGTGTTCAGAGTTCCCAGTTCCTGTAGCCTTGTCCCCAACATGATTAAAGAACAATCTGGGTAGAATTCCCACTGGCCCTCCAGGTGGGCATTGAGTGCCAGGTAGAAGGCAGGATCTGTTTCTGGGCCCATCTTTCTGTCTCCCTCAACCAGCACCTCTGGAAGATGGGGTTCTCTCCCCTCCCCAAGGAAATCCCAGGTAGGAAGGGCCACAGCGCCCCTCCCCCCTCTCGCACCCGACATCACCCCCCAGTAAGGATATCCCTGTACTGCTCCAACCCCCATCCCTGCTGCCTGGGGAAAGCTCTGCTTCCTCCGTCAGAGCTGGAGAACAGTTGGCCTGTGGGGGCGGGGGGAGAGGGTTAGCCACACCCTCCCAGGATCCCCCAAGGTCAGTCTGCAGGGCAGCTAGGATTTGATCCTCCTCCCCTCCCCACAAACGCACCAAGGGTAAGTGGCAGCCATTGGTTTTGCAGTGCAGATGGTATTTTTAGCTGGTCTTAGCATCAGCTACTCCTCCCTCCTGGCCACACTCTTCTACCAGGCCTCTCTACTTGGGGGCTGGGAAGGGGCACAGCCTGGGGATCCCCCAGCAGGTCCCCCTCCTCCCTCTGCATACTTCCCTCATCCATTCTGAGCTTCCCCTCTCTGCCTCCTATGCTGGGTCAGACCCACTTCTGGCACCCATACGGTTGTGGGCAGGAGTCCCTGCCAGGGCGCAGAGCACTTGTAAGGCCTCTACTGGGCATGCCCTCCAGCCCCCTTGCCCTCCCTTCCGTCCCGCTCCCCTCCTCCCGCCGGACACCCTATACTCACTGTCCAGGCAGGGCTCACACACGGTCTGGTTGGCTCCGCAAGGCTGGGCCACGCCCTCGCCCAGGTTGCAGGCTTTGCAGCACTCACCGCTGTGGGTGTACAGGCCCGTGGGGCACACCTCCTTGGCGTCTCCAAGGGACACCTGGGTGGAGGAGGATCAGAAGGTCAGACTGGCAAGAGAAAGGGGACAGGGTAGACTCCGAGGGAGCAAACACCCACTCCTAAAGCCTTCTATTGGAACCACCTGGGCTGGGATGAGCTCACCAGGGAGGCATTTGGCACTTGAAAGCTGATGGGGAAGAAAGGCAGTGGGGGACAGCACGTCTGGGCAGGCTGCTAGGGGTGTGAGATCAGAACTTCGGATGCTGACCTTCTGCAAAGTTCATCTTGGGGTTACAGTAACTCCTGGAATCCCAAGGATACACCATGTGGGGAAGGCAACCTGAGGCCCAGCAGAGGACCTTTGGGCGGCAGTCAGGAACCAGCAGGCAGGTTGCAGCTCGCACAGGGCTCCCAGCCAAGGGGGCAACTAGAAGCTGAAATCTAGCCCAAATGCCACTTGCTAAGCTGCACACCTCCAGGGATGCGTCTACCCAGAGGGGAGTCTTTTTCTATCAAAGTCTAGCAGGGCTCTACTCCCCGCCCTTAATTCTACCATTCCACATATTAAGTATCAAATGGGAGGTGTCCCAGAACAGAAGCAGAGGGGTGGGACCTTGGGTTCAAATCCTGGTTCTGCTCTGGGAGTTCTGACCTTCTCTGCTTTCCCGCTCTGAGTCTTCATCTCTCTAGACCGATAGAGATGGAGACAGCTCAGGGCCAAAGCAAATGACCAGCCAGTCATCAAGAGTCTGGCGCCAAGACAGGAGAAAAGTAGGCCTGTTACCAATAATGAGAAAGTGGCTGCTGTCACCACCCAGCAACCCTGCTCCCCCAGGGTTTGATTTCCAGCCACCAGCCCTCCCCTCTCCCTGCCCCCCATGCAGCCAGTGGGAACAGCACTGGAAACAGGGGAAAGGAGAGTCAGATTCCTGCCGCCGAGGCATCTTTGCTCATGGATGGAATGATTTAGCACCAGATTCCCTAGAGGGAGGGGCAGCTGGCAGATTGCTTTATATTTCTGTTCCTTTAAAAAAAAATCTTAATGTCTAATAAAACTCCAAAGCCTGTTTCCCTGGCTCCAGACCGTGTAGCTCCCATTTGATGCTCAGAGAAGTATGGGCTCTTGGATCATGGGACTAGAGAGAAGCTGTAAAGGTCATTTTGGGCATTCCTCTGCTTCCATGTTGGCCAGATCATGGCCCAAAACACTCCTTTCCCTTCAGTCCTTTCAGATATCCTGAGGTCTCACTAGGGTTTGGTGGAGGCAGGGGGATGGACAGGTTTGATCAGTCTAGGAGGCAGCCTATGGTCCTCAAGAAAACGGTGGGGAGGGTGCAGGCAGCAAAGGAGGGGAACCTTGGGTGTTGCCACCATCTCCTCCCAGGTGGCAGGAACACAAGTGCTGGGAACATCTGCAGACCAGAAGCCTAGGGGCAGGGGGTAGTCCCAGATACAGGCTTTCCCCCAGGAGGTGAGCAAGGTTCCAGAAAGGTCTGTTCAGATTTCTTTTCATCCTTCAGGGCTCTGCTTAAATGTCACTTCATCAGGGAAGTGGTCCTGTGGCCCAGCCCCTCCCTGATCTGACAGATCAGGCAGAGCTGCCCTGTCACATGTCCCCCCTGTTCACTCTTCTTGTCTGGTCTGACACTCTACAGAGTCCCCCACTGGACTCTCAGGTCCCTGGAGGCAGGGACTGTGGTCACCTCAGTGCCTGAGACGGTACTTGGCACATATTAGGGACCCAACATATATATTTATAGAATTTAAGAACATAATACAATATGGCCTCAATTAGCTAGAACCCCAGGGCCTGACTTTCTGGATACCTGAGTTTCTGGAAAGTCATGGCTTTGCTGTTCTTCTCACCTAATGTTTTTCACTTTAACCATGGGGGCTGCACCTTCCTCTGTCTCTGGAACATACCTTTACGGTTTCCCCATGACTCAGGGACTCAATATTTACATCAGTGAGTATTCTGGGATGCAATGCAGCGAAGCCCTGTGTTCTTTATCCCAAATTACCACACTTTTGTCTCTTTGAGTTCTCCCGTCAGCTTTTCTTGTAGTTTTTCTGCCTCCTCCCTTCCTGTCAAGGTATCAGTTTTCAGTTCTTGCTGCTGCCAGTGTGACCTGAGCAGCCCCTCCCCAGTCTTATTTATTAGGTCTAATTGAATTTTAGAAAGTATGTAACTAGCCCTGGGAGGAAGGTGTATAAAGTGAGTGTAAGTAGGATCGGAACCAGGAGGGGGGCCATTCTCAGAGTAAGAAGTCTGCCTTCCTCCTCAGCCGCCTTCATCGCTCTGAATCCTGGTTCATAGCTTAGAGCTGGGTGACCTGGGACAGGTTTTGAATTTCTCTGTGCCTCTGTTTCTTCATCATTAGGTAACCATGACAGTACCTGCCTCAGAGAGTTGCTGGAGGCATTAAATAAATGAGTAAGGTGTTTATTCACTTTGGGACCCCTCTTTTCTCTTTTCCAAGGTCTTCTGTGGCTTTTGGCTGTGTTCCAGTTAGTTGAGGTCAGTAGAGACCTGGGCTCCAGATAACTGAGGCAATCTGACCGTGGCAGTTGTGGGCAGAGTGGGAGCCTCGCGCAAGCCCCTCTTCTCAAAGCCTGCTCTCCCTGCTGCAGCCCGTGGTCCTCTCTCTTCTCCGAAGTCTTGCACTTGGAGTCCAGGCCACATAATTAGTAACCATGTGTTTCCTGTGCTTGTTTTGTTTTCTATTTCAAAACATTCCAGATCTGCTACTTAGTAATATGCTACTTTGGGTAAATTCTCAATCTCTCTAAGCCTCAGTTTTCCCACCTAAAACGTTGGGTTGGTGATACCTACTGTCCAGGTTTCTGTGAAAATTAAAAGAAATAATTTATGCAAAGCTGTCTGATGCATAGTTGGATTTCAATAAATGTTGGTTATCAAAGAAGTGTCTTGTCTTAGGGAGAATGAGCTGTTGAGCCTGGGGGGTAGATAGTGGGAGAGGAGAGTTGAGCCATCCCCAAACAGGGGAAACCATCTCAGAGTAGGGGGCAGGATAGAAATGAAGAGAGACTTACCCACCAAGAAGAGTCTGAAGAGGGTATGGGGACCAAAGGAGGATGGAGAACTGCTAACTAATGCAACTACTTACTGAGCACTAAACTAAGAGTTTCCTGTGAGACATGGTCCCTGACTCCTGAGAGGAGTCAAAGTCCCATGAGGGAGAGGAAAGATCACCCCAAACAACTGCTCCAGAAGCTGAGGAGGAAAGGCTTGAGGGATTGCTTGAGGGGATTCATCCCCTCTCTGACAGATGTGGAAACTGAGGCCCACAGAGGTCATTCTGCTAAGTGGCCTGATGCACCAACCTGGCCACACCCTCTATTGGTCCAAGGCCAGGAAATCTTGGGAAGCAGGGAGGGATGACTAGGATTCAGGCTCATTGCTCCAAAATGATCAATTTACCAAAATGATAGGCACATTTGCTTGAAATTTATACTTATTACACTTATTCCATTTTTTAGAATGTTTGCAATTTTTTTTTTTTTGGTGCCATGTCCAGGCTTTCTAGAAACTAAGGTGGAAATATCCTTCGGTTAATTGACTTTTTAAAAAAAAAAAATTTATTTATTTATTTATTTATTTATTTAATTTATTTTTGGCTGCATTGGGTCTTCATTGCTGCACGCAGGCTTTTCTCTAGTTGTGGCGAGTGGGGGCTACTCTTCGTTGTGGCGTGCGGGCTTATTGCTGTGGCTTCTCTTGTTGCAGAGCATGGGCTCTAGTCACACGGGCTTCAGTAGTTGTGGCACGTGGGCTCAGTAGTTGTGGCTCGCGGGCTCTAGAGCGCAGACAGTAGTTGTGGCGCACGGGCTTAGTTGCTCCGCGGCATGTGGGATCTTCACGGACCAGGGCTCGAACCCATATCTCCTGCATTGGCAGGCAGATTCTTAACCACTGCGCCACCAGGGAAGCCCTGAATTGACTTTTAATAATTAATTTTTAAAAACTGGACAAAACAGAAAATACACCAAAATAGTTGAAAGAATTTGAAACTACACGAAGGCTTCAGTGTGATGAGTCCTATCCATTCACAACAGCTTCAGCAAAAGGTTCCTTAGGTGAGTGAAGCCATTGGCCACCATCATGGGGTTGGTGAGTTTTCAAATATGCAAAGGGTCTTTTGAGACCAATGCAAGCCCTGGGGAGGCACTGGCACATGCCCCCCACTCCTTTAGATAGGGTGGATTTGGGGTCGGAGACAAGAGCTAATTACTGAGGAGGATGCTGCACGAAGACTTTGAAAGAGGGCAGGGGTCTGAGTGGGGGGGTGAAGGGGCTCAGTTATAAATTTGTGGTGCCAGGGGCATAGGACACGATCTAACTTCCAGGTCTAGTGGTGGTTCAAGGCCACGTGTCCTTCTGTGATCTGGAAGGTTGGGCGGGGGTATGCCTGGCATAAGGAGGAAAGAGTAAACTCCAAGCCAAGCATCTTGGGTTCCAACAAGGGCGCCACCACATAGTAGCTGGGGGAGCCTGGTTTCGTGCCTGAAGGTATGGGAGATTCAGCTCCCTCAACTGTCAAATGGGAATAACTAGATTTACTCTGCTGGGACATTATACCGATTAAATAACACAAGAGAAATTACCCAGGGCAGTGCGTGGCACACGGTAGGCACTCAACCAGTTTTATTATTCCCACTTCCCCACCCTGCACTCCCAGGGAAGAATCTAGGCGCGGGAACGGGACCAGGCTGGTACAGCGGGGCGGGGACCCCTTCCCTCCCGGAGTCGCCTCCCCCACCCGGCCGCTCCCGCCCTCGCATTTGCTGCCCTCGCTGCATCCCTATTAGGCGCATTAGCCAGCCCGGCGGCTCCGGTTACAGACGTCTGAATGACAAAGTGCCTCCATTACCGGCGTGGCCCGCCAGCCGACCCGCCGGGACGCGCTCTGGTTTCAGCACTCTCGCCGCGGCCCAGGAAGGAACTCGGACCGCTGCGGTGCGCAGCGCCAGCCCATAGACAGCAGCCCCGCGGCAAGGCGGAGGCGAGAGCCGCAGGGGCTGCAGGCGACAGATTCTGCGCCGGGTCCACCTTCCCGAGCCCCCAGGCCCTCCACCCCCAGATCCCCTCCTTCCTCGCCTTTTCTCTATTCGGGGGACACTCTCCAGCCCAGATCCGGAGCCCATGCCCTCGCCCCTCCAGGATCCTCACAACTGGCCGCCCCAGTCCCCCCTCCCTGCCCCACCCCGCCCCAGCCGAGATGCATCTCTAACCCGCGGCGTTAGTCAGCAAACGCGCCCGCAGTCACTCCCAAATCTCCGAAGCCACAGGTACTGCCATCTCAGGGAAACCAGGCTGAGTTTCGGGGACGGGGCTAGCGCCCGGAAGGGGTCTCTGCCCATCCCAGCCCCCATATTCCGCCGGCCTGACTCTGGGGCTGGTGTCACGCCCTCCCGCCGCCGAGACACGCAGCTCTTATCCCGAGCTGGAACGGCGGGCTGCCCCTTAAGAGGTACGGGGAGTACCGAGCTGGGAATCAGGTGAGGGGCAATCTAGTTAGGATTCTGTCTCAACTCGCTTGTGGGATCTTGACCAATTGGTTTAATCTCTCAGAGCCTCAGTCTCCTTGTCTGTAATGGGGATTTGGTGGCGCAATGTTCAGATGAGAGATGAAGATGGCAGGGAGAATGAGGACACCTCCTCCACCGCCAAACCTTCCAGGGCACTCCCTTCATGGCCACACAACGGGTCACATCTCCTGAATGTCTTGTCAGAACTACCGGGCAGACTTCGATGCTTACGAGGACCCACAGTCCTTTGCCGAGACAGAATCCGAGGCGTCTGAGCGCCTCCGTCTTGTTCGGTGCCCGGCGTCCTTCATCGAAAGCTGGGCGGGGCGCGGGCGGAATCCCGACCCGCCTGGGCGCGGACACGGAGCCAACCATCAGCGCGGCGCTCGGGCCGCTTAACTGGGGGTCTGGGTGGCGGGTGCGGCGCGCAGCCCCAGTCGCGCGGGGAGCTGCGATGGTTCAGCCCTCGCGCCGCAGCGCCCCCTGCGGGCCGCCTTCGGCTGCGCTACCCCCGGCTGCGCGCTGCCGGGACCGTCCCCGTTTTGCGCGTCCCGCCTCTCTGCACCCCGAGAAGTGGCGGCGGCAAGAACCCGTCGGACGACGCCCGCTCCGTCCCATCCGGTCAGCGGCTCTGCTTCAAACCGCGAGAATAAGTGCGTAGGAGGAGCCCACCAGTCGCGGGGGAACCCGGGAAGCGGGTTCGCCCCGGCGAAGTGGGCACTCCCTTCCCAGCCTCGGACCCCAAGCCGCAATTCCCCGACCCCGCGAGGCCGCGAGAAAGAGCGCGCGACACGCGCGGGAAGCGGCTGTGCTTCTGCTCTCCTCGTCCCACTGTCTCTTGGCGGACAGGCGGGGCCCGACCACTTTAGGGTCCGCTCTCCCTTCTCCGTCCCTTCATTTTGCTTCCATCTCTCTACCTCCCTCGCCGTCGTCCCTTTTCTGCCGTCCCTAACCCACTTCTCTCTCTTCAACAGAGCCCCCCTCCACGAACCTCCCCCTCCCACGCCTCTCCCCCCCATTGTCTGGCCGGTCCTCATTGTCCGATGCCCGGTCCCCTTTGCCTCCAGGCCCTCCATCCTCCTCTCACATTGTTCCATCCCCTCGTCCCCAGTTCCCCACCCCAACCACACTCTCTCCTCACTTCTCTAGTTCCCGTCCCATTCCTCCTGCTTCTTTAGCCTGGGTTCCGTCCCACGACCCTCCAGAAATCAAGATGCTCAGGGGGAAAGTCGCCTCGAGATCCCAGCATTCAAACGCCCTCTTCCGAAGAACCCAGGCATCCGAGAGCCCCACGACTCCCTCCTGAGAGACCCCTCCCAGCTCCTCCGCACACACCCCCCATGGTACATGAGGACCCGCATAGGTGCGCCCCTCTTGTCCGCATCTCCACCCTGAATCTCAGGGTCGCCTCTTCGTTCTGAGAACCTCAGGCGCTCCTCCGTGGATACTGGCATCGGAGATCCTCTCCCGCCATCCACCCCCCAGCATCTGGGATCCCAACGCTCTTTTCTCTTTTCCCTCGGGGAAACCTGAACTCCTTGGGGTTCCGGTCCCGGGAAAGGGAGCGGGCTCCCCTCCGGCTAGCACTCACCCCCAGGAGCAGCAGCAGCAGCAGGCGCGGCCCGTCCATGGCGCAGCCGGCGGCACCTGCCCCCATCGCCCGCCTCCCGCGGCAGCGCTCGGCTTCCCGTTCAGCCCTCTCCGCGGACAGACACGGCTGCGCTGCGCTGCGCTCCAGCACCCGGTCCCCAGACCTGGCGGAGGCTCGACTCCCTCTGCCTGCTAGCGGGAGGTGCTGGGAGAAGCCAGGGCGTCGGCCCCGCCTCCTCCCCGCCCAGCCCGCCCACCCCCCGGAACCGCGCCCGCCCTCCCCGCAGTCTCCGGGAGGGGAGAGGAGGGAAGGGAGAGCGTACGGGGAAACGCGCCCGCTCGTCCCGGCCCTCAAAGCCTATCCCCCACCCCGCCCCGCTACCCGGCGCCCGGCCCGCGCTATTGCGCGTCCGTCCCTAATGCTGTGGGCTCGAGTCGTCCCCACTGCGGCTCCCTCGGGCTGCGGCCCCTCGCACGGTTCACTCTCTTGCCCATCTTCCCCTGCCTCCGGCTTCAGCTTCTTCCCCGGTGCCCTGCTCCCTACCCAGCCTTTATCAGCAATAATGCCCACTGCCCGCCCGCCTTTCATCTCCTGGTCTATACCCCACCCCTCCCTCTGCCCCAGTGGGGGGTTCTCTCTCTGCAGAGGCCTAGGGGAAGGGGAGGGGAGGGGTAGTAGGTGGCCTGACCCTGACCGCACGCAGCGGGGACGTTCAAGGTGGAGACCATCCCGACATCATTTGAATTCTCAAAAGGTGGGTTTGAAGGGGTCGCAGGTGTGCACACACACAAAAAGGAATACACACTCCCAAGCTCACATATATATGTGCTTATGCATTCACCTATGCCCACACCATCCTCACGCAGTCCTGTGGACCTGTGCGTTCTACACCTGCCTGTGCACCTCCACGTATGCACACTCATCGCCCATGTGCTCATAACATTCAGACCTATGTACTCACCTACACATTCACACATACATGTGTATGTGTGCAGTCACCTCCTCGCAAGCCCTCACATGTATAGTCTCTCACACAGTGCACACACACATTCATGAACACACACACACTGATATGCACACACAGATGTATCCTCAACAATTTGCCTTCACTAGATTGTGTTTCCATTAGCTGATGAGCTCCCTGCAGGCAGGGACTATGGTTTCTTATCTGAATGCGTGGTACACAGTAGGTGTTCAATAAAGGTCTGTAGAAGGGAATAAATGTAAAATTGGTTGGATGGACTCACATTCATGTACCTGTCCATGTACTATGTAGGCATCCCCAGGACCACACTCACCAATGCCCTAGAAATCTTGGCAGGTCCAAATCATAGGCCCTGGCAACCCAGAGGGTGCGCCACCAGTCTTTCTGTGGGAAGCTCTTCCACCTCCACCTTGATGCTCCCCGCCTGCCTGTTCTCACCCTTTCCTGGTTCCCAGACAGGAAGGCCTTAGAGCACAGAGCTTCGGGGCGGGGGGTGGGGGGCAAGTCTACAAAGCCCATCCCCTCACCCTGATCTTGGCCAGGTGTGGACCTCAGTTTCGAATTGAAAATAAAAGAAGTACTACCCTCCCACCTTACAGGAAGAAGAGGGAGATTGAGACACTTGTGAAGAGGGCAAGCTTACTGCTGGTAGGTGATTTCCCAGATCAGCTGAAGCTAATTCATCCATTCATGGGGGGAAAAACTCTGTCTGCCTTGTGAATTTCTTTCCTGTGTAACCAACAAAGTCCAGTGGATATCCCAGAAAGGACAGGTAGACATCACTGTGGCCTTGACCATGAGCGTGAATTAGCCACCTCCTTGACTGGGCATAAGAGGCCAGGCAGCTAGCCCCTCTTCAGAAATCCCTGAGGATTCCCTCCTCCCAGACAGGGATTGCTTCTAAGCTGTCTCCTCCTGCTGCTTTTAGAGCCCTGTCTTTCCTCTCAGCTGAATTCATGGAAGGCAGGAAGGGGCAACATTAGTACTAAGAGCAGTGTTGAGCTGCTTACTACCAAGGGTATCGACAGTACGGCATTAATTTAAATACTCCTGTTATTAATTTATGATCCCGGTTACTATTATTGCCAAGGTTATACAGCTCAACACAATTTAATATGACCCATGCCACCATGGCTGGGCCTGGGTTATTAATAATTTCCGTGGTCTTGATCATTTAAGCCTTACTCCAACAATTACAAACAGCAATTGTTACTATTATTAGCAGTATTTCTATGATTAAGCCCGAGCACAAGACCACGATGTAATGCTGAGTGCTGGTGGGGAGGCAGCTGTGAATTGTACAGAGAAAAGAGCACTGAACTGAGAGTCAGACAGGCCTGGCCACAAATGCCTACACCTCCCACCCCACTCCACCCCCACATCAATTACTCCTGCATGGTCTGAGGTTATGTCATCTTTCTCAGCCTCAGTTTCCTCATCTATAAAATGGGAATTTAAAAAAAATCCTATCTTGAATGGCAAATAAAGTTCATCAAAGAAGAGACTCAATCCCCTTCATTCAACATGTATTTATTGAGCACCTACTATAGGCCACACCCTGTTCTAGGCACTGGGGATACAGCAGTGAACAATAGCAGCTGCCTTCATGGAGCTGATGTTCTAGTGTGTTAGTGATTTGATATGAAGGATTATTTTATAATGTGCCATTAGATAGATGGCATGGCTGTGATCAGAGTGCTCCTTTGCTGGGACCACCACCATCACAATCTCCACCATCGTCACCATCACAGCCACCTATACCAGAACCACCACCGCTATGACCACCATCACCACAACACCAGCATCCCTACGAGAAGCACCACAGCTACCACTGCCATCACTATTGCTCCCCCAATCATCCCCATCACTATCACGATTACCACACCATCATCACCACCATCACCATCACCACCACAGCTGCCAGGGCCATGGCCACCACCACTTACCTTTTGACATCTGCACCACAAGCAGCAGGGATTCCTGTTCCTAATGAGTGCTGAATACTCGGGTCCATCCCTTTTCCTTGGAACATTATTGGAGGCTCTGTGGCGCCACTGCCTGCCTGACCCTAACTCCCTAATTGTCATGATTCCTGGCCGCAACATGAGCATCCTTCAAAAATTTCTCTCTGACCCAGTCCCCTTTCCCTTAATCCTCAGCACTTGCAGCCACAACTGTGGGAGGGGCCATGGGGAGAGGGCTCTGAGGAGCTGACCAGCAAGTAGGATCAGCCAGGCAGCACCGAGGGGGCAGCAGTTTTCATCGGAGGGTTCCCCAGAACCATCTCCCATAACAGAACTGCCTGTATAAAGGGCCCCTCCCCCCACCACACACACACCAAGCCCTCCTGGACCTCATAGGGACCCTAAGATGAAAAGGTGGAGAATCTCAGTGCAGATCTACATGAGGCTGGGAGTGGTAGTGGTGGGTTAGACTGCATCTTCAGGAATTGAAGTGGGAGGGGTTTGCCATCTCACCATCCCTCCATCTCCCTGCCCCTCCAGGAAGGCAAGCTCCTAACACACACGCCCAGTCCTTCCTTTCCACTGGGACCCCTCACCTCGGGCACCTGCAGGACATTGCTCACAGCTCCCTGTGCCTCTGGCCAGCAGCCCCTGGGGAACCGGCCTGCAGCCCCAACTTACTTCCAAGCAGAAATGTGGGTGCAGACAATGAGAACTCACATTTATTGAGATGTCCTGTGAGCCAGGAGGTCCACACAATTATCTCCTTTAATCCCCACTGCAATCTCATGAAGGAGGTGCTGGGTTCACCATATACAGAGGAAGAGACTGAAGCTTGAAGAGGTTAAGCCACTGGCTCAAGGACCCCCAGAAGGAGTCCTTATGGCAGTGGTGCCATAAGTGGCCATTGTACTGCACAAGGCCCTCCAAAGCCACACGTCTCAATGTTAATCTCCATGTCCCAGCCACTTCTCCCCTCCAACGCAGCCCCTCCAGCCTTCACTCCAATGAGTTCGGGAGATAAAACCTGCATCTCAGAGGGGCTTGCACTCGGCCCTTCCATACCACTGCTCAGATACCCACTCCTGACACACATTCACAGAATCTGGGTTTTGGCCGGGGTAGGATGGGCTGAGGCAAGCCAGGGGATGATCTCCGTCTTTTGATTGAAGACATGATTTCCAAGCTCTTCTAGTGAGCACGCACTTTTCCTGCTTTGGGAAAATCACCTCCCCTATCCCTCAGTTCCAGTGTCCAACCAGAGAAGCAGTGAAGGGAGATGGACAAGAAGAGAACAATTCCTGAGGGGGAGGGGGAAAAGGAGGTGCCAGGCCTCCCCCAGCTGTATCCCATCTGCCCCAGGCAGGCGGCCAGGCAAGGTAAGTGAAACCCGCCTGCCCCCATTAAGAGCTAGCTCAGTGGCTTTGAAGCGTGATGCGGTGATTACCTCTAAGCTGACTCCTTCTGGGCTGCAAGGGAGACCTGGCCAGTGAGGGAGCAGGGTGGGGGCTGGGGACTGGTTTGGGGTCAGCCCAGTTGGATTCTGGAACTGCATCAGTAGTGAGAGGGGTGAGAGGAATTAATCAATTTTGGAGACCAGTTAGATTAACTGGAGCATCAAAGTGGGCCAGTTCCACAGTGCCCTCCCCCACTGTCTGCTCCAGCCTCAGAGGCTGGTACTCCCTTTCTACCTCCACCCTGTCCTTCAAGGGGCCCCGTCTGACCCACATTACGCAGCTTCTCTCACCTTTGAGCCCTTCTGTGGGTTATGCCCCCATGAGAGTTGCCTTCTCTCTTCCTTCAAGATAACTGTAGAGTTGGTCAAAGTCTTCCATTTTCCCATCTGCAGTCTTTCCTTCAAAGGCCACCCTCCCTCCCACATGTCCTGGTCTGCACCCATACCTCTTGTCAAACGGTTCATCAAACATAGGCAGTAGGGACTTTTTCTTTTTTTTTTTAAATTTATTTTTGGCTGTGTTGGGTCTTCGTTGCTGCGCGCGGGCTTTCTCTAGTTGCTGTGTGCAGGGGCTACTCTTAGTTGCGGTGTGCGGGCTTCTCATTGCGGTGGCTTCTCTTGTTGTGGAGCACGAGCTCTAGGCACATGGGCTTCAGTAGCTGTGGCTCGCAGGCTCTAGAGCACAGGCTCAGTAGTTGTGGCACATGGGCTTAGTTGCTCTGAGACATGTGGGATCTTCCCAGACCAGGGATCGAACCCCTGTCCCCTGCATTGGCAGGCGGATTCTTAACCACTGTGCCACCAGGGAAGTCCCGGCAGTAGGGACTTAATTTCCCCAGATTTTGTGTCTTGGAGGAGAGGTGCCCAGAGAAGGCAATGCTATACCCAAGTGCTTGAATGGAGAGAGTTCCAGGCTTTGTGGTAAGGGCCTGGGGGAGAGTTTGGGTACCCCGTGCCTCAGGGCAGCCACCTTCCCTGCTGACTTGGGGGCCTCCCCTCTCTCCAGCCTCTTCCTTCACCTCCGTGGCACATTTCCCCTCAAGTACCCTTCCTTTCGGAAATTCCTCTGGACCCTCCACTTTGATCCTTCACAGCCCTGAAGGATTGCAGAGTTGTCCTGTAGTTCTGAAGGATTCAGTCATCCCTCTCACTTTTTATCCTGCATCCAAGAACAGTCAAGACATTTTAAAGAAAACCTGCGTAGGGCTACACCCTGCTGGCAGAGCACGAAGGTGAGAGGATGAGGCATCAGAAGGCCCAGGCCTACCATTTATTTGCTGTGTGGCCTTGGACCAGTTCCTTCCCCTGCTCTGAGCCTCAGTTTCCTTCATCTGTAAAATCTGCATAAGATTCCAGTCTCAGAGTTACTGTGAGGAATCAGAGGTCTTGAGTGTGTGTGTGTGTCACGGGAGCTGGGCAGATGTCAATTATTCTTATTCTATTTGCTGCCGCTGCTGATGGTGGCATCTGGCCTGCAGGCTGGAGACCGGATGAGGGGTGAGATGACATTTCAGCACTGGAGAGCCAGGCTCGGGGGGCCTTCCTGCTGCCGATAAGAGCCAGAGCTGTGACAGGCCTCGGGCTCCGGCACAATTCCCACGGGAATTGCTGGGGGAGGAGACATCCCAGGCCCCAGCTTATCTTCACTCTGACGCGTCTGGGAAGTGGGGTCAAGTGCGATTGTCTGGGTTGTTTTCCAGCAGAGGAGGGGTAAAGGGCATAGATGCACAGTCTGTTAAGTCTCGCAGTCAAGAGAAGACCCCCAAGAGGGAAGGGAGAGGAGCTGCAGAGGAGGATCCCTTCCCAACCCCACCCATCCCACAGCCGGGTCCGCTGGGCTGGGGGACCCCTGCGACAGGGCTGAACAGTTAAGAGCAGGAGGCCTGGGCCGCCAGCTCTTCCCGCACTGACTCTCTCAGTCCCACCCACTCCGCCTGCTGACTGAGGAGACTCCAGTGTGAGGGGGGAGACAGAGACCTCGCCTGGAAGCCCCTCCACTCTGAGGAGAGGACACGGTCTCTAGGCTGCAGCCTCCTCTCCCACAGGAGCACGTCTAGGATGTGGAGAGGGACGCAATGCCGCCGTCCTCTCCTGTAATCTCAGGGGCCGGGCAGGGGGAAGATGGCCCAGGGCCGCGGGGACCTCCTAGTCTAAGGGGTTCCCCAATCAAACAGGAGTGTTTCGCACCTGGGGCAGGAGCACAAGCCAGTTTCCAGTCACTTGCTCTAGGCCGGGACTCAGTTTTCAGAAGTGGGCGCAACCCCCCAGAGGCCATCTGCCGTCGGGGAAAGTGAGACCCAGAGACGCACAGGAAAGGCTCCAAGTGGGTCCGCTGCAAAGGGGGAAGTTAATAAGAGTGCAGTTTGAGCAGTTTCAGCACGGTGTAGTGGAGAAGGCCGTGGGCCGGTAGGTGGGAGGTAGCGGTCTCCCCTCAGCCTTGCCCCAACCCCCCGTGGAACCTGGGACCACTCACTGTGCCTCTCCAGGCCTGTTCCCACCTGTGACATGAAGAAAGCTGTCCCTCCCAGTCTGCCCCTGCTCCCGCTCCCTGTGAAGTCTGAGGCCAGGTTCTTGTGCGGCCCAGCCTGGCCCAGCCCACAGGGAGCCCTGGGGAGGGGAGGCAGGGGCGGGCGGGGCACCTCCTGGAAGAGCCGGCAGAGGAAAGTGCTGAGTTGGCACTCAGAGTCCCAGCCACCTCCACTCCTGTTCCATTATTCATCCCTGTAAGAGGCTCTCCCTCCTCCTTCCCAGCCCAGGCCCACTCTCAAGAAAGTCCTCCCCCCCCATTCAAAATCCCCCTCTCAGCATACCCCCCTCAGCTGGAAACTCTTAAGCGAAAAGGTCGTCAAGATGATTAAATGCGAACAGATTTTCAGCTCTTTTTCCACTTTAATTAAAAATGGCCTCTCCATTCAGAGGAAGCTGGAGACGAAATAGCAGCTCCCCGAAGGCCCCTGGGCGGAAAAGTGGGGGAAAACTCTCAGAGATGTCTGAGGGTTGGCCTGCGGTGGCCTGGGGTCAGGGGCCTGGCCTGGAACGGCCACAGAGGGCAACAGGAGCCCAGAGGCCTTGGGCACTGGAGACCGAGCAAAAACAGAGGCAGGTGGGTGGGCCAGCAGGTCTGCACCCTGGGGCGGGGGTGGGGTGGGGGGGCAGAAGGAGTTCCATTTCCACAAACCCTAACTACTGGGGAGCCCCCAGTCTGGGGCGGGAACAGGTTGCTATCCTCAAGAAGGGCTGGGGTCTGCACGAAGAATTTAAGATGGAAAATGACAGATGGATAAGTACCTCCCAGAACAACCTAGAAGCAAACCCAGGAGTCGCCCAGTGTACCTATGGCTGGAGATGGAGACTAAAAGAACTAGGGCTGCACGTGAGAGGGCAGCTGGGCAGCCTCAGCAGCTTCCCGAAGGAGGACTTCGGATGCCAGTGAAACAACGAAACGGCTGGGCAGGCAGTGGTGGGAAGGCGATGGGCAGGGGGGTGAGACAGGGACATAGCATGTTTTATTATGAAGATGGAGGGCAGGGAGGAGCCATCCGGAGAATGAGGACTCTCCCCTCTCTCTCTCTCTTCCTTCTCCTGTCAGGGATCAGAAACTAGGAGAGAAGGGGAGGAGCGGCAGGGGAAGGGATTTGGTTGAGACACCTGAGAACATCCGCAGCGGGAGGAGGGAAGGGCGGGGGAGCTGGCACAGGCTGCAGGAACAACAGGAGCCCACGGCCCTTGGTCACTGATCTGATCCCATTTCCGGTCTGGCCCCAGTGCTTGGCAAGCCCTGAGCAGAGCTTCCCTCCGAGAGCGTAAGGGAGGACGGTTGCATTTGAAATTCCTCTCCATGTTCCGGACGGCCTCTGTGCTCCAGGGGTAGAGGACACTGCAGGAGGGAGAAAGGCCTCTCACCACTTCCTGTACCTGTGCTGGGTGGTCCCACCTGCCCCCCACTGGAGGTAGGAGGGTGTTGAGTTGGTCTTTATCCTGGGAAGAAAAGTGATCCCTTCCTGGTAAACCACCCTGGTGTTGGGGGGCAGCCTAGAGCCCACTGCCCGGCTCCCAGGCAAGGAAGCAGTTGCCAGCACCTCTGGGGAAGGGGTCACAGGGCCCTTTAGAGTCCATCCCCAGGTCTTTCCAGTCCCATATTTACCACCAGCTCCCAGTGTGAATTCCACCAAAGTTAGGAGAGCAGGAGGAGGGGGAACCACCAACTCAGCAAGGCTCCCAGGGGAGGTCACATGTGCACTGGGCCTTGATCTCACCAGAGCAGGGAGGGGAGGACATTCTGAGCAAAGGGGCTGTCCGAGTGAGGGTGCACGAGCGTGGAAGGAGGCGGTACGTGTGGAAATGCTGAGCCGTCAATTTGAGGCAGCATAAGGGATGGGGGAGCAAGTGGATTGAGATGGAGCTGGGGGCACTCTGAAGGCCCCTTTTCTTTGTGGTGATGGATTGCTCTTTCTCCTTGAAATGCCCATCCTGCCCTGGGGGCAGGCAGCAGGATCCAAGTCAAAACTTCCTGCTTCTCTGAGAATCTCTCCCCATCCACCCGCTCTCTCCTCCCAAACCTGGTGTCTGGCTGTCTCTGGTTCCCATCACCCTTGTCTGCAGGCCTCTCTCTCCCCCGCAGCTTTGGTAGAATGGGCGTCTATGCCCAAGCCTCAGGTGCAGCCTCCCCACTCTCCCGTGGTTCCGTGGGCTACCGAGTAGCATGCAACTCAGACCAGCAGCCTGGCACCTGCTGCTCCAGGAAAGAAATTTGGCCAGGAGAGGGGAGGGGTGCTGGCCTGATGCTGGGTGAATGGGAGAGCTGACCCCAGACCATCCCCCAGGCTGAGTTCCCCACTTCTCAGAAATAGAAATTCACCCAAGCATCCCTTAGGCCTTTGGCCTTACCTCCTTCGTTCTACTTTTAGAAAAACCAGGGATTCCGTGGCAGGGACTAGTCTATTTTGACAGAGTCCAAATAGAGCAGAGTGGGGAGGGGTGGCCGAAGGGGCGGGAAGCGTGTCTCTGTTGGCGGGCACTGCCTTGCCCGGAACTCGCTTTTTCTCCCCAGTGTTAATTATCAAAATTAACCGAACACTATAAATAACCCAACTCAGAGACTTGAAGAGCCTCACTTCTAATTAATTCATTTCCAATCAAGACACTTCTGCGCCCCCCTACCCTAGAATCTGAGGGATGGGAACCTCATTGTGCAGCTTTTCAAATATTGAATCCCTTGCTCCTGAGATGTGAAAGCTCAAAGAGAAAAGAGAGAGGAAGGAAAAACACTCCCCTTTCTTGGAAGGGGGTGGCCTATAAATAACCCCATATTGGTGCATTTGATGGGCGACATTCGTGTCTAGATTGGCTTTTGTTGGGGTGAGGAGACATGGAGGGTGGGGGTGGGGCGCGGAGACTTCCATCTGCCGCCTCCTTTACTGGGCAATAAATTTAAAGCAAGACTGTGAGCACCGTCCAAAGCCTCCGTGTTGGCTAGAGCTGGGGAGACTGATCGATAGAGGAGGAGGAGGAGGGCTGGAGAAGGGGGACAGAGAGAGAGAGAGAGAGTGAGGAAAAGAGAGAGAAAATGCAAGCCCTAGAATGAGAGCAGGGAAGGGGAGAAAGAGGAGGGAAGAAGGGGAAGAAAGAGAGAAGGGGAGAGGATAAAAGGAGGGAGAAGGGGAAGAAAGATAAGAAAAAAGGGCAAGAGGGAAAACGGTGACAGGGAGGAGGGGGTGGGAGGGTCATTTCCATCCCCACCTTGTACCATGACCTTTGCCGGAGACCTGGGGAACTGCTTCAGGGCTGTCCTGCCTTGTGTCCAGCTGCCTCGCTCCAGCATCCCCCTGTGTCTCCTTTCCCAGGCCGTGGGCATCCATGGAGAAGTCATGTGGCCTACGTGCCCCACCCAAGTGCCCTGTAGCCCTCTGCAGGCAGGCACTGGCTCTGGCTCCCGGCCTTGGAAGAAGGGACCCAGGCCAAGAGCAAGCCAGCCTCCCGTGGGGTCAGCTCATTGCCTTCCTGAACCAAGTGCCCTGCTGGATGGTGGCCTGGCGGAGGGCAGTATGGGGCAGAGATGGAGTAAGAGGAGAAGCGAGGAGGGAGAGACAGAAAAGGAGAAAGGAGACAGAAGCCGAGGCACAGAGAGAGAAGGAGAAAGAATGATCAAGTTCGAGAAGAGACGAAAGGAAGGAGAGAAAGGGCGAGACTGAGAGGCAGACATAGAGACAGAGGAGGAGAGGGGAGGGAGATGGCTTGGGCTCAGGGGGCCTTGGTCCCTTGGGGTCCAGATCACAGGGCCTGCTGGAGTGGAGGCCTGGGAGGCCAGTGCTGCGTGGGTTCCCTGAGTGCCGTGACCTTGCGCAAGTGATTGCTTCCTCTTTACACATCTGCAAAATAGTGGTCATGTCCACCTTTCCTCCTCCTCAGGTGGTCGTGAAGATTAAATGAAGTTAAATGCTTACCAAACTCTTAAGGAGGGCTCTGGCCCGAAATGAGTGTTCAGTTCAAGATGACTGTTGTTGTTATTACTAGCAATACTAGTAGTAGAAGTACTAGCCCTAGTAGCAGGGCTGGGTTTTCTTCCTCGTCTCACCCCCGGCTGTGAGCGCCTCCAGGTGGACATACCATCCTCTCCCACAGCAGGTGGGCTTTGGCACCAGCCTCCCCGCCCACCAGCCTGGGGCTCCCGAGGGCAGGGCTCTGTCTCCCTCCCCAGAGTGGGGACTTCCTGGACTGTGTCTCTTCGGGTGGGCTAGGAATCCCCCGGGGGGAGGAGGTGCAGCCCAAGTTCCCTTCTGCCCCCTGAGTGCCCACCCTGACCCTTCATGACCAGAGGGCCTGGGACTTGGGGCGGGTTGTTGACCAACTGACTGAGTGGCCTGTGAAACCTAGGGCCGAGGGGGCTGCCTCCAGCTGGCCTCTGCCCTCTCCCCTGACCCCGGCTGCCTCCCGTTGGAAATGGTCCACCTGGTGTTCCTCCTCCTCCTCCGGCTTCCATCCCGTCAACTCTAGCTGAGATTAAGGAACGGACCAGGTGGGGAGAGTGGCCCTTCCCAGCTACATCCTGTCCCTGGGCCTCTCCTTCAGTAGGCTGGGCAGGAGGCTGCTGGGAGCCAGCACCCGGGCAATCTGATCTCCATTAGCCCTTTCTCTGGTTCTCATTATTGCAGCCCAGGCGGCTTCGGAAACATGTAATTTCCCCAGCAGCTTTGCTCTCCTTCCTCGGCCTTTTGACGTCCCTCTCCCATCCCAGTCCTCCTTGGAGGCCCCTCCTCCAGTGGACCAGCAATGGGGTATAGATTCACTTGAGCTTTATGGGGGTGCCTATGATGTGACCCTCTCAGTCCAACTCTGGAGCTCTAGGGGCAGAACCCTGCCTTTCCTCCTAAATAAAAAATAACTCCCTTCTCCCCTCTTCCTTCCCCTTGGGTCCCTGACTTTCCCCACCCCCACTTGCAGCATACACCCCGGAGTCTGAGAGAAAGGGTTTCTGACTGCTCCACTGGGTCTCCACAGAAGGTCTCTGTCGGGCTCCACACTGAGGGAGGCAGGCAACAATGAATGAGCTGCATGAATAGTCAAGCAAACAAATGAATGAAGACGTGGCAGCAGGAGAGGGGAACGAACTCAGCCAAGGAAAAAACCCAAAGCCAATGATGTTTATCGCCCCTGTTTATTTCTCCAGCATCATCACCCCACCCTGTCTCCTTTTAGAACTGCCTCACTCCCTTCTACTCATTCACAACTTGGCATGGGAATCGCCTCTTCCGGGAAGCCCTCCATTTTGTTCCAGCCTACACTACCCACGTGGACCTCAGGCACCCTGCTCCCCCGCAACCACCAGCACACTGCAACATGGTCGGTGACTGTCTTCGCACTCTGTCTGGATGCTGAGCCTCTTGGGGAGGAAAGTGAGTGTGTCTATTATCCATCTGGTGTCCTCCTCGCCTAGCACAGGCCTGTGAAGCAAGTACTCAGTAACTGTGGGTGAATGAACGCATGGATGAGGAATGAATGGAGGAAGGAGCAGATGAACCAAGAGCAGCCTAAACAGCAACTGGGAGAGGATTGGGGAAGTCAGAGAAGGCGTGCCCCTCCACGAACTTAACGTAGCGGTTAAAAATTCCAATTAGGAAGCAAGGGGCAGTGTCAGGAGAGAAATAAGTAGAGAAAAGTGGAATTGCAACTCTATCTGAAGTCAATATGCCATGTGCTCAAGGACCAGAAGGGAGCAATTGTATGTGTTTTTTCCTTTTTAAAAAACCTCCCTGGGACTTCCCTGGTGAAGCAGTGGTTAAGAATCCGCCTGCCAATGCAGGGGACACAGGTTCGAGCCCTGGTCTGGGAGGATCCCACATGCCACGGAGCAACTAAGCCCGTGCACCACAACTACTGTAGCCCGCGCGCCTAGAGCCCGTGCTCCGCAACAAGAGAAGCCACTGCAGTGAGAAGCCCGCGCACCACAACGAAGAGTAACCTCCACTCGCCGCAACTAGGGAAAGCCCACGTGCAGCAACAAAGACCCAACGCAGCCATAAATAAATAAATTTATATATTAAAAAAAACCTCCTTTAATTTCGTATTATCATGTTTACAATTCACAAGTGACTTTTCAAGGACGTTCTGATGCCGTTGCAGGCAGGGAGGAATCCCCAGATGAACAAGAGAGATTGTGGTGGGGGGTTCCCCACTGTCCCCTTCTCAGGTCTCTGGCTCCTCACTGTTCCCACCCCCTCCACCAGGACTGGACTGTGGCCTGGCTGAGCCCAGATCTGCTGGAGGAAGGAGAGAGTACCCTACTTGCAGGAGAGGGCAGCTGCAGAGCCTAAACAGCACTGATTAAGTGTCTGAATGGACAGGCCTGGGCAGTGCCCAGATTGAATGTGGCAGACATTGTCCCTGCCCTCTGGGGCTTCCAGGGTGATCCAGACACACAGATGGGGACAGACATGGATGGGCAGCCAGGGATGAAAATAAAACAGAATGTAAAATCAGACTCTGTGTGTGTACACAAACATATAAGGTGACCCTCTCTCTTCTCTCTACCTGGTGAACTCCTATTCACCCTTCAAGGCCCAATTCATCTATCCAATCATTCAGGTATTCACTTGTCATGGGCATCTGTTGCTCAATACAATTTGCCCTTTTTAGCTTATGGGAAGCCTCTTCTTCCCAACTCTTTTGTTGGGAGAAGCTTGCTTTCACTTTACCTTCAGTCCTCTTCCCACCCTGGGAATGGTCATGTGACCAAAGCCTGGTGAATTAGTGTATATAATATCCCTAACATGTGATTGGTTCAAGGATGGGTATATCACTAAACCCATCTAAGAAGAGTCAGCCCCCGGGGTTTCTTTGGGACTGCAAGGGAAGAAGTGCTTTCTTTGTGCTGGGACGTCAAGCTAGAATACAGTAAGCCTTCTTACCATCCCTTGGGGAGAGCCTGAAAGAAGAAAGCAGAGCCAAGAGGTGCTCAGTGGTGACAATGAGCACCTGCACCTAGCTTTGCTTGGATATTGACCCTAACACCCTACCCTACTCCAGGGAATGTCACTTATGTTGACCCATATTCTCTCTCTCTCTCTCGCTCTCTTTTTTTACTTAAGCCAGTTTGAGATGACTTTCTGTCACTGACAGCCCCAAAGCTCCTGACTAATGCATCACTTCATTTACTAAACACTTACTGTGCTCTTGCTCTGTGCCAGACTGAGCTGAGTGGTGGAATCTGAGGATGACCAGGGCACAGCCCCTGCCTTCCAGAAGCTCAGTCGCCTGAGCTTTGTCCAAATGCTGTCCCTCTGTGCTACCTGGCCAGCTTCCACAATGGGCCCCCTTCTCCCCTCTGCTCCCCAGTGGTAGGTTCTCATTATTCATTCAACAAATATTCATTGGCCACCTACTGCACACCAGGCTCTGTGGTTCCTCCTATTTTCCTGTTGTAGACCACGTCTGCATCTGTCCCCGCCTCTGCCTGTTAGACTGTGAGCACTCTGATAATGGGCGCCATGTTGGTGAATCCCCAGTGCCTGGCACCTGCACTTGCTCCTGTTTGTTGAGTGAATGAACAAGTGTGTGCCTCTCTGTGTGTGTCTGTGTGTTGGGGGGAGGCAGTGGACAGCCAAAGATAAGGACAAGATGATGTAGAACAGAAGGACCTGGAGGGTTCTAGATCCAGTTAGGGCTCTGCCAGAAAAGCCGGCCCCTGCTCTGATCCATCCAATAAGCCTTCCTGCAGAAGCCTTCCACACAGGCATCCCTGTCTCAGTACGAATCCTAGAAATTCTGCCCTTCCCTTAGCCCCGCCCATAGTGTCCCACCTGGCCACTACCTGGAGGTGTGAGGTGTCATTGCAGCCCCTCCCTCTTGGGCCCATCCTTCATGCTGCACTCCCTCACCAGCATGGGGATGGTGCCTCCTCGGGCCCATGGGGAGGCAGGAATCCCTGGACTGACTCCGACCGACTCACTCCTTCTCCAGACCCCTTGCTTCCTTGGTCCTCTTGTGTCCCTCGCCTCCCTTTTCTCTTTCTATCTCCCCTTCGTCCTCCTTTCTTTGTCCTTTTCCTCATCTACTTCTCCAGCTCTCCCATCTTCCCACTGGGGCAGTCCTCCCGGTCCTTGTCTGCAGCTGGGTAAATTTCTGTAAACAATTAAGTTTGTAATAAATTCAATTGTATTACATCCTTATTAGAAGTTTATAGCATTTGGAAAGAGGGGCTCGGGCGGCTAAGAGGCTGATATGCTCTCTGACGGCTGAGTGCCTGGAAGTGGAGTGCTCCCATTTGCAAATTAACTTGAGCTTCACATATTTCATTATCTCCGCACATTTCCCCCTGTCGAATCATCCTGAGCCTTTCTCTTTCCTTCCTCTCTGCCTGAGAGAGTTTCTCCTCCTTTACCTTCCTCCAGTCCCAAGAGAAATTCTCTTATGGCAGGAAGGATACAGGCTATACAGCAAGAAGGACTTCCAGTTGGTAGTGCATTAAAAGAATCCTTAGATAGAAGGAGAGGAAGGAAGGAAGATGAAAGAGTCTCCTTCCATGGAGAGCTGTGGTTACGGGTGGGAGAAAGGGAGGCTGGCCCCCTTAGCCCCAAACCTGGGGATCTGGGACCTGCAGAGCAACTGACATGCTTCTCTAACCCAAGACTCTGGATGCAAAGTGGGAGAAAACAGCTGCACACATCTGGAAGATGCTTGCCCAGCTCCATTAGCCCATGCACTGGCCAGACCATGTTTGATGTTTGATCTTGCCCTCAGCGCAGGGAGGAAGCCAGTGAAATGTCAAGGACCACTCATGGAGCTATCCCCTGCCACCAGGCTGGCTCCCCTCCCCAGGTACCCTGACAGCCCAAGCGAACTTCCAAGGCATAAATGAAATGCCAGAAAACCAAACACTGACCACCCCTCCAACCTCACAACAGTGGAGTCAAAGCCAGTTCCCCACGGGTGGGGGTGGGGTGCTGGAACTGCTACCCACTTGCACCCCTCCCCAAGCCTTTCTTTCTGTCTCAGGCCCTAGGGGAGAGGCTGAGTGCCAGACCACAGTCACGCCTCATTTTGATTCTTTTTTTCAGAGGGCAGGTAATCGATGGAGACTTTTTTTAGGGAGGCGGGAGTGAAGCCTGAAGAATTATTTGGAAGAGGAAGTGTTTGTGGATAGTGAGGGAACCAGCAAACTGCTATTAAGTAGGACTGGAGTGTATAGCAGGGAATGCAAAGCTAAGGTGCATTTATTGAGTACCTACTACATGCATACATACAGAGGTGAATGAAATGGTCCATGGGGGAAGCAGATGACAAGTAGGGTGACAAGGACAGTTAAGGCACCACAAAGTAGATGGAGGCACTACTTCCACCAGGAGAAGAAGCAGAGGGCTTCATGGAGGCAGCGACACTTGAACTGGGCTGAGAAGGGTGAATAGGAGCAAGCAAGTCAGAAATGAAAGAGAAGAGACTCCTAGGCCGTTGAGGGGGAACTAAAATAACCCCTGGGCAGTGGCAAAGCGTGTGAGAGTCTGTGGGGTGCGGTGGGTGGAGACAGTGTTGGAAAAAGCTATCTAATAATGCTTCACACTTATACAGCACTTGACAATTTGCTAGGTTCTTCTCAAAGTCACAATCTCATCTAACCTTCCCCACAACCCATGGGAGGCAGGTTTTGTTGAATAGATGCCCAGTGCAGGAATGAGGAGCCTGAAGCTCAGAGAAATCGTGTGACTGACCCGAAGTCACACGGCTGCTGCCATGGCGGCATCTGAGCTGAGTAAGCCCTGTGTAGAGTCTCTGGCCCTCATGGGACCTTTCGACTGGGAGAGACGGGGTGGGGTGGGTGTCCAGACGGATGCACCCGGGGCCTCGGCCTAGACTCGGGAACAGAGAAGCAGAGAGGAGAACAAAGGGGACAGTTCGGGCAGGCTTCCTGGCAGAGGGAGACATAGAGTTTCATTGGGATGGAGGGAGGTGGAGTTTGGGAGAAAAGGGGAATTCACCTGGCACAAGGGAGGTACCAGAACTTGTGTATTGGATCAAATTGAGCCAAAGTGGGATGAGTTGGGATGACAGTGAGGGAAGGGGCTGAAGGCAGTCCTGAGGGACACCAGACACAGGAGGCAATGGTGGCTCCACATGGTGAAGTGGCTAGGAGTGGGTTTTGGAGAGGGAAAGAGCTGGGTTCAAATCCTGGCTTCACAACTTTCTAGTGCCCACCACCTCAGAGGAGTGAGAATTAAGTAGGCTAACACTTAGCATAGTCTCTGGTACATGGCATGTATGTTCCTTATAGGAAGTCCCATGAAGATAATGGTAGAATCAGAACTTAAAAAAAAAAATTAACAGTTCTTGAATAACTGCTATGTGCTAGGAGCTGTGTAAGAAGCTTCTACACAGGTTAGAGTTTTCCAGAGTTGCTGGGTCATACTCACTGGGGTGGTTTAGATCCTCTGGGGACACTAAGTGGTTTTTTTTATAAAGTTTTTTTTTTTAATTTTTTTTAAATAAATTGTATGTCTGTATTATTTTACATTTTTATTTATTTATTTATTTATTTTTGGCTGTGTTGGGTCTTCGTTTCTGCGCAAGGGCTTTCTCTAGTTGTGGCAAGCGGGGGCCACTCTTCATCGCAGTGTGCGGGCCTCTCACTATCGCGGCCTCTCCCGTTGCGGAGCACAAGCTCCAGTCACGCAGGCTCAGTAGTTGTGGCTCACGGGCCTAGTTGCTCCGCGGCATGTGGGATCTTCCCAGACCAGGGCTCGAACCCGTGTCCCCTGCATTGGCAGGCAGATTCTCAACCACTGTGCCACCAGGGAAGCCCGTTTAATTTTTATTTATTTTATTTTTGGCTGCGTTGGGTCTTCGTTGCTGAGCGCGGGCTTTTCTCTGGCTGCGGCGAGCAGGGACTACTCTTCGTTGCGGTGCGCGATCTCACTGCGGTGGCTTCTTTTGTTGCGGAGCACAGACTCTAGGCACACAGGCTTCAGTAGGTGTGGCACACGGGCTCAGTAGTTGTGACGCACAGGCTTAGTTGCTCCGCGGCATGTGTGATCCTCCCAGACCAGGGATCAAACCCATATCCCCTGCATTGGCAGGCGGATTCTTAACTGCTGCGCCACCAGGGAAGCCCACTAAGTGTTTTTAATAAGGGTCCCAGGTGGTTGTTAAGTCGGACAAGTTTGGCAAACACAGGTGAGCAAAGCAAAAGAAGGCTGGTTCTAGCGTTGAGGGTGCGGCAAAAATGGGATAGAGGGACCCAAGGCTCATGGATGAGGAGAGCAGCTGCTGGCAGGGTCCAAGCCAGAAGGGTAAGGGACTGTGGGCTATATTAATTATCTATTACTGGACAACAAATTTACCCTAAAACTTAGAGGCCTAAAACAATTTCATCCATTATTATCTTATATAGTCTTTGTGGGTTAGGAATTTGGGAGCAGCTTAGCTGGGTAGTTCTGGCTAGCGGTCTCTTGAGAGGTCATGGTCAGATGTCACTGCCATCATCTGAAGGCTTGACTGGAGCTGGAGGGTCCACTTCCAAGATGGCTCACTCGCCTGATGCTGGCTGTTGACTGGGGGCCTCAGCTCCTTGGCGCATGGGCCTCTCCACAGGGCTGCCTGAGTGTTCTCACAACGTGGCAGCTGGTTTCTCCCCAAGCAAATGATCTAGGAAAGAATAAGGAGGAAGCCACTTGTCTTTTATGACCTGACCTCAGAAGTCACACTCTGTCATTTCTGCGATATTCTACTGCTTACGCCCCTTGGCCCTATCTAGTGTGGGGGGCACTCAGAACATGAAAACCAGGAGGTGAGGTTCACAGGGACGGCGCTGGAAGCAGGCTACCACAGGAAATCTGATCACTTCCATTTTGCGGATGGAGAAAACTGAGGCTCACCAGAGTTACCTCCCAGTCACCCAAAGCAGAGGCTTGAACCCTGTTTCTTCTACTCTGTGAACCCAGCAACTTTCCACCACCCCCAGGCACCTTGGAGAAGAAACCGCTGGTGGTGAAGCCTAGATCTGCACACCCCCAGATGGGCAGAGGGGAGGGGTGACAATCAGGCCTCCCAGGCCTGCGAAATAAATATAATCACATGTTTGCCTCAGCAGAAAGAAAGCTTCCAGGCAGTGGGGGAGGGAGGGGGTTCTGCCCTGATGAGCTGTGTTTTCCATTTAAAACCACACTCGAGATGGCTGGGAAAATATGCTTGATCCTGGTGCATTTTTCAGAAATTCAACCTGTTGGGTTCCTTGCCCCTTTCCCAGTGCCTCCAAGCGTGGGTTTATCCCACCACCACCCGCAGCCTTAGTGGCTCACTCTCAGGGTGGTCTTAGATCCCTGTCTCACCCTCTCTGAGCCCCCAGGAGCTGGGGCAGCTGCCAAATCTCTCCTGGTGTTGGAGTAACATCAGTCTTTGTGTCGATGTCAGTAGACTTCGGGGAAGAGATGTCTTAGGCCAGGGAGACCTCTGCTTTCCAAAGGACCTGAGGGCCGGGGCTGGGCCTCCCACATTAGACTGGGGCTCCCAGTAAGTGGTAGCTCCCGGAGTGGGGGCCTGACACTAGAGCCAGATGGGGAGGTGACTGAGGGGTCTTCCCATCCCCTCTGCTGCTTTCTTCCATAGCCCTCTCCCCAGTTTTCCTTCTCCCAGTTAGTTAGCAGGGCCGGGCTTGGGGAAGAACAGGGTCAGCAAAGAAATACAATGAGGAAGAGCAGACAGTGGCCAAGGTGATAAGTCTCAGAATGGCACTACAGTCTCTACCCAGCTCCCCTTTGTGGGCACACCCCATCCTCTTGTCTGTGCATTGACCCCTCCCCCAGATCTCAGCTAGATGGATTTCACAGAATAAAAAGCTGCAGAGTTGGGAGAGACCCTCAGGCTCATAGCAAATGGAGAAATTGGGGCTCAGAGAAGGGACAACTGGGGAGCTGCAGCCTCCTAGACACTGGGCAGAGCCAGAAGCGGCCACCGTCAGGATCCAAGGTCACCTCATTCCTTCAGAAAGCCCAATCCTCTTGAAGGGAAAGGAGAAGAGAGGAAGAAGCACAGGGAGCATCAGAAATCTCAGGGGATCCTTTTGGCTGGTGGGGGATGGGGTGGGGCGCGGGTCTCTTGTGGAAGCTTGAAGTTGGAACCCCTGGGGGATGGGGCAGGCAGAAGCAGCAGGAGGAACCTGGTCTTCCACTTTAGGCAAGTGGAAACAAGCCTCCAGGCCTCAGTTTTTCCATCCAGAAAATGGGGATTTGCTTCTCCAGCCTGGCCCCACTGCTAATTGTAGATAAGAGCCTTTCCCTGCTGGCGCTGGCCTCTAAGCACTGAGGACATGAACTTGACCTCCTCTCTCCTGACCCCTGACCCCCGGTTCCCGCTGTAGTGGGGTCAGGGGACAGGAAATAAATCCTGAGGAAGGATTAGGGTCACTCAGGTCACTTGAGAGCTTGGATTGCAGCAGAATGGTTGGATACAAGGTTAGAAGGACTTCCTAACCGAGTGGGCATTGGCCCTGCAGGGCATGACCACACCCCAGCTGGGAGGGGGATCCTCTCTCTCAAGGCAGCCTCCTCCCTGGGGGCAGGGAAGGGGTGTTGTGGCGTGGAGGGGGCTAGACTCCTGGGCGCTTCTGGGATGCCCCTCCCCTCCAGCTTCACGAACCCACAAGCCTCCTGTCCCATTACAAAGCCACAGAGAACGTAAGAAGGAGGGACCACCCTCTGGTGACCGCCCTCCCTTCACAGTTCTGGCCCTAGGCTTCCTGCTTGGCGGAGGCAGTGGGGTGAGATGAGGTGGGGAGAAAGAAGGGGTCTGTGAAGAGGACAGAATGGCCGTGGGGGGCAGCTGTCTAGTTGGCGGGGGGGGGGGGGGAAGCATGGAGAAGATGAACATTTCCACAAAAAGGAAGAAGAAGAAAAATATTCCACTAGGAAAAGCTGGTGGCAAGGCCTGCCTTTTGAGTCCTTTATTCAATCCTCAGATGCTGGGAGAGACCCAGACACCCTGGGAAACAGCAGCCAGTGCAGGGAAGGCTTAGGAGACAGGACTCTGTGATGGAGGGCAGATTTAAACAAAAAAGGAAGTATTAAGGGTTTGAAAACAATAAAACAAATTGATGTGATAGCAAGTGCTTGGGGGCTGCAACAGATGGAGTGGTCTTGGGGGGCCTCTCTGAGGAGGTGACATTTGAGCTGATACCCAAAGGCCAGGAAGGAGCCAGCCATGTGCAGAACTGGAGGGAAAGCATTCTGGGCAGAAGGAACAGTCAGTGCAAAGGCCCTGAAATGGGAATGAGCTTGGTAGATTTTGAGCTGGAGCAAGAAGGCCAGAGTGAGTGGGGTGAGACTGGCCAGAGGTGGGGTCAGAGAGGTGGCCAGGGGCTAGACCATGTAGGACCTTGTAAGGTAAGGCAACGGGATTGAATTTTCTGCTAAATGGGAGTGACAAGGTCTGATTTATGTGTTTAAAAGATCGGCTGCTGTGTGGAGAATGGATTATAGGTGCCAGCGTGGAGGCTGGGAGGGAAGGTCAGACCCGGGCTGTTGCAGTGTCGGGCTGACAGCCACTGGCGGCAGTGGAGACAGAGGCAAGAGCCCGATGCTGGTTTTGGTTTAGAATTCGAGCCAGCAGGCCCTGACTACTGGATGTGCCTTAGGGTCAATGGGAGGAGTGGAGATGACGCTTGGGATTTTCGCCAGGGCAGCTGAGAGGCTGGTGGTGCCTCGCTGTGGACTGCATTCTCCATTCATCTTCTGCTGCCAGCCCAGGCCTGCCTCTGCAGAGGCTGCAGGACAGTTGTTCATTCATGGATTCCCGCAGGAGGTATTTCTGGAGCTCAAACCAGGCCCCTTCCAGCCCCCAACCCTGCCCCGTCCAGACTCTAGCCCACTTCTGACAGTAGGGGTGGACAGCTGCCCTTCCCTCCAGCCTGCTGGGTGTGGGCTCATATACTGCTACGCAGATGTGGGGTAGACATTAGAGGCCTTGGAGAGCTTGAAAGTCTCTGTGTAGTGAGTTGTTCTGGAGGAGGATAGGGGGAACCGAGGGAATGTTCCTGTCCGGGGATGGAGTCCCTACCAATCCCTGTACTTGGGAGGACAGGCCCTGATAGACACTTGTTGTCACTGTGGAGGGTAATGAATGACAGACACTACTCAGAGGTCTTGGGAGCCTGGAGCAAGACACTGCCAGAGGAAGGTCCCCAAGAGTGCCTATGCCTGGGGCGTCATAGTTTTCTTCTGAAGGTCCTGAGCTGTGGAGGCTCAGACTGGTTAAGTGACTTACCAAAGTTCACAGCAGTTTCTCAGGCAACGTCTCGGGTCTCTTTTGTCTTGCTCTGGGCAACTTAAGCTGAAGCTTCAGAGCACTATGCCACACAGCTCTGCTCTGAGTCACCAACCTCAGCTCACAAGTCTCCATTCCCTTCCAGCCCAAACCTCACTTGCTTCGAAGCCCTTGCCCAGCCTTTCCTCCTGGCCCTAACGTTCTTCCCGTTTTCCAACCGCATCCTATCTCCCCTCCTCTGGAAAACCACCCCTCCCCACTCACACCTGCCTGGATATCCCCATGTGCTGCTGCCTAAGTCCCAGCCCCGTGCCCCCGCTGCCCTCAGCTGCCCCTCTGTGGCTGGGGTGGGGTCAGAAGCATCGGTCTGCAGCTCCGTGCCGGCGTCCCCGCCCCCACCTTGGAGCCCCAGTCTGTTAGCAGTGATGGATGCTGGGCAGCGGTCCCTTGGAACGGATCCTGGATCTAAAAGCCTCACGCAGCCATCCTGGGCGGGAGGCAGGGGAGGGACACGGGGGTCCCCCAGAGCCCGGCTCCCTGCCACGAATCAGGCGGCCAGCAGAGCCAATTAGCGCAGACAAGAGCCCAGCCATGAATCATAAGCCCATTAGTCAGGCCGGCTTGCCCCTCCCCCCAAAAAATGGGGGCCGGGGGGCTGTCCTTCCTCCCTCCGGACAACCTCCTCCTCCCCAGAGTCCCTCCCTCTCAGAACTGCTGAGAAGACACTCGTACCCCAGAAGCATGTCATTTGCAAGGCACAGGGCACTGGATGCTCCCAGATGGGGCACCTCCCACCCCCTACCACCAGCCAGGCTGGTTCAAAATGAGAAAAGACTTGGTGATGACCCCTTAGCCTGGCCCTTTCCCCCTCTTCTCCATCTTCCAGGCACAGAGGGCTAGACCTGAGCTGTCAGGTTATAGGAAAGATGTGCCCTGGACCCGGCTTCAGACCCAAGTCAGCCCCCAAGATCCAAACCTGCCCCTCCTCTCACAGCAGGCAACCACACCCTGTCGGCCCAGCCAGTGCCTCGCCACCTCTCCTGAGGCCATGGGGGTCTCTGTGATGACGTCAGTCACAGCAGGCTGAAGCCTCCAAGCTGGACTCTGGTGACTGGGTCACTGAGTCAACGGTTGGCATCAAGTCCATGTTGGGCAGTGGCAGAGGAGAAAAGGAGTGAAGGTCCTCTGTCTGGACCCTCTTGGGTAGGATCAGAGAGAACTAGTGGTTGCAGTGGGTGAGTCAAAGAAGGTGGGGGGAGAAACTACCAGAGCTTTGGCTGCCTTGTGACAAGTATTAGCCAGTGGCTTGATCTCATTGATCCTGCTATTACTTTCTCCGTGTTATAGATGAGATCACTAAGGTGTGAAGAGGTTAAGGGACTTGTCCAAGGTCCCAGAGCAAGACTGTGGGAACTGGATTTGAACCCCAGTCTGGTTGACTTCGGTGCTTGAGCGGATGCCCTCTGACCCACATCTGAGACTCTGATTCTGCCCTGAACTTAGCCTCCTTTATCCCACTGCCTAGTGGACATCATCAACCAGCTGTCTGGTAGGGGCCTCAAACTCAACATGCCGAAATCTGAGCTCATTATCCCTTACTACCCAGCCCACGCCTCCCTCCTGCGAAAGGTACCTGCTGCCCAAGCCAGCACCACAGGGCTATTCCTCCCTCCTCTCTTTCTTCCTCCGTGTCTGACCAGGCATGAGAGTATGGAATCTGGTCCATTCTGTCTATGAAATGGGCCTGTCCCTAGTGGGCCCCTGTGCCCCAGCTGTGAGGCAGTGGGGTGGCTCAGCCCCTGGGCCCCTCTCACCTGCACAATTCCAGGACCTTCCCAGTGGGCCTGCAGCCTCCCTGCACTCAATTCCTTCCTCCATGTTGCTGCCAGAATGCATGTCTCCAAATACAATCTAATCCTTCACTTCCTACTTTAAAAATGTTGGCTCCCATCACTTTCAAGATAAAGCATTAAGAAGTGGGCCCAGCATACCTTTCTAAACCCACCTCTGACCACTTCCCTCTCACATCTAGTGAGCTGCTGGCCACATGTGATTGTTCACCTCGCCTAGGATTTGCAAAGGTTTTCACTCCCCTTAGCTTCTGCTCCCACTGTGCCTCTGCCCAGAATGCCCCTTTCCCCATCTCCACCTGGCAAACTGGTCCTCCTCCTTCCAAGATCAGTCAAATGTCATCTTCTCCCCGCGGCTTCCCCTGCCCTGCCCAGCAGGATGAATTGCTCCCTCCTCTGTGCTCCCACAGCACTTTGCTCAAATTGCTAGTCCAGCACTTCCACACCAGCAAAGCAGTTAGCAGGTATCTGCCCATCCTTGCCTGAGAGGAGGGGCCGTGGCTTGCTCGACTCTGCTCCCCTGATGGGGTCTAGGGCATCAGAGATGTTCAGTAAAGGCTTGAGAGATGAATGGACGGCCCTCCTCTCACCTCTTTCTCTTGTCTCTAACTTCCTGTTCTTCTGGCCTTGCTCCCAAGTTGAAACCATCCAGTTCAAGGAGTCTCGCTGGAAGGCAATCCTGGGAGTTGGCCATGGTCTGCATGACCCCTGGAACTCAAGTACCTGATCTGGACCAGAAAACAAATTGCATATGTATACGTATAGCTGATTCACTTTGTTATGCAGCAGAAACTAACACACCATTGTAGAGCAATTACACTCCAATAAAGATGTTAAAATATATATATATATATATATATATATATATATATATATATAAAATAAAATAAAATAAAAAAGAAAACAAGTTGCAGTCAGAGAATCTGGATTTTGAACCAAACAACAAAACTTGAACATGTCATTTCTCTTCTGTGGGCCTCAGTGTTCTTTTTGTTTCTTTTAATTTAATTTAATTGTAATTGAGGTAACATTGATTTATAACATTATAATAACATTATATGAGTTTCATGAGTACAGCATTATATTTCTACTTCTGTATACCCTACAATGTGCTCACCACTAAAAATTTATTTTCCATCTCTCACTATACAGTTGATCCCCTTTACCCATTTCATCTTCCCCCTGCTCCTCCCACTCCAGTAACCTCTACTGTTCTCTGTATCTACGTGTTTGTTTTTGTTTGTTCATTTATTTTGTTTTTGCTTGTTTGCTTATTAGTTTTTTATATTTCACATATGAGTGAAATCATACCATATTTGTCTTTCTCCTTTTGACTTATTTCATTTAGCATAATACCCTCAAGGTCCACCCATATTGTTGCAAGTGACAAGATTTCATCTTTTTATGGCTGAGTAGTGTTCCATTGTGTGTGTGTGTGTGTGTGTGTGTGTGTGTGTATGCACCACATTTTTTTCATTGATGTATAGTTGATTTGCAATGCTATATTACTTTCAGGTGTACAACAGTGATCCAATATTTTTATAGCTTATACTCCATTTACAGTAATTATAAAATATTGGTTATATTCTCTGTGCTGAACATTACATCCTTGTATCTCATTTATTTTATACCTAGTAGTTTGTGCCTCTTAATCCCCTACCCCTATCTTGCCCCTCCTCCATCTCTCTCCCACTGGTAACCACTAGTTTGTTCTCTATATCTGTGAGTCTGTTTCTGTTTTATTATATTCATTCATTTTATTCTTTAGATTCCACATATAAGTGAAAACATACAGTATTTGCCTTTCTCTGTCTGGCTCATTTCACTAAACATAATAACCTCCATGTCCATCCATATTGTTGCAAATGGAAAAATTTTGTTCTTTCTTTATGACTGAGTAGTATTCCATTTTAATATATACCACATCTTCTTGTCCATGCATCTTTTTTCTTCTTTTTTTTTTTAACTTTTTATTTTACATTGAAGTATAGTTGATTAACAATGCCATACCAGTCTCAGGTGCACAGCAAGGTGATTCAGTTATACATATATGTGTATCTATTCTTTTTCAAATTCTTTTCCCATTTAGGTTGTTACATAATATTGAGCAGAATTCCCTGTGCTATACAGTAGGTCCTTGTTGGTTATCCATTATATATATATATTTTCTTGGCTGTGCCTTTAGTTCCCTGACCAGGGGTCGAACCCATGCCCCCTGCAGTAGAAGCATGGAGTCTCAATCCCTGGACCACCAGGGAAGTCCCTGGTTATCCATTTTAAATATAGCAGTGTGTACATGTCAGTCCCAAATTCCCTAACTATCCCTCCCCACCTCCCTCTCCCCCTTGTAATCATAAGTTCATTCATGCATCTTTTGATGGACACTTAGGTTGTTTCCAATCTTGGCTATTGTAAATAATGCCGTGATGAACATAGGGGTGCAGATATCTCTTTGGATTAGTGTTTTTGTATTGTTTGGATAAATACCCAGAAGTGGGATAGCTGGAGCCTATGGTATTTCTATTCTTAGTTTTTTGAAGAAACTCCATACTTTTTTCCATAGTGGCTGCACCAATTTACACTCCCACCAACAGTGTTTGAGGGTTCCCTTTTCTCCACATCCTCGTCAACACTTGTTATTTCTTGCCTCGGTGATCTTATGTTAAGTGAGGGTACGAGTAGAGGGCAATGACATTTCTAAAAACCCTTCCAGCTCTGATGTCATATGAATTTATTGCTTTATGAGTTCATTGCCTGTGGAGGACCCTGCATCATTGGCACGATGTGTGAATGAGAAGCAAGAGCTGTATCTTGGGGGTGGATCATCCAGGGAGGTAGTGCCTAAGAAAAAGAGGGATCAACTGGAGAGAAGGTCAGGGCAGACACACACTGAGAGGATGGCTCTAGCCCTTCTGATTCAGTTAACTGAGAAAATCAATGGTCTGGCCGGAGGCAGGAGCCAGGGAAAAGCCTGGGGGATGGAGACTCCCAGGAAATGAATGGATAGAGTGTGGCATCCTTTCCGAATCCTCTCCCAGGGCTGACCCAGGGGTTACTGTAGACAGAGCAAGGTTGGGGAGGGCTGGAGTTCAGGGAAGGAGGAACGCAAGGGGAAAAGCCTGCTATTAGAGTTGGTTGCGGGGGAGGATGGGGAGAATTGTGATGCAATAAAAAATAGTCATCATATGCAAATTAAAGAGAACCTCATGGCCACACATTTAAATGGACACATGATGCTGGAGACAAGGCCTCTCCAGCCACCAACCCCAAATCCAGACCTGGGATCTAGTCCGGGCTCTGCCACTGGCTTGTGGCTGTGGGACTTTGAGCAAGTTCCTATTTGCCTTTGGGCCTCCGTTTCCTCATCTGTAAAATAATGGGGTGTTCCTCAAATGAACTTATCTACGAAACAGAAACAGACTCACAGACATAGAGATCAGACTTGTGGTTGCCAACGTCGGGGGAGAGGGGGAGGGATGGATTGGGAGTTTGGGATTAGCAGATGCAAACTATTGTATATAGAATGGATAAACAACAAGGTCCTATTGTATAGTCCAGGTAACCATATTCAATATCCTGTGATAAACCATAATGGAAAAGAATATATATATGTATAACTGAATCACTTTGCTGTACAGCAGAAATTAACACAACATTGTAAATCAACTATACTTCAATAAAATAAATTTAAAAAATACTAATAATGGGGTGTTCTTGACCATCTCTGAGGGCCGTGGGCCTGACACACTAACTACAGGTTCCCACCAAGGGTCCTGTCAGCCTCAGCCCCCAGCACCACGTGTTTACCACCTCGGACTCCTCGACCTGGGTGTCTACCGCCAGGCCCTGGGTTCTTTCCATGCCTGGCTGGCTTTTCCGGGCTCCTCCCCAAAGCAGCCTCTGCTCACACCGCACCCCCCCCTCCCCTCCTCCCCGCTTCCCTACTTCCTCCTTCCAGGCAGGCCTTCTAGCCTCTCCAAGATCCTGGTTTTGAAACAGTCAGCCGGCACAGCCAACTGATTTTGATTTTCACTGTCAGGCTGGCGGAAGTGCAGGTCGTTATAGGCCAGTCTGACCTCCTACCTTTCCCCTCCTCATCTCCCCGCTGATAGCACCCCGATCCCCTCTTGCTCTACAGGAGGAGAGGACAGTGCTGGGTGTCCTTGGGGAGCAGGGGGAAGTGGACCCTGGTGGTGGCGGGCAGGGAGGAGGAGTAAGGAGCTGAGACAAACCACTCTCCTTCGATCGGCAGCCTCGGGATGAGATACCCATTTGGTGGGGCAGAAAGGAGGTGCCAATGTTGACCCAGAACCTGGAAGGAGCCATTCCCCCGGCAAGAAACCCCCAACCCACCACTTTGATCGACCCTCACCCGCTCCCTCAGAGGCCGTTAACATCCTTCTTTACCGGCCTGGGGACATAGCCAAGACTGTCACCTCATCTGGGGCCCCCAGTGGATGCCTTTGTACTTCTCCCCATGCCCAGCACCTGCCATGGGGGACCGACTTGGCCCCCTTCCACAAGGACTTCAAGTGAGCCGCCCTCAAGCTTGGAGTAATTAGGTGATCTGATGGGAGGAGCGAGCTCTCAGCCTGTTGGGGGGCAGATGGGACACCCACCTCCGCTGACAGCAGGACAGAGCTGAATGAGGGCCTCGGTGGGCTTCCTGGAGGAGGAGGCAAGGAGAGGCCAAGGAACAGAGGAAGCATCAACGGTGAGACTGGGAGAGGGAAGAGGGGCCTACCGGGGAGGTATGGGTGGTTTGTCCATCTGAGTGTGGAAGGGGTGGTAGGCGGTGGGGCAGGAAGGCAATCTCAGAAGCTGAGGCGGCGCTGCTGAATCTCAGTTGACTCATCTGTGAAAATGGGCCCGGCACCTGCCTTCCCAGTTGCCGTGAAGATTAGCCAAGACCCTGTCTACAAAGGCCCTGGCTAGAGATCACACTCCCTCCTCCCTCACTTCCTGTCTTTCTGTCATCCCCGGAAGGGGTCAGGCCCCTCCCCGTTTCTCAGCATCTGGCCTCATCTGGAAACATCTGAGGTCCCAGTTAAGGCTCTGAAAGAAGAGCCGGTGGAGGCCACGGCTGAGGCGGGGGCAGAGGCTGGAAAGAGCAAGAGGTGCATCTTCCTCACCCCCACCTCCCCGGGGCCTCATTCAACACAGATCTGCCCTTAATCTCCCATTCCCTCACTCCCGCTGCCCCCCAACACACACCTGTTTTCTCTCTCAGCTCCTCGTGTGGCCCTTCCAGGTCCCCCCATAGGGCCTCCGCTTTGCTTCCTCCAGCTTTTCCTTCAGTGGCTGCCACGCAATGGATTCTGCAGTTTTGTTTCCAAAATTCTAGCCAATTTTGTATTCTACTCCATAGCATATCCATGTTGTTCTAAATGAAAATATTTTGTTTTCAGTTAAATTACCAAACTTTTCCCTGAAAAATCTTTTTTTTAAAAAATAAATTTATTTATTTATTTATTTTTGGCTGCGTTGGGTCTTCATTGCTGAGTGCGGGCTTTCTTTAGTTGCGTCGAGCCGGGGCTACTCTTCATTGCGGTACACAGGCTTCTCATTGTGGTGGCTTCTCTTGTTGTGGAGCACAGGCTCTGGGCCCGCAGGCTTCAGTAGTTGTGGCACGTGGGCTCAGTAGTTGTGGCATGCAGGCTCTAGAGCACAGGCTCAGTAGTTGTGGCACACGGGCTTAGTTGCTCCATGGCATGTGGGATCTTCCTGGACCAGGGCTCGAACCCATGTCCCCTGCATTGGCAGGCGGATTCTTAAGCACTGCACCACCAGGGAAGCCCTCCCTGAAAAATCTTTGACTTGAGAAGCAGTGCATTTTTCACCCCTTGGCTTTGCCCACTCAAGGCACTTGATGAGGCCCTATGCCCCCATTTGAGCCACGCCACAGGACTCCACGGGGACACAGAATGCCCGGACAGAGCCCCCTGTCCTGCCCCAGGAGAAGAAGGCAAGGACTCGAGGGTGGAAGGGTTCCTAGGAGCAAAAGGACTTCAGCCTGATGGGGGGTGAAGGGGCTCTGGGGAGAGTCAGAGTTAACATTAGAGGGAGCAGGTGTCACCTGGGGCAGGAGAAGGAGATGGTCCTCCTGTGGTCTGACCTCACTCCCTCCTGCTTCAGGGGCAGAATCTTGGGCTCATAAAATGTCCCCAAAGAGGACTTTATGGATCCAGCAGTCCCATCCCCTGATTACGAATGGGGCCACGGCAGTCTCATTTGAGACTCCAAAAACCTTCCCTCTTCCCAAACTGATCCATTCTGTTTCCAGGGTATGGTGGGCAGAATAATGTCCTCCCCCAAAGATATCCACGTTCTAATCCCTGGAACCTGTGAAGATGTTACCGTCCATGGCAAAAGGGACTTTGCAGGTGTGATTAAGTTAAGGATTTTGTGACTGGGATTATCATGGTTTACCTGTATGAGCTCAATATACTCACAAGGGTCCATATAAGGGAAAGAGGGAGGCAGGAGAGTCTCAGACATGTGACGACAGAAGCAGAGGTCAGAATGATGTGAGGAAGGGGCCATGAGCCAAGGAATGCAGGCAGCCTCTAGATGCTGGAAACGGCAAAGAAACAGATTCTCCCCTTCGGAAGCATGCAGTTCTGCTGACCATTTTAGACTTCTAACCTCTGACCTGAATTTATATTTTTTAAACTACTAAATGGTGATTAGTTACAGCAGCACTAGGTAACTAATTGCTAATTAATTACTATTTACACAGGGCTTTGTTGGCTCAAATGGGAACTCTGATGAGCCCTCCCCTTGAGTTCTTTCATCCTTCCTCCCCGGGCGTTAATTGCACACCTCTTTTGTGACAGGCACATGATAAAATAACAGTCCCAGCCTTTGAGAAGCTTACAGTTTAATAGGACTACAGACAGGCAAGCACAGGAGAACCACTGGTGAAAGAGTGGAAACTTATGGCTACCAAAGGGGAGGGGCAGGGGGAGGGACAAATTAGGAGTATGGGGTTAAGAGATACACACTGCTGTACATAAAATAGATAAGCAACAAGGATTTACTGTATAGCACGGGGAATTATACCCAATATCTTGTAATAACCTGTAATGGAATATAATCTGAAAAAAACCCCCAACAACAATCACTATGCTGCCCACCTGAAAGTAACACATAAATCACTGTAAATCAACTATACTGCAAGTAAAATTTTAAAAGAGTGGCTTTTAGGAGACGGGGTGGGCGAGCACAAGCTGCAACCTGCACGGAGACAGGAGCTGCAAGAAAGAAGTGAGCAAGTAAGCTCCAATCTGAGCTTTGTGACCTGGGCAAGTTGCTTGTCCTCTCTAAGCCTCAGCTTGCATATCTGCAAAGCAGGACAAATTATAACACTTACCTCCTGGGATTGTGAAAAGTAAATAGTGGTGGACAGAGAGTGCTTGGCACAGAGCCTGGCACATACATAGTAAGTGCTCAGGAAAAGGAAGGCTTTACAGAGGAGTCAGAATTTGAGCCCAGAATTGAAGACCGAGTAGGAATTTGTCGGGTAAACCAGCTGGAGGAAGCTGTTCCGAGCAGAAAAATAGCATGGTGGGGTGGGGCATGGAAACTTCAGGGGCAATCGCAATGAGACTCAGGAGGCTGGAGACCAAAGTGGCTGAGAAGCAGGAGAGATGCTTGGAGAGTAGGCAGGAGCTGAATGACAAAGGGCTCTTTATGCCATTTCTAAGGATGATTTTATCCTGAAGCCAATAGGGAGCCACTGAAGGTTGCTGAAGAAGGGATTGACCCAATCAAATTTTATGTTGGAAAACAAACCTGTCTTCTGAGTTGGTTCTAAAGAAAGAAGAGAGACTGGGGGAGGGAATCCCATTCAAATTCAGCCTTTGGCGCAGGAATGAGAAGGTGTTTTAATTGCCCCCAGCTGTGAACCCAGAGAAGACCTCCAAGGAGGAGGGGGCTTCAGGATCTCAGCAAGTCAGAGGGCAAGACCCAAATACCCATTGTCCTTATGAGGTCCAAGGTACCCTAACAGCCATGACAGCTGGATGAATATCCAAGCTGGATGCAGAGACTTAGGTAGAACTGTCAGTCTCCCACATCAGCTCTTTGGAGGGATGGTGAAGGGAGTCTTTGTTCTTATCCAGTTTTCCTGGGGACCTAGTTGCTGCCTGGCCTGCCTGGGGAGGTGGGTGTTGCAATAGCCCATTTCCCCATAACTGGAGCTGCAGAGTGGGTGCGGGACAGGGCAGAGGTAGGGAGAGGGGAGGATGCCAGTATTACTGTGTTCTGCTCCCCAGCCTGGCTGAATCTAGGCTGTCTTCAGTGCCAAGGGATCGGACCTTTGACAACACGATAGACTAAAAATAAACCAGGCATTGCAGCTTAAACCTTGGAACCAAGTCTCCTGATTTGAGTTTCAAGGCCCCAGTGAGGTGGTAAGCTGATCCCATGTTAGTTTTGGGGATGAAGGCTGAGACCATTTTTCACCCATCAATGAGGTGGAAAAACAACAAAGGACCACCTGACAATCTCAAATAATTTATCGATTCTTGAAAAGAGGAAGGAGAGGAAGACAGCCAAAGCCACCGGCTGCCATTTGAATAAGTCATCAGGACCCTTCTTGGATCGGAGATGGGGTTCAATTTGCTCACTTAGCATCTTCTTCCCTAGAGGAGAGTTCCTGATGGGACCTCAGCCTCCCGCACTCGACTGCAAGCTCACTGAGGACAGAGACTTAGCTTTGGCATGGTGCCTGGCTGGCACGAGGGCTCTGCTCCTCTTTCGCACACTGTTGATTCAGCCTCCTAAGCGCTTTCTCTGCTTCTGACTTGGCTCCTCCAGTCCACACAACAGTCTTCCCTAAACACAGCTTAGATTCTCTGGCTCTGCTTAAATGCCTACGGGGACTCTCCCCAGTTGCAGCAATAATTCCCAAAGTGTGCCCTGGGGCATATCAGTCCCAAGTGATGCTTCTGAAGAAACGGTCTGGGGGCCTAATAAGTTTGGAAAATGCTCTTTACTGGAGCTTCCCACTCCTTTGAGATTCACATTCCACATGAACGTAATAAAGGCTCTGAGAAGTCCTGCAAAGTTAGCGTGTTTGACACAGCTTCCCCAAACTTATTCTATCACGCACAATATTTTTTGCAAGTAATACCTCTAAATAGCCCAAGAAACAGTCCCATATTTTGAAAAGAAGTGAACTGAATGGTAAGTCCATTCGGGGAGGGAAAGGGCAGCTGTGACATGACAAGTTCCTGCTGAGGGAGCTGGGTCTGTAGGAGCAGTTGAGGAACAGCTCTGGCCCAGGATGACAAAGGGAAGGTGTGGTTGTGGGCGGGTGTGACAGAGACCGTGGGTCAGGAGAGTCCATCAACAATTCTCTTCTCTAGGTTGTTTCCTCATCTGAACATGCATGTCCTGGGCAAGTGCGTGACCTGGCACATCCCAAATGAATCATGTCCTCTCATTGGACCCAGAAGCCCCTGATGAGGGAGTCACTGAGATGGTATGCGATTATGAGATCTCCGCCTGAAAGAATATTCCAGCTTGTCAAGTAGATAGTCATGGAGGCCATGTCCCAATGGATCTGCTACAGCAGGAACCTTCTATGGAAGGAAAAGCACAGGCTTTGGAGGCAGAATCCCAGCTTCCCATCCTGATTCCATCACTTACCAGGAGCAGTGAGGCCGTGAATAAGTCGCCCAATCTCTCTGAGCCTTTTTCCTCATCTGTAAAATGGGAAATAGCTGCTTGCAGGGAGTCAGGATTCAAATGGAAATCTTGACGTCTCCAAAGCCAGTTTGGTTCATTGCCCTGTGGTTTAAGTCTCATCACCTCCAAAGTTCTAGACATTCCCAAGGGTAGGATTAAGTTTCATCATTCATTCATCCGTCACTCATTCAATCCAAGTATTTATCAGGTACCTCCAATGTGGCAGGCACTGGAGAAACAACACCAGGAAGAACAAGTCAGGTCTCTGCCTTTGTGGAGCTCAGTCTGCTGAGGACCGAATCATTCATGCATTTATTCAACACTGAGCCATCACCATGGGCCAGGCGCTGTGCTGGGCTCAGGCCTGTTGACTGTGATTACAGAGGACCCTCACTGTCATCCTTTCGTCATGACAGCTTGATGAGAAAGGAAGTACAGGGATTACGACCCATTTTGCAGACAAGAAGCTAGAGATTCAAGAAGACCAAGTGGAAACCTGAGCTGGGAACCAAAACCTCTTCTCTCCACAGGGATTCACCAAAGGCCCACTCTGGGCTGAGCACTGTGTCACAGGGCGGTGCAGATGTCCAGTCTGGCCGCCTTTGTTTACCTGTGTGTCATCGTGGTCCCTATTCCTCTCGAGGCTCTGACTCTCCTCCCGCCAAGCCCTCAGTCGTGGACCTTCCACACAGCAGGGTGCACATGAACTGATTCCTCCAACTGCAGACCAGGAAATCCTTCTTGCACTTGAACTTCCATGCCTTACAGGCCAAGGCTGGTTCCTCCTGGGGGCCTCCTTTGAGTGGAGCAATGCTCGGGGAAGATCAGGATCTTCAGTTCCTTCCCAAATGCCAGCATGTGAGCCAAAGGCAGAGCAGACCCTGCACCATCAGCCAAGTGGGTACTCACTCCAGGGCCCCCCTTGGGCTGCTGGGAGAAGCAAAGCGGGAGCAGGGAGCCAAGCGTGCAGATCTCCCAAAGCCAGTGGCGCTAGCAATCAGAGTGGGAGAGGAGAAAAGAGTAAGGGGGGAGGGAGGGCAAGGTAATGAGACCACCATCATTTTACCAGGGGTCTGGAAACTGACAGCAAGATGGGATACTGGACGGAAACTGCATGGAGCGGGAGACAATATCACCTAACACCCAACTCGCTTTCAACTCGCTTTCAACTTAAATGAGTACATCCCAGCTGCACCAGAGAGGGCTGACAAATCCAGCTGTCCCAAAGCCACTTCTAAGTGCCCCTCCTCCTCCACTTCCACCTCCTCCAGGAAGACTTCTCAGATCATCTGCACCCCACCAGAGTGTTCCCTGGGTGTCTGCCCAGCTCCTGTACCTACAGCCTCCATCTCTCTATTTCCTGGGTGTGCTCTGCGTGGCTCCAGGCAGTGAGCCAATGTCTGTGGCCCGTGAGACTGTGGAGGTTTCTGGAGAGCATCTCCTGTGCAGGTATAGAGTACAGGATCTCCTTTGAAGCTGCGTCCTGGGCCAGCACCAGCTTCGGAGACCACGGCCTCATCTCCGCCAGATCCTGACTTCTGCAGGTGTTTACAGCCTCTCTCCCGTGCTCCTAGCACATGGCCCTCTGCCTGGATCCTGTCTCCTCTTTTCATCCCCTGCCCCTGGTTCTTACCGACTTTCCTCTAGCCCCACTGGCAGCGAGCAGTCTAATCTAAATCATGCTCACTGTGGTTTAAGGTGCGCATCTTCTTACCTTTCAGGTTCTCTAGGGGTATGGATAGCCTGAAGGATCGGGGGTAGATCCAAGGTACAGCTCTCTGGTTGGGGGGAGCAAGCCGTGCTCTTCTGAGAGTTCACTCCAGTGCCTTACTGAGAAGGAGAATTTTGGTCTCCATTAATTCACTAATTGCCAGGAGAAAGTAGAGCTGCTCCTTTCCTCTTCACAGGTGGAAAACCCTGCAGGCAGGAATCCAGGAATCTTCCTGTCACCAGCCTCCCCGCCTTACTAATTCCCTGCCAACTCTTAGTTCAAGCCGGCATCAGCTCCTGCCTGGACCACTGCCAACATCTTCTGACAAGTTTTCCCACCTCCATTCTCATTACCCCCAATCTGAAGCCAGCCTAAGATGATTGTGTCACCCCCTCCAGCACAATCCCCAAACACTAAGCCACTAAGTGGCTGCCACTGCTCTTCAGTCAAGGTTTTAAACATGACCAAGAAGACCTTTCATGGTCAGTTTCTGCCCACCTCTCCCTCTACCTGTCCCCTTTGCTCTTTGAAATCCAGCCACAAGTACCTTCTCGCAGCCCCTTTTACATGCTTGCTCCTACCACAGGGCCTTTGCATATACTGTTTTCTCTGCTTGGACTGTTCTCCCATTCCTTCAGGTTTCAGCTTGGGCATCACCTCCTTGAGGAAGCCCCTCAGTTTCCCTGGATGATCAAATGCCAGGGAAACTACCTTTTCTTTGCACTGACCATGTTTGTCATTTGGACTGCCTTTGTGTGGCTATTTAATGAATGTCTGCTCTCCACTAGATTGCATCCTCCATGAGGGCAGGAGCCAAGTTGGCTTTGCTCTCTCTGTATCCCCACGGCTAGCACAGTTCCTGACACATAGTAGACTCTCAACACATAGTTGCTGTTTAAACGAGTGAGGCCCAGATGAATGATGCACCCGGTGGAAAGTCACCCAGGGAGGCCTTAACCAAGTCAGGACCAGGAACTCAGGACCCTCAGGTTAACTCCCAGGGACTCACTGGGGAAGCCATAGTGCCATGCCCTACTGGAAGAGGACACCTCCATCTCTCTGCTTGGCCAGCAATTAGCTGCTCTTTGAAAACAGAGTTTGCTACATAACTACCAGTCCCCCGGAGACTGGGTGCAGAGGAGGGTACCAATTAGAGTAACGAATCCCGCCACAGTCCACACTGCTGCTGCGCCATCTCAGTGCTCTAGTTCCTGGCCTTGGGAGCCCAGCGCTTGCTACACCTTTATGTTTGAAACAGTTCTCCCCAGGCCCATCCCAAAGCAGAGAAGTGGGACGCTTTAGTGTCTTCCTTAAAGGGTGGAGACCTAGTGGGAGGAAGAAGGATGAAGAGGAAGGAAAGGGAAGACAGAGCATCCGTGAAAAACTCAGGGTGACGGGAGAAAGGCTCGTGGGAGGCAGGATGTTGGCTGTTTGGGGAGACACTTTGGGAACGTGACTCACCCTCTCTGGTCCTTGGGCTGCCCAAGGGGGAGCATCACAATCTTCCTCTTCAGCATTGCTTCCCTGAAAAGGGAAGAGACAGAGAAAAGGCCATCTACTGTCCAGACAGAGCCAGGCAGGCTCCTCTGAGCAATCCTGGAGGGCTTCCTGGAGTAGAGGAGCTTTACAGAAGCCATAGGCAGCCTGGGAGAGTAGCTGGAAAGCAGGAGGCAGCAGGCAAGGAAAGGCGTTGTGACCAGAGTGGAGGGGAGCATGCAAGGGAGGCAAGAATGACTGTGTTACATTAATATGTCTGGTCATGTCACTCTCTGCTCAAAGCCGTCCAGAGGCTCCCATCTCACTCGGGGAAAAGCCAAGACCTGCCTCCCTGCCCTCATCTCCTACTCCCCTCCCGCCCCGACTCCCACTGCTGAGCCACGCTGGCCTCCTCCCTGCTCCTCAAACACATGGCCAGCCTCCTTAGGCTGCTCCCTCCTCCCAGAACCATTGCCTCAGTCCCCGGCCCATACCCTCTCCCGCAAGGCTTTGCTCAAGTGTCATCTTCTCAGTGGAACCTCCCCTGCTGGTGTTATTTAAAATCCCACCCCTTCCACAACCCCGCCCTTGGCACTCCCCACTCCCTTTACCTGGCTCTCTCCCCCTCCCCGTAGCACTTACAACCTTCTAACTGCTCCACAATTTACCTATTCTCTCTCATAGAAAGCGAGCTCCATGGGGTAAGAAAAACTTGTCTGTTGGTTTGCTGATACATCATCAGCACCTGGGACAGCGCCTGGCACATAGTAGGTACTCAATACATATTGACTGAGTAACCCACTAAGAGGGTAGAAGTGGGGCTGGGAGCCTGAGAATGGAGTGGAAACTCATTTTTCCAGGCTCCTCGGTCAGCTAGAGGTGAGGAGGCCCAGCGTGGGCGGCCAGCTCCGGAGTAGTCACCCAGCATGTCAGGAACAGGACTGTCCCCATCGCCATCACGTCTGTCCTGGCTCTCCCTCCTCCCTCCCTTCAGGGTCTTCTCTGGGTGATTGTGCTCCTGGCATCTGGCATCCATCAGTCCCTTCCAGAAGCCTCTGTGAGACAAGGGGGTTGGCTAAAGCGATCCCAGATTGGGGACAGGCGGTAGTGTGCAGGTGAGCCGTCCCTTGTCTGCCCCAGCCCTGCCCAGAGCTGCCAGCCCACTGGCTTCACCGCCCCCAACACCCCATGAGCCTCGAGGAGGTTTTGCTAACCACACACAACTCCTGGCTCCAGACTTGAGGGAGGAGGAGGGGTGCTGCCAGCAAATGGGACCTGACGGGCCGGGCACCTCGGGCAAAGAATGCAAATAAAATTCAGTAAATATTTAGGGGAAATGAAATGGGAAGTGGGAGAAGGAGGGGTGGAGGGGATGTGTTGGATTTCCAACAACATCTGGAGGGCAGTCCCCTCCACCTCCTCCCCCGCAACCCATCCCACCCCACGTGGGGGCCACAGTGTGAGAGAGGTGCTGGCTCCCGGCTGTGTATGTCTGCGCCTGACTGTCTGGATTTTTGTATACGTGGGGGTGAGTTTGATGGTCTGGAGTGTTTTCCTGGCCAAGTGCACACAAGGCCAGCCTCACAAGTCCCAAAACGAGTGCTTCCCTCTGGGTCACTCCCATCTTGCCTTCCACAAGGCCCTGCTGTGAACCAGGCAATGGGCATTCTGGAATGAAAAGATAGTGTCCCGGGGACTTCCCTGGCAGTCCAGTGGTTAAGATTCCACTGCAGGGGGCTCAGGTTCAATCCCTGGTTGGGGAAAGAAGATCCCACATGCCGTGTAGCGAGGTCAAAAAAAAAAAAAAAAAAAGATAGCGGCCCTATCCTCAAGGAGCTTCTAAGTGAAAGAACGATGACAACACTTGAGGAGGGCCTTGACAGAAGTCAGCTCAGGGGTTATGAACCCAGGCCAGGGCACAGTGACGTGGAGATCAGGGAGGGCTTCCTGGAGGAAGGGGGATTATGAAAGTGCAGAGAGACATGGGTGAGAAAAGAATGGGTGTGTAGGAGGGGAGGTTTATCTTCAGGGAGAGGTAGGAATATGGAACATCTATGGGCAAAGTGGCAAAGGACGATGGCACAAGGGGCAAAGAAACTTGGCCTACCCCCAGGAGAAAATCCAAATCAAGGACCCAACTGTGCAGCCAACGGCATGAGAGGGGACATTGCCAGGCTCCGTCTCACCGTGCCTCTCTTCCATAGCTTCCAGATGAACCTTTTCCTGGGCAGGGATTATGTCTCTCCCTTTCTCTGTAGCCTCCCCTGGAAAAAAAAACCCGGGCTCTGGCCCCACCCCTGCCCAACCCTGGGAGCACAGCTCAGAACCCCAGAGCCTGGAGTGTCTCATTAGTCCTGTTCCATCAGTTTTACAGGGGAGGGAACTGAGGCCCAGAGAAGGGAGGTGAGCTCTCCAGGGGTCCATGGCAGTAAGTGGTAGAACTGGGGCTAGAATCCAGGGTCCCTGGCTTATGTAGGAGGATGAGGTTAGGATGGTCCTCTTTGCTCTGTGCCACTTCAGGCTCTGTCTTGGGGACTCGATCTGTGTCTGGGCTGTTGGCAGATTCTGTGCAATAACCAGTGTCCAGCCCCCCTGCGTGCTCTCCCCCACTCTGCTTGCTACTTCAGCAGATACCATTGATGTCCCTTGCTGGGGCCTTTTCCACCTGGACATTGGATAACTCTGGCATAATCAAGAGGGAGCCCCCGAACTGGGGATGGACATGCCAGGATCCCAATTATGCCTAGAGCAGGGGGAAGTGGGAGAGGCCCCAACCCAGGCCCTTAAGAGAACCGAGAACAAAATCTCATAGTCCATAAGTGAGGGGATGGAGACATCCATTTATTTACTTAGCAACTAGGTTTTAAGCACCTACAGACACCTGGCTCCTGGATGCACAGGGAACAGCATGGAGCAAAGAAGTCTAAAGCAATGGTTTTCAAACCATGCTTTGTGGATGCCCCCAGCCCCAAGATACTGCCATAGGGGGAAGGTGGATGGGAAAAGGGGCTTGAGGAGATCTCTGCCTCCCACCCCACCAATCCCACCACTTCAACCAAAGGGAGGGCTTTGCTTCCACTTTCATCTTCTTTACTAATCAGACTTCTAGGAAGATTTCACTGGAAGGCTCCCAATGCTGTTGGAAAAGAAATATTGAAAACCACTTCTCTCCCCGGGAATAGAAGACAAGATTTCCCACCCCCCTCCAAACAGAGGTCACTGCTGGAACTAAAGAAAGCGGAGAGTGTCTGCTTCTAAGTTCCGAGCAGTGACTCCAGTGTCCCAAGATGGAGGTTAGACCCTAGGAAGGACTTCTTAACAGATACTCCAGGCTTTATCTTGACATCCAAGTTGGGTCAGCCTCCCTCCGTGGAGCCTGCCTCACTGCACTGCTGAAGCAGCATCAGCCAACAGTGCAGGGTCTTTAAAAAGGGTCCGAGGATTAGAGTGTCGTCTTCCTGCCTCCTGCTTCCAGGCCAGGGAACAATTGGGCCCTTTGTCCAACAGGAGGATGCCCAAAGGGTGAGGTCACCCCCAGCATGGCTCTCTTTGTCCTAGAGCCAAGGAGACACCAAAGCTAAATCCAGGCATCCTTCCCCTGTCCCCTGTCTCCAAACCCCTTGGTACCCCCCCACCCCCGAAGAAGGGCTTCCCCAGGGGCACAGGAAGGAGCACTAACAAGAAGGGAGGCTGGTGCAGCAGGCACTGGTAGAGGTGCGGAAGGTTCTAGATGGGTACACCCAGGGAATGGGGCTGAGGAAAAGTCTCCAGCTTAGAGGGTGATCCTTTCTCACAATGATCTCCAGACTCTCATGTGGCTTGGTCTACAAAGATGGTTCCAAACCCGAAAGGAAAACCTGAGGTGTCCGATCCTAGACGCCCCAGTAGCTTGCCTCAACCTTTGACCAAGAGGCCTTTGTGAAGGGGGTGAACTGGGAGTCGTACAGGTACAGTCAGGGGAGGCATTGAGTGGAGCAGAGGGGGTCTGGGGCCCAGAGCACAGGAAAAGCTGGGGGTGCAGAAGGCAGGGGAGAGTGTCCACAGCCTGGAAGGGCAACAGAGCCAGAGTCTGAAGTACTGAGATGGGAGGAGCTGAGATGGGAGGCTTTCCGGAGGCTCTGCCATCAGGATGGGGTGAAGGCAGATAAGAGGGGCAAGAGGGCAGGCCAGAGGAGGGGATGGTCTAAGTGGAGTTTGGAGGAGGCGTCCTCGTGGTGTCACTGGGCACTAGGCTGGGAATCAAGGGCGCTGGGTTCTAGCCTTGGCTCTGCCTCTAACTCACCCAGGAGCTCTGGGCTGGTTTTCTTCTCTGGGTCAGTCTTCCCCATCTGTGCAATGAGATCCTTCCAGAGCCAAAGTTCTAGTAGTCTGGACTAAGAAGCAGGGTGCAGGGGGTGCAGATCTGGGACTCAAGCCAAGGGGGCCTTTGTGGTCGCTGGATGAGACATGGTGCAACCTGGCAGGGCAGGGAGGCACCCCCGAGAGCTTCAGCTATGGGAGCAGCTGCCCCGGCAGGGAGGGGCAGAGCTCTGCAGGAGTCAGCCATGACTGCTGCTGGCAGGGAAGACGGTGGTGCCACTGGTGGAGAGTGTGGCTGTCCAAAGGCCACCAGCGTTGGGAGCGTGGAGGGGCGGGTCCACCCGCAGGGCTGAATGGACGGCCAGAGAGGGCCAAGGGGTCAGTGACAGGACGAGGAAGGATTCTCGGACTTTGGGAGCACCCTGCCTCCCTGCCCCTCCTCACCCGAATCATTCCCGTGCAGGCCCCACCCCATCTTGGTGGAATGTTGTGCTAGCTGAGAATAGTCACCGCCGGGGTCAAGGAAGGGAGGGTCACCAGGGACTAATTGCCCTAAATAAATGAGCAATTAAGGCTGTTACAGGAAGTACACAGACCCCCCTCCACCCACCACCCTGAAAGATCACCATGGCAACCACTGCTGGCTCCACCCCAGGAAAGTCTGAGCCACTTGGCTGGCCCACATGGCTGTCATTCAGACATGGGGAAGAGAGGGTGTGGCTTCAGCCAAAGAAAGCGGAAAGGGTAGAGGTAAAGACTGCGCTGAAAGGGAGGCAGAGGGATGGCTGGGGTGACCTCTAGCTGAGGATTCTGGGGGATTCCTCCTAGTCGGTGGGGAAGCACACTCCATGACAACAGCCTGCAGATCAGCTGCCCCTGTGGTAGGGGCGGTGGGTGTGATGGAGGGCGGTTGCCAGGAGAAGTAGACCTTGCCAGGCCCCCATCTCCTCTCAGCACCCCGGCCCCTCCCCCTGCACTTCCTGTAATGGCGTCTCCAATGGGGAGGCCATTAGTCCTGCTCAGGGCAGCGCCTAAGTACTGTGGCTGATAAATATAACATGAGCTCATCGATTAGAATCCTCTAGTCCTGCAGTAACTCAGCTCCCTAATGGCTCCCCCTCCCCTCCACACACTGACTACCCACCCCACCCCGACGACGCGGGGCTGCTTTTCTTGCTTACTTGGGGCTGTGAGGCAGCTGATGCTCGAGGAGCAGAGTGAGCTGATAGAGGCAACACCCAGGGCCCAGCCAGAGGGGCTGCTGCTTGGAGACAGGCTGGACCAGTCTGGGCGAGTCTGGGCCCCAAGGCACCTTGGAAGATCCTCTGTCAGTTGGGGGAGCAAGGGGAGGCATGGCCCTGGCCCAGCACACAGGACACAATGCAGAAGGCAGAGGGCTCTGCCCTCTATGGGGTGGATGGCACAGCTCTCCTGAGTTGGGGCTCTCCTGGTGACTGTTGAAAGAGGTCCGCGGTGAAACCAACTTACACCCTGTCACCACACCTTCTTCTCCCCTGGCAGCTGCCACCACCACCAGCCCCGGCCACAACTATCCCAACCCAGCCCAGCAGTCCCCTCCCTGTCTCCCCCATCCTGATGTTCCCACCTTCATTTCACCCATCTCCAGAGGTGACCGTACTCCCTCGTCAGATTGGGAGCCCTGAGCACAGGGGCTGTGTCTCCCCAGTCAGCCTGGGACCCTCTGAAAAGCTGAGACTTTCTTCTCTAGGGGAGGGAGAGGTCTGAAAGTCTTGAGCTATCTCCCCAAACCCCCAAATCCAGACTGGGAACTGCAGACGGTGGGGTGTGCCCTCCATAAGGTAGTCAGACCAATTAGGCCTTTGGACTTTGCTAAGCATAACTGCTAGGAGCTGAGACAGCAAAACCAAGACAGCTCTGCACACCTCCCCCCAACCTGAGACCCCTCAAGTCTCTGGCCAGCTGCTCAAAGACATCTGGAAGGCCTCGGCAAGAGGCACAGGAACAGCTCCTGCCCGGGTGCCAGTGGGGGCTTTGGTGAGTTGGTAGGGGCCCAGGCCTGGAAGGGGGCTGTGGTTTTGCAGAGCCGAGTCTCTGGGCAGAGGCTGCCCACAGAATCCTCTAACAGGAAGGCTGAGCCAGGCTGGCTGCAGCCAGGAAGTTAATCCTTAATGTGCCTCTGGCCTCACTGCTGTGCAAACTCACCACTTAAACACTCCAGGCTGATGGGGATGAGCCACAGAGCCCACACTCCTCCAGGTGGGGTTTGGTACCAAGGCAATCTGAGTTCCAGGAATGCTGTGTGTGCTTTGGAGGTGTCTGTCTGCTACAGTGGTTTTGTATGAGAGCAGTGGGTGTGCACGAAGCCAGGAGTGGGTTCGACCCATTCTCTGCTGTGTATCCCCACCACCACCTCTGTGTCTCTCTTAAGCCTCTGGTAGGCACTCCAACAAAGAAGTGTGGGGTTTTTGCAGGTTGGAGGTTTGAGGTTTGAGCACCATTCTTCCCTCCCACATGTGTAGTTGCAGCTGTAGAGATTGTGGCTAGATTGCAAGATGAACTTCCTCATGTGTGTGGGGTAGGAAACTAGACTAAGCATCCTTCAGGGAAGCTAAGGATTCCCCTTTGAATAAATTTCTGGAAGGGAAATTGACTCTGGGAGAAATGGATGAAAGCATGGTAAGGGGATGGACGGGTAGGTTATGCTTCCAAGATGTCCTAGCTCTAGCCACCATAACGAAATACCATAGACTGGGGGGCTTAAACAACAGAAATTTATTTTCTCACAGTTCTGGAGGCTAGAAGTCCAGCCATTTTGGTTTCTGGTGAGACCTCTCTTCCTGGCTCGCAGGTGGCTTTTCTTTGGTGCATGCGTGCAGGAGGCCAGAAAAGTGACAAATTCTCTGGTGTCTCTTTTTATAAGGGCACTAATCCTATCAGATCAGGGCCCCACACTTATGACCTCATTTAACCTTAATTACCTCCTTACAGGTTATATATATATAATCTCCAAATACGGTGACATTAGGGGTTAGAGCTTCAACATACGAATTTCCAGGTGGGGCACAATTCAGTCCACAACTCAAGGTGAGGAATCTCCTTTTTTTTCCCCACATTGCACCCCCATTTTAAAAAACTATTTATTTATTTATTTGGCTGTGCCAGGTCTTTTGTTTTTGGCTGCATTGGGTCCTCGTTGCTGCGCGTGGGCTTTCTCTAGTCGCGGCAAGAGGGAGCTACTCTTCGTTGTGGTGCGCGGGCTTCTCACTGTGGTGGCTTCTCTTGTTGCAGAGCTTGGGCTCTAGGTGTGCGAGCTTCAATAGTTGCAGCACGCGGACTCAGTAGTTGTGGCACACAGGCTCAGTCGTTGTGGCTCGCAGGCTTAGTTGCTCCATGGTATGTGGGATCTTCCCGGACCAGGAGTCCCCTGCATTGGCAGGCTGCGCCACCAGAGAAGTCCCATGAGCCAGGTGTTAGTTGCGGCATGTAGGATCTTCGTTGCTGTGTGCACAATCTTCTTTGCGGTACGCGGGCTCTTAGTTACAGCACGCATGTGGATCTAGTTCCCTGACCAGGGATTGAACCTGGGCCCCCTGCATTAGGAGTGCAGAGTCTTAACCTCTGGACCTCCAGGGAAGTCCCTGCACCCCCATTTTTGAAGATGATCTAGTTCGGATTTCCCCTTCCAACTCTCTCCCACCCCACCCCACCTCCTGGGAGGCCCACACACCCGATCCCCCCCCTACTCCCTCCTTCCCAACATTTTCTTCTCCAGCTCTCTGTGGCCTGGGCCTGGGGCAGAGCAGCCAATAGGCCTGTTCCCTCAATAGCCTGAATTCAGCCCCCAGCCCAGGCTATATTTAGCCTTGTGCCTCAAACACTGGACAAAGCCACTTTCCAAGGAGCTAGTGGGGACAGGGTTGAGAGGGGGCTGCCCTTCCTGCCCCTGCCCCTTCCTGATATGGATACCCCTCTATTGCCCTTCTGGAGTTACCAGGAACGCTGTTCACAGGGCCATGGGCTGGGACTTTGTGTGACTTGCATTCTATTTCTAGTTTCCACCCTGGGAAGGGAGTTCTGAACCCCCTGCTCCAGTCTGAATGGACACGTTCTGGAGCAGTTTTTCTTTCACGTCCTCACTGTGCATCAGAATCATTTCGGAAGCTTTACAACTGTGGATACCCAGGCCCTACCCCTAAAAATTCTGATTTAATTGGGCTGGGGTGAGTCCCTGGCATCCTTTTTTTCTTTTAAAAACCTCCCCAGATGACTGTGAATGTGCAGCTGGAAGGCAACCACCCTTCTAGATCCTGGCCACTCCTCGTGTGGTTCCTGGTTCAGCAGCATCAGCACGAAGCGGGAGGGGAGGCTCATTAGAAATGCAAATTATTAGGCCCCGCCCCAGCCTGCTGAATCAGAATCTGCATTGTAACAAGATCCCCAGGGGATTCTAAAACAGGCTAAAGTTTGAGAGTCACTGTTCTAGAACCTTCCAATGTAAGTGGGCAAGACTCCAGGTCTGTGCTTCTAAGTTGTGGGTAGACAAGGGTTTCGGTCAGGCTGAGCAGCAAGAGGTCCTGGTGCCCATCCTCCCTGTCTCTTCTCTATTCTTAGGAGAGGATTCTGCTTTCTTGGGAGGGTCCACCTCTCCCAGGTCTAAATCATGATTCAGAATGGTGTCGAGGTCTTTCCTTCACTCTCCCATGTGTCCTCACACTCATACATGTGCACGCACGCACATGCGCACACACACACACACCCCAGATCTCAGTCCACACCCTCAAGGCAGGCAGGATCTCCAGTACCCACAATCCATGCTCAGACAGCCCCAGAAATGTGTCTTGACTCTCATTTCCACAAAAGAGTTGTCCACTTTCTCCTTCAACATCAGCAAAAGTCTCCCATATTTCCCGTGTAAGAAAGCCCAAGGTCCCCAATCATCAGAAATTCTGTCTCACATCCAACCTAAATTCTCAGGATCTACTTTACTTTAAAGATTGTCTTATATGTAATTTGTGTCTTGCCTTTACTTAAAACCCTTCACGGGTTACCCTTGTCTGTAAGACAAAACATCAAGTCCTGGGAGGAGCATCAAGGTCCTGCCCCTGTAAGAGCCTCACCTCCTGCTGGTAACCTACCCCACACTCAATACTAGAGCCAGACCCAGCTCCTTCTGCCTGCAAAACACACGCTGCTCCCTTGATGAAACTCCCTTTGTACAAGAGCATTGCTGTTCCCTTGCTGGACTGGCTTTTATCTCTTCTTTGCCTATCTCCCTGACAGGTTCCTATTTTTCCTGCAAGTCCCAGATAAGGTCACCTCCCCTGGGAAGCCTTCCTTAATATTCCAGGCACAGTGAGTGACTGTTTGTACAGGCCCTTCTCCCAGCACCTGTTACATTGTCTCTCCACCTCTATCTCTTCCACTAGTCTCTTCAAGGGAAGAAGCAATCCCACTCATCTTTGTAACTCTGGCATCTTAGCCCAGCACCTGGAAAGGAGTAGCAGTAATAGCTAACATTTACTGAGTGTTCATTCTGTACTAGGCACAATACAAACCACTTCCTATACATTATATCATGTGTTATTCACAACAACCCTACAAAACAAGTACTTTTATCATCTGCGTTTTATTGATGTGGAGTCTGAGGCCCAGAGAGGTGAAGCAACTTGCCAAAGTCACACAGTGAATCACTTTGGACTCAGTTTGTCAGGCTCCACGGCTCACATTCTTTACCACTGCACTCTACAGAGCTCCTCAGATGGATGATGGAATAAATGAATGAACAACTTCATGACTCCCACGTAAGAATTTCCTAGAAATCAAACCTCTTCATCAACACATTCTTTTTCATTGATACCAATCTCATCTTTCTATCCTCCTCGTTAGCAAGAATCCTTTGTAGGAGTCAAGCAACCATTGGTCCTGGCACAGCTGGCCTGGTGCAGGGATTAGGGTATCATTCCCTGGCTTCTGCTTCAAGTGAATGACTCTCAGGGGTCAGACTGCTTGGGTCCAAATCCTGGCGTGCTACTTCCTACCTGTGTGACCTTGGGCAGGTTACTTCACCTCTTGGGGACAGTAATGGCCCTAGACTGTGAGAGGACTAAATGAGGTGATGTTGTAAAGTCCCGGCCCGTAGGGACAGCTCAGGTCATGTTAGCTGGTGAGCTAAGGCCCGAGGGGAAACGGAGCTGCTAGGGGAAGGTAGACTTCCTGGTTCAGACTTATCTTCATCCTGCCAGAGGTAAGGGAGGTGGCTACTTGGATGAGGGGAGAGGGTTGACACACAGTGTTGGAATTCCTTTCCTTACGCTGAGTGGGGTTAAATGAAGCCATCCCTGCTCCCCGATTAATTCAGGAAGACCTGAGGGGGAGGAGGGAGATTTTGAGAATGATGGAGATGTTGTCCAAGAGGTGGTCCAGGGGGCTGAGGATTGAGGATGCAGAGAAGGCGGCAAGGGTCCCTTGGGGGCTACCACATGCTCCAGCAGACTCTCTCCCTTGGGTGGCTGCCTGCCCGGCCTCCCCCTCCCCCCACAGCGCTGTGGGTGCTGTATGCAAACCTGGAGGTGACCCTTGCCCCATCCCAGCCTCATGCCTTCCTTCTTCGCCCCGTTGGCACCATTTCCTGGGTGGGCACCAAGAGGACAGAGAGCAGGAAGAGGGAACCTTTGTCCAAGCCCCCAGCGACAATGGCTTCTTGGGTCAGGGCCAGGCCGAGGGGCCGATGCCCAGCCCCCTCCCCTCGCCCTTCCCTGCCCCGCGAGGAATGTGTCCTCGGAGGCTCACCAGACTGGCGGTCGGTTCCGGTTCACAGAGGGGGCTGTGTCCTGCCACCCGTCCCCTCTGAAGCCCCCATTGTCAGGCCGGGGGCGGGGGGTGGTGGGCAGGCCGGGGGCATGTCTCAAAGGCCCAATGTTCTCAGAGGTGGGAAGGCCGAGGGGCCCCCCGGAAGGACCAGGCCATGGGACACCTGGCTCTTCTCCACCTCTGCCCCGAGCCCTGGCTGGCCAAGAAGGGTGCCCAGAAGTGAGACAGTGGTGGGGGCATCCTCTGCCTTTGCCTGCCTTGTGCCAAGCTCTTCCCTAAGCCTGGCAGACAGGCTAGAGAGGATTAGGAAAACAAAAAACAAGCAGATGGTTAAAATAATACAAGCTAACTTTATAACGTTCTACTGAGGACCAGGTGTCTTGCTGTGGGTTTTACAGCCATCACAGCCCACCTGGAAGTAGATGTGATTATTGCCGTCATCCCTATATTGCAGATGAGAAATGAGGCTCAGAGATATCAGGCAACTGCCCAAGGTTACACAGGCAGTAAGGGCAGAGCCAGCTGAACCCGGAGAGCCCACGTCTGCAATGACTCTGGGAACCAGAGCCAGAAAAACACTTACAGGGGAGACTAAGGTAGATGATGCCCATTCCCACTCTGAGATAGTCCCCGAGGCACCTCTAAGGAGCCCGCAGTTCCCCCGATCACAGATGAAAACCCTGTTCTAAATCTTTTCCCAGGATCCTGCCCTCAGGGGGGTCTCCAACCCACAGCTCTTAGATTGCTTTAGTCTGGGACCCACTTGGGGCCAAAGGACAATGGACTCATCTGCCCAACTGCCCGCCTTTACTGCAGCTCCAGCAGATTCTACCAAAGGCCCCTCCAGGCTGGGTGGAAAGTACTAGTGCATTTTTTCCTTGGGCTCGAGGCCAGCACTGCTGGAGGAAATAGGGGCCCTGAAAGGAAAGCACAAGATGTCACTGATGGTTTTGATAAAAGCACCAGGACTCACTCATCAAACCACGTGTGGTCCCTTTCAAAGCCATCTTCCTAGGAACCCCCTCAGGTTTTGGGAAACTCTTGCTCTGGGCCAGCCTTAGAGCTAGCAGCTCAGGCTTCTGGCTCTTCAGGACAAAGGCAAAGCTTCCTGCTGTGAGGGGTGAACTTGAGTTTGGGGGCCCCTTGAGTCCAGCGTGGTGAGTGAGAGGTAGTGCCTCCAGCCGGACAGGCAAGCATCGCTCAGCACACAGCCAGTGAGCAGGCGCTGACCCAAGGCACAGTGCCGGGCTGGGGTGGGGGTGGGAGGGCCCAAAGATGACCAAGGGATCCGGGCTACTCGCTGTTCAGTGGGGAAGAAAAGACCCAAGCAGTCCAGGGCAATGTGGACAACACATGTGGGGCCTCCTGCAGGGCAGGCCTTCCCTCCACAGGGGGCTCCAGGACAAGGGGAAGGGTGGAAGAAGTGCCACCATGAGGTTCAAAATCGAGTACACCTCAGAGATTATCACCAGCACGTGGAGAAGGGCTTATAAAATCCAGGATGGCTTCCTGGAGGAGGCAGGCTTTGTCCTGAGCTTAAAAGAATGAATAGGATTTGGACAGAGTTAAATAAGAAGGGGATTCCAGGTAGAGAGGACAAGCTGGTTGGTGCCATTTTGACTAAAATAAATCAATAGATAAAACAAACCCTAGCCTAGCATAATTGTCACAGGAGGGTGGAGGGCCCTCTAAAGGCACATTTAAAGTTCTGGCTGAGGACTTAGACCTGAGTTTACATCCAGCCTCAGTCATTTACTAGCTGTGTGTCCTTGGGCAAGTGACTTAATCTTTTCCAGCTTCGGTTTCTGTCATCTGAAAAATGAAGTTAATAATAGTGGCTTCCAGCTGGGATTCTTTGAGCATGAAACAAGTTCTCAGAAGCAGGCACTCAATGACTGGCCCATGGTAAGGGCCCAGCCAGTGTCAATTATTGTGACAATGGCGACATCTCCTTAAGAGGCTCCTAAAGAGACCAGAAGACTTAGTTCTCAAACACAGATCCCCACGCTATTCTGAGCCACTGAAAACATGTGAGATTCCATTTGCCCTGCTCCCCAACACGGCTATCGAAGGAGGGGATGACCCTTCGTGGGTTCCACCCTTAGCATATGGTCCCCATGGATGACTTGTACTTCTAATTGGTCAATAAATCCTGCAGGTTCCTCTAAAATGATTCTCCCACTCTTCCCTCTCTCTACGTCCAACACCAAGGCAGCAGCCACCTAAGTGCTCTCCCTGTCCTGGTCTCTCCTCACCAAACCTCATTCTCCCCATGGCCCCCAGAGCAGAGTAGATCAAGCCTCTCTCCAGCTCAAAAACCTTCCGTGGCTCCCACTGCCTGGAGAATGAAATCCAACTCCTTAGCCTAGCACCCAAAGCCAGTCCTCCACAATCCGGCCCCTGCCTGCCTTTCCAGCCTCCTCTCCCACCACCCACATGCCAGGCCCTGCAGTCACATTGAGCCAACCACCTCCAGGTCCCTGGATGGCTTCTGTACAGCCCTGCCTTGGAGCCTTCTTTTACAAGCAGCCCTGACTTCCCCTCTGCCTGGAATGTCCTTTCTCCCTTCTCTGATGGTCAAATCCTAGACATGCTTCAAGGCCCCTCTCAGACCACTCATCCTCCCTGGAGCCTTCCCAGACTCTGTTCCCCAGCAGGAACCATGGTTCGCTCATGGCCGTCTCCTTCTATAACTGGCTGTGGAGCATGGTTGAAGGCTGGGGCCACTCTCTGCAGCTGCCCAGAATGACTGTTGGGGACTTCTCACTCTCAGGGCAGAGATCACTGCTGAGAGATGCTCTACCCGGCAGCCCCCTTGAATAGAGCAGGGTGGGGCTGCAGAAACCTCCACGGAGCCTTGGCATGGATGCCAGCAGCCCAGATAGAGCCCAGGCAGCGGCCTTGGCACGGCTCCGCTGCCGGAGATGGAAGTGAGACAAACAGCAATTAGCCAAACACAGGCTGGGCTCTCAAGGCTAATTACCAATTAGATGGGGCCGGACGATTAGCGACATGAAAGAGACAGTCAGCAAATAGTCACTGGCGAGGCAAAGTGGAAGGCTGGGGGTGGTGTCTCTGTTCCTGCAGCAGGCCTGGCCTCCTAGTGGTCAGTGCAGGCCTGTTCTCAGGGAAGATAAGGTTTTCAGCAATGGAGGGGCTGAGCCTCCTCGGGGAGCTTGGGCAGATTTGCCTTCTTTTTGATTTCCAGAATCAAAGAGAGTGTGGCTCAGAGCCTGTGTTTCTAATGGGTGTGGGGTGATCAGTGATGAGTGGTTTGACACCCTTGGCCAGGTTGGCCCAGGAGGACCTCGCAGCAGTTTGGAGTCTGTGCCCAATGGGCCACATTTGTGTCTGGAGCTTGCCTGGCATGGCCGGGCTGGAGGAAGGAGGGCGGAGGGAGGGTGGGAGGCCGATAGCTTCCTTCCTCCCATCTCTTGGCTCAGCACTTCGCTACCTCTCAGTCTCCTCTATCCCCCTCCCCCCTTCCCTCTGCTCATTTTCTCTTTTCTTTTCTTTCCTCCTCCCTCTCAGCCCCGTCTCTCCATTGTTCGCTGTCTCTGTCTCTCGTTCCCTGGGTCTCACCCTTCCTCCTCCCTGAGCTCCATAGCCCACAGGTCCTGCTTCACCTGGGGTGGGGCCTCCACCACTACAGGAAGGATTGAGACCAGGCAGATACAGTGACTTCCTGGCCACCAAGACCAGGCCACTCCGGGCTGAGCTGTCCAAGGTGGGAATGGGGAACGGGCCTCCTTCGCTTTAGGAAGCTTGGGGAGAAATAGTGATTTCTGTGAATGATCCTGCAAGGAGGCTGGATCACAGAACCCCACGTCATACAGATTCAGAGCCAAAATCACGTTCAACCTACCCCTTGGCCATTCACTTCTCTTCGGTCCCTGGTCTGCTTAAAGCCTGGTGGGCCCTGCTGGGCCAGGAGGCCCAACCTGCTGAAATGGCTGGTACCAAATCGGCCCACCTTACAGGCCCAGATGAGCCTTCACAGGCTGGGCCTGTGTGGTGGTGATGGGCGCACTGGGTGGGGGTAGGGTGGGGGATTGGGCATGGGCAGACCGCTGCAAACGTCTCAGCTACCATCTGTGGAGTCCGTGTTGTAGACCAGACCCTCTGGGGCCCACAGAGATTAGAAGGAAAGGATGCCACTCTCCCCGAAAGGGGGACTCGGGTGGCCGTGGGAGAGGAGAGGAATTCAGTGAGGAAAGAGAATTCAGTGAGAGGAGGGGGGGTTCCATAAGGTGAGGCATTCAATGAGGGGAAGAGGATTTCATTACGGGAGGGGGCTCTAGAGGAAGATGAGGGCTCACATCTGGAAACAGGCTAAGAACGCAGACCTGGCCAAAAGACCTGGTTGGTGCATCTTTGTTAACCTCGGCAGCACCAATCACAAGCACACCCAGACAGGAGATCAAAGCACCTGGGGTCTCAGCCCAGTGTGGGTGGGGCTCCAGGAGCTACCCCTGCCCCCAGGGACAGGTGCCACAATCCCGCTTCCCCCTGTTGTCGCTATGTCCGGAGCCGCCTGGAAGGTGGGGAGATTCTGCCTCAATAGCTCCTGGAAGGAAAGAATAGAGCATCTGCTGGCAGGAATGTAGAAAGAGGAGAGGAGGGGCTGTCATCAATTCTGCTAGGCTGTCCTGAGGACAGGTGTGTGTGTGTGTGTGTGTGTGTGTGTGTGTGTTGGGGAGCCTTGGGAGCGAGTAGGCCTGTGTGAGTGAGGATAGCACTGTCTGTTTGGGCTATGGCCCCGTGTGCACTGTTGTGTGTACCAATCCCTTTCCCCAACAAGCAGCCCAGCAATTGTCCCTGACTCCCTCCTGCTGTGGTTCAGAAAGCCAGTGACCAGCCCAGTGGTCCACATCTCTAGGCTCTGAACTCACCCCTCAGCTATGCCACCGGGACAATGGGGCTCTTTCTGCACAAGATGGGCACGAGGGACCCTGTCATGGACTTGTGACCTGAGGGACAGGGCTGCCCCAGGGCACATCCCAGCCTTGGTCACACTTGTGGACACTGACTGGCCTTGAGCCAGGGTGGACCAAAGAGGAAGAGAGGCTCTCCTGCCTGCCTGTCCCAGGAAGGCTTCCTGGAGGAGGAGTCAGTGCTCCCCCCCCTCCACCCTCGGATCCCTGACACACCCACATCTCAGGCTCTGGTGGGTATGCTTGGTGGGTGGGTGCACAGGGCTCCCCTCAGTGCAATCAGAAGCCTGAACAGGCACCTGTCCTCGAGCTGACCGTGTCCCAGAGAGCCAACACGCCAGTCCCTGTGGGTCAGCACCAAAGGGCTGAGAGACCCAGCTAGAGGAAGGATTCAAAGCTAGGTCTGGTGGGAGAGACACCACCCTATGGGGCACTGCCCTGGGGAAAGGAGATGTGCCCCCAGCCTCCAGCCTCCGGGGAGCCTCTAATCCAATGAGAGACTTGGCCCCTGCCCTCTCCTTGCTAAGTCCCCTCCCTCTCTCAGAGCCCCCACCCCTCACTGAAGGAAGGGTCAGTCTGATGGGGCAGTTTGCACAACCCCCCCCAGAAGAGAGACCAAGACGACCCAGGGAGATGAGTGTGGTGACTGGCCTTTGAGGGTGCGAGGGGCCCGAGGAGGACAGGACCCACCCATCCCACCAACATCTCCAAGAGAAGACTAGGAGGGCTCCCCAGTGGGTGGAGTTGGGCAGGGAATGTGGGCAGGGAATGTCTGCCTGCGGCTGGGGAAATACCTGGTTGGGGCTCAGAGGAGGGCGAGGTGCAGGGAAGAGCTTCTGGGGTGACTCCCTTCCCATGACCAGGAGCACCCCAAAGACTGAGGTAGTGGCCAGTCTCAGCCCCAAGGTAGCCCAGCCCAGGAGGAGGAAAGACCCAAGGTTTTTGCCCAGGTTTCTGACTCGCGCCTAAAGCCCTTTCACATCCTCTTCCCCCTTCCCTTGGGCGGCAGGAGAGATCAGTGGGGGGCAGGACAGGAAGCGAGGTTCCAGCCCTCCACGCCCTCAGCGGGGACAGCTGTTCTACGCAGCTGCTGGGGGCTCTGGGGGCTGCTGGCGGATTTAATTTGATTCAGGCCCCAAAATAGCCCTCATAGCAGGAAGCAGCCCCCTCCCGGGACCCCTCCAGGACTCTCTATCCGGGGGCTGAATTGACACCTTGGAGGTTCTGCCCCGCCCTCCCCCTGCACTCACTCCCTGGTCTACAGAGACCCACTCCATGTTTTCTCCCCTTAGCCATCTCCCCTCCTCCAGGAAGCCTGCCCTGGTCGCCCCCTCCCCACAACGTGCCTGTAGCAGCTCTTTGCCCACACATGATTCCCAGCCCTGCTCTTGTGGGGGGGTTGGCCGGGGGGAAGGGGGTGGGTAGTCTAGGGCTGAGGGCCTGTGGCCAGGCACGGGCGGGCTGTGGAGGGCACACAAAGGCGGGGGCTGCCCTGGTCTTTGATGAGTAATCGCCATTCCCTGGAGCCACGATTCCATTCAGCCCCCTGCCCCCACCCCCCTCCAACTCCTCAAATAAGACTCGTTTTTGTTCTGAGGACACAATGCGAGAAAATGTCACCCAGGGGGCGTGCCCCCTGGCCCCAGCCCTGACAACCGGAGCTCTTAATCACCAGACCTCCTTCCTCCCCAGCTTCCCTCTCTGGCAGCTGGCTGAGCTGGGGGAGGGGGTGAGAGTAGGGGTAGGGGGACAGCTACCACCTTCTAGGGTTGAGACTTATTCCAGCTTGACATCTAAGGCGTTCATTTTCCTCCCTCCCTGGGTGCAGTGCCGGCACCAGCTCCTCACAAAGCCCTGGACCTCTGCTCAGTTCTTAGCTTCCATCAAACCTGCCAAGGTCCCCAAAGCAGGAGAGATAGAGAGGAGCCTTGAAAGTGCACCAAAAGCTCTAGAAAGGGGCTGCACCGGAGAACTATGCCAACACTTTGATAAAAGCTACAAAGAAAGTAAAAGAGCATGGTAGAGAGTGATGGTGGGGGAGGAGGGCAGAGGTCCTTTCTCCAACAAGGCTCCTGTGAGAGCCTTTCATGCAAAGGCCCTGTGACCTGTGATGGTGTTAAGAAGTGGTTTGGAGGGGCAACCGCCCCCCATTATCCCCCAAGATCCTTCTTCATCTGCCCCAAATAAATCAGTCTAAATAAGAACAGTGTGCTTGCTATGCACACAGCTTCTAGATGGTCCCTGACCCCTCTTCCAACAACATGACTGCTCCCAAAACCCTTCTATATTGAAATTCTGGAACCTTCACTACTGAGTTCTTTTCTCTCTCTCTCTTTTTTTAAATTTTTATATTATATTGGAGGTTAGTTGATTTACACTGTTGTGTTAGTTTCAGGTGTACAGCAAAGTGATTCAGTTATACATATACATATATCTATTCTTTTGCAGATTCTTTTCCCATATAGGTTATTACAGAATATTGAGTGCTATACAGTAGGTCCTTGTTGATGATCTATTTTATATTTAGGAGTGTGTATATGTTAATCCCAAACTCCTAATTTACCCCTCCCTCCTCTTTTTCTCTCTTGATCCTCACAACTCATACACCAGCCCTGCTCTCCCTCCAAAACCTACACCGACCTGCCCACTTTCTCTGTCTCCACTGCCACCCTCCACCTAACACCATCGCACATCTGTGCCACTTCAGCGGCCTCTATCTGCTGTCCCAGCTCCACTTTGTCCCCTATGATGCATTCTTCACAGAATAGACAAAACAGTTTTTATGAAATGAAAATCAGATCACGTCACACCCTTACTTAGAAACCTCTCAAGACTTACTGCTTTGAGAATGAAACTGAAATTCTTCTGTAAGTAGAAGTAGGGAGGGCTTCCCTGGTGGTGCAGTGGTTGAGAGTCCGCCTGCCAATGCAGGGGACATGAATTCGAGCCCTGGTCTGGGAAGATTCCACATGCCGCGGAGCAACTGGGCCCGTGAGCCACAATTACTGAGCCTGCGCGTCTGGAGCCTGTGCTCCGCAACGAGAGAGGCCGCGATAGTCACAAGCCCACGCACCGCGATGAAGAGTGGCCCCCGCTTGCCGCAACTAGAGAAAGCCCTCGCACAGAAACTAAGACCCAACACAACCAAAAATAAATAAATAAATTAAAAAAAAAATTTTTTTTAAAAGAAGTAGGGAGAATGGAAGAGTCACATGAGGTAAATGTTGGCGGGTTCTCACTGTGTGTGAGGAAGAGACCAAAGAAAGTCAGATGATAAGGGCAAGGACGAGAATGAGTATACTACATCATTCTCTAAGGAGTATGAGCTAACTGATTAAACTTGTGGACCTGAGATCCAGTAAAGAAAACAAAATCCAAGCTCATTATTTTGATCCACAGGCCCCGGCTGGAGTGGCCTCCCCCGCTTTCCCCACCTCGTCTCCTACCACACTTGCCTTTCCTCTTTGCTCAGTGGGCTCCAGCAGAGAAAAAAGGAAGATTTCACCCCAGCGTGCAATTTCCCAGGCCATTCTTATATTTATTCATTCATTCAAACTCCTGTATTGAATCGCTGCCACACATCAAGCATTGATTAGCTACGGAGATACAGAGCTAAATAGGAGCTTACCGTCCAGTGGGGGAGGCAGACAGATAGCAGAGATGTACAAGAAGTGTGATGGGAACCCTGCCTGGGACACTTGGGAAAGGCGTCACAGCCTTGAGCTCAGACATCAAGGAGGAGTCCAAGTTCACCAAGCAAAAATCAGGGTCAGAATTTTCGGTTGAGGGGATGATGTTTGCCAAGGCAATAACCCTGAAAGAACATGGGTTGCTTGGTGGGGAGAAGTGTGCTGTGGATGGATCAAGGAGCATGCTGGGAAATGCACTTGGCTGGGGAAGCAAGGGTCAGACCATGAATGGACTTGGAAGCTTATTAGGACTTTGGATTTATCTTTAGGCCATGAGGCTAAAGCCAAGATTTTAAAGCAAAGATGTACATAATCAGATTTGTGTTTTAGAAAGAGCTCTCTGGCAGCAGCATAGATGGATGATAGATTAGAGAGAGGACAGACTGGAGTCAGAGAGACCGACCGGTTCCGGAAAGAAATAACATAGGCCTGAACCAGGACAGGGGTGGCGAGAGAGTGAGAGGTGGGCACGTTCCAGGTAAGACTGTCTGGACTTTTGGCCACGTGAATATGAGAAAGGGAAATGTGAGAAGAGACAGATGCTGATACCCAGACTTCAGGACAGGGTGATTGGGAGGGTGGCAGGGCCGCCCCTGGGAAGGACAGCCCAAGAAGAAGGGCAGCCTAGAATGGGTGTGGAGGGTTCAGCCTGGCTGCATTCGGATGCAGGCCTGGGGGTCCGGCTGTCCGCTGGGAACCAGGTTGTCCTTGCAAATAAGATGCAGATCGAGAGTGTGGCCCAGGTGATGCTGAGAGCATGGGTCTCAGCGGAGGTTCCCCGGTCTCCCAGGGACTCTGCCTCTCACATTACACCCCCCGCACCAGAGGACTGCCCCTGAATTGGGGGCTGGGGAGGGGGAAGTAGGGGCAGAAAGCTCTGCAGTGCACACCCGCAGAAATCAGTGAAGGCCAAGGGTCCAGGGGAAAGGGAGGTGCCGGGAACCACAGATGGCAGGAATGGTTATGGAATCCTTCCTTTAACCGTAGCAGAGGGCCTCAGAAATCATCCGGCTGACCAAATGCTCACATCTTACCGATGGGGAAACTGAGGCTCGGGTGGGCAGAATGGCCTGGCCAAAACTGCTCCCTAAGTTGCTCCTACTCTGGGTTGGGGAGGTGACTGTAGATTTGCTTTTGATTTATGTGCAACCTGCCTATTTCCGCAGAACCTGGAACCCTACTCCCCCCACCACCCTGAGTGTGGCAGAGGAGATAGCCAGAGCCCAGGTCAAAGAAGAGGTGTTTCTGGGAGACCTGGAGACCTCTGGGGCTCTCCCTTCCCACCTACTGAATGTTCCGTCTCCCTAGAGAGAGCCACCACGCAGTCCACTCGAGGACACTGGCTCCTCCTAGTGGTCACGAGGAGCATTGCTCTTGGTCCCAGGTCCGCTTGGAGTCCAAGTCCGTTCCCTCTGGCCAATCTCCAGAATGGGCCCAGTCCCAGTTCCTAGTCCCCCCAACAGACACTCCGCCTGCAACTGTGGGAGACATTCACTCTCACCAGAGCTGAGGCCTGACCCCAGCAAGACACTGTCTCTTCCAGGCCAGACTCCTGGACCATGACTGATGTGTTTCCACAGCTTATGATCCACAACCCGCCCTGTTATATCCAGATGTTTTTACCAGACTGAAAGCTCCTAGAGGCAAGAACCATGCTTACTTCACCTGTTTCCTTAGAGTCTGACACAGGGCCTCACACATACTGGGGGCTCAGTGAACACGCAGCCCTGCTCAGATCCCCTCCCCCTTCCACATACTCCAAGGACCAGCATCCTCTCCTCAGTTTCACCTTATCATGAAATTCCCCCTTTAAAAAAACCCGGACTACTCTGTGTGACTCGTGCCAGGTCCCTCCAGGCTTCAGTGGAAATGGAATAACACCTCCAAGAACCACATCCAGCTGTCTGTGAGGGTCTATACCTAGCCCCCAGCCCTCCAGGCTCCAGCCCCCTCCCCATCTCTTTCCCTCCCCCTCCATCCTACCTCAGAGAGTGAAGGTGAATCAGAGCCCTCCTCAGGGCTTTGTCAGAACTTCCCAGGCCCCATCCATCTCTTTTTCCACATGGTCTTTTATTTTTTATTTTTTTTAATTTTTATTTATTTATTTTTTGCTGCGTTGGGTCTTCGTTGCTGCAAGCGGGCTTTCTCTAGTTGCGGTGCACAGGCTTTTCATTGCGGTGGCTTCTCTTGTTGCAGAGCACGGGCTCTAGGCGCACGAGCTTCAGTAGTTGTGGCTCACGAGCTCAGTAGTTGTGGCTTGCGGGCTCTAGGACGCAGTCTCAGTAGTTGTGGTGCACAGGCTTAGTTGCTCTGCGGCATGTGGGATCTTCCCGGCCCAGGGCTCGAACCCGTGTCCCCTGCATTGGCAGGCGGATTCTTAACCACTGTGCCACCGGGGAAGCCCTCCACATGGCCTTTGAAAAGCTGAAGATTTTTGCTTATTCAACAATCCTGGAAAAAAAAAAGAAAAAGAAAAGAATGAAAATTTAAAAAAAAACCTTTGGGGCAGGAGAGGTGGTGTAATTTTCATGATTTTTCCTCTCCTTTTTATGTAAAGAGTTAATTACGTGTGGCATCCAACCAGGGTGAAATGTTTTCATCACTCCTGGCCGTGACTGCATTTCTGAGGGAGCAGGAAGAAAAGGTCCTGCGTGAGGTGGGCATCCTGTCCTGGGGACAGGGGTTGGATGTGATTATAACAGCGACTAATATGTGCACAAGTCACGAGATGCTTTTGTGTAAGACTTCTGAACATGAGAAGTGTTTTCTCCCATGTCCATTTAGCAGAGGAGGAAACTGAGGCAAATGTGTTGCATCAGAGAATTGGCAAGAGTGACAAAGCTGGGACCTAAGCCTCCTGATTCTCAAGTTCAGTGTCTTTTCCCTACAACAGAGTTGCCCCCTTTCCACAATCTGTGACCTTTCAGAGACCTGTTTGGTTATGACCTGAGGCTTGGTGACCTGGAGAGGATGGATTCACACACTGACTCAGACACAAGGGCCCCAGGATGCTCAGAACAGTGTCTCCCCACTCTGGGTGAGTTGGGTGCTGGGTGGGAGGAGAGCAGGGGAATATTGTTACCAAAGTCCCTTGAGAGCGAGAACCGTAAGGAGGGGTTGGACCTATGTGGCAGTCATGCCGCTGCCAGAAACACAGCCCAAAGCTAGGGAGGAGCCAGGAAGAACTACTTGAGTTTCTCTCCCACCCCATCTTCTACCAGTGCCTCCCATTGGTCTAACCCACCCGGAAGTAGTGGGCAAGTGAGCTGGGTTGATGCAGGCCAAAGGACTGGCCTCCCCACCTACGCGGTAGGACAGAGAATGGATCTGGGGGTTGGGGGTTAAACTAAGACGGACCAGCATGTTCATATACACTTAATATTCCAGGGGTCTAACATAGCATCTGATACACAGCAGGCACTCAAGAAATACTTAAGTGAATACATAGAATAGGATAGGTAACAATATCTATCCAATGTGGTGTTTGGAGGATTAAATAATAACCCTTAACATTTGCTGAGTGCCAGTGCTCTGCTAGGGAAACCACAAACATGATTTAAAATGGTCTAACAGGGGCTTCCCTGGTGGTGCAGTGGTTGAGAATCTGCCTGCCAATGCAGGGGACACAGGTTCGAGCCCTGGTCTGGGAAGATCCCACATGCCGCGGAGCAACTAGGCCCGTGAGCCACAATTACTGAGCCTGCGCGTCTGGAGCCTGTGCTCTGCAACAAGAGAGGCCGCAATAATGAAAGGTCCGCGCACTGCGATGAAAAGTGGCCCCCACTTGCCGCAACTAGAGAAAGCCCTCGCACAGAAACGAAGACCCAACACAGCCATAAATAAATAAATAAATAAATAAATAAAAATTGTATAACTTAAAAAAAAAAAAAAGAATACGTCTTAAAAAAAAAAAAAAAAGGTCTAACATATGCCTAGATGTAGAAGGAGCTCATTAAGCATGCCTCCCTCCCCTCTCCCCTCCTGAATGAATTCAGTTTAATCAAGCACCGGCCTGGGGAGCACCACCTGGAGCACGGTATGGTCTAAGCACAGGATGCTCAAAGGGAAATCAACGTGGCCTCCAGAGGCTTCAGGGAGAGGGGGACAAACAAGCCAAAACATAAGCAATCTAGGGCTAAGTCAGCTCCCTTCCAAGGGGAAGGCACACCTCCAGATTCTGCTGCAGCACAGAAGACAGGTGAGAGGAGGAGAAGGAACAGGAGACAGAGTCTGGGTACCCCCATCAGCAGGATCTGGGAGCTGTTGCCAAGGAAGGCCAAGCCACCAAGGGAAGGAAGCAACAAGATGGGAAGAGACCCCAACCCACCTCCATCTCAAAGGCCCCACACCTGTCTCCCCAGCCTCACTCCCCTTTCACCTCCATCCCCACCAGAAGTCACCACAGGTCTCTCTGACTCATCCCTCTGCATCCCTCCAATCTGACCCAAACCCCTACCCTGGCCCCCAGTCCTCCCAGCCCTCCCACAGGGCCCCCTGGTGCTCCCAGCCTGTGACTGGCAAACTACGTTCTGTCTTCCCCTCTGTCAGGAACACCCAGTACCACGTGGAAGCCTCTCCAGAAGCCTGTTCAATTGAAGGCTTTTCTTCTCTCACACACTGAACACCTTGGGGCTTGGAGGAGAGATAAGAGTCCTCCTTGCTTCCCATTTCTTTTTCCTCCTTCTTCCCTTCTTTAAAAATCCCAGGTCCTTTGAAGCTCCTGTGATCTATGTAGGTACCTTTGCCCCACTGTGTTACTACCTGTTCCTCACCAGGAACTATACCTCCTCTGAAATCTCTAACTCCAAACACCACCCCCTGGCCACCACCTCGTGTCCCTGCTTGCTTGGGTCCGCCTGTGGCCACACTTCTGCAAGCTCATTGAGACCTCCTTGTCAGATACCACTTTCTCACTAGCCATAAGCCCTTCCTGACTTCCCTCTTCTTGCCCAGCCTAGATTCTAAGGTCCACCCCTTGCTATCCCTCTACCCATCCCCACCCTTCTCCTCTTTCTGTTGTCATAACCCACCTGACAAAACCCCAACCCTGGATTTAGTCAATCCGCCTTCCCCAAGCCTGGCCTGAGTAGCTGGCCCTGGCCGGAGAGAATCACGAGGCTGAGTAGGTCACTGGGTACTGGTGCTCAAAGACTTCCCGTGGGCTCGACTCTGCCCAGCAGTCCTGCTGTATTTCTCTGATAGTCTTGCTTCCACTTCCCAAGACATCTCGTGCCTCCTTCTCTACCTGCCTCGCAACAGATGACCTTACACATACTTAACTGAGAAACCATCTGATGTGACTCTGCCACTTCCCACCACCAAACCCTAACCCTCCTGCATCCTGCATCGCACCATCCTTTTCCTCCTCTGTCAGAGATGGCGATGCCTCCACTTACACTCCTCGCCTTTCCAAAGACTCTGCTCCTTCAGTGAACCACCCTCTCGAATCATCATTCTCACCACCCGATAATTCCTGTCGGTCTACAGACAGGATTGAGTCTCTCCTGTGGGTGGGGGGACCCATCCCCCTGCTTTTCCCATGTCATCCTCCAGCTTCTACCTCATTTCTCTTCTCCTCTTCCCAAAAGAATTGTTGACACACTCAGTTTCCACTTCCTTGCTTCCTAATCTATTTTTCTTCCCCCATGCTTACAGAGAATAGTTAATGACAGGAAAATTCTCATAAGAGAATGTAAAGTGAAAATAGGCCAGATAGAAAGCTGCATATTCAGTCTGATTCCAATTATTTATACATTAAAAATGAAGGAAAGAGAAAAATTCTAACAGTGATCATTTGTGAATGTTGGGGTTAGAGGTGATTTTTGTTTGCTTTTGTATGCTTTTCTCTTCTTATTTTCTACAGTGAACACATTTTACATTTTTTATAATCCAAAAATTAATATATATACAAAATACAAAATATATACAAAAGAAATCTCCCTTTAGCTAAAAGTCTGTTGTGTCTCTACCACATCTTTCTCTTTTTAAAAAAATTTATTTATTTATTTATTTATTTTTGGCTGTGTTGGGTCTTCGTTTCTGTGCGCGGGCTTTCTCTAGTTGTGGCAAGCGGAGGCCACTCTTCATCGCGGTGCGCGGGCCTCTCACTATCGCGGCCTCTCTTGTTGTGGAGCACAGGCTCCAGACGCGCAGGTTCAGTAGTTGTGGCTCACGGGCCCAGTTGCTCCGCGGCATGTGGGATCTTCCCAGACCAGGGCTCGAACCCGTGTCCCCTGCATTGGCAGGCAGATTCTCAACCACTGAGCCACCAGGGAAGCCCCACATCTTTCTTTATACCATCTTTCTTTCTTCTTTTAATTTTTATTTTAATCAGAGATGTATATATGTACATCGTTAAACAGCTCAAAGAATTCCAGAAGCCTTACAAAGACAAACAGAAGTCCTTGTATCTTTTCTTTTGCTATTTCCCTTCATGTTTCTAACAAAACCCCAAAATTGCTGAATTTTTAGCTGTAAGTATGACTTACGGAAGTTGAAGATTTAGCTCATACACATACACATCATCTCCCTCCCTCATGTTCCCAATACAGCTGCTGTCTCACCTTTTATGAGATCGTTAAGTGCTTGTATTATTATGACTATGAAAATGTTATTTACAGCTGAGCCATGTTGTGTACTACGATACTATTTCCTATCTTGAATAACTTCATTTTCTCTGGAATTAAACTTGTCTCCTTTTTTTAAAAGTTTGTTTAGTTTCTATGTACTTATTGCTAATCCCCACACTCTGACAGAAATTAAAATCTTCTCTCAGTATTTTCAAACAAAATATTTTTTTCTTCACAATATTCTCCCTGGAGCCCTGCTTCCTCCTGCTCCCATCTGGTGTGGGTGCTTCCTGGGCTCCTGTAAGTTCCCTTGACCATCATTCTAGAGATTCCTTTTGCCTCTCTTGTGGTTGGATCTCCTATTTCCTGAATCCTCTAAAAAATTTTTTTCTCCTTCTTAGCTGCAGCTCATCCTTAAGTTGCTTCCTGAGAAATGGTGCATGAGAGGTAAAATTTTTGAGAACTTATATTCTGAAAATGCCTTGATTTCTCACATGATCCATTGGCTGCATATAGAATACTAGGTAGCAAATTAGTTTCCCTTAGAATCTGAAAGCATTGTTCCATTGTATTCTAAGTTCCAGTGGGACTGGTAAGATATTCATGCCATCCATTCCAGTTTTTTTCTCTCTGAGAGCACTGAGAATCTCCTTTGTGTCCCCATTGTTCTGAAAGTTCATGATGATGACTTTTGGTGTCCAGTCTTTTTCATTTGTCATGCTCTACTTGATGTGATCTTTATATCTGAAACTCATGTCCTTCAGTTCACTGTATTATCTATTTCATCACATCTTCCTCCTCTGCTTTCTCTGTTCTTATTTTCTGCATATCTTATTAGTAGAAGTCAGACCTGAATTGATTCTCTAATCTTTTCTCTCCTATTATCCATCTCTATCTTTTTGTTCTGTTTTCTAGGAGTAATTTTATCTCCCAGTCCCTCCATTGAATTTTTTAATTTAAATTTTATCTCAAAATTTTAATCTCCAAGAGCTTTTAATGTTTTCAATAATTCATTCAACAAATATTTATGGAGAATCTACTATATGCCAGGCATTCTTCTAGGTGATAGGAATACCAGTGAAGAAAGACAAAAACCTCTGTTCTTAGGAGTTTATATATACTCTACTTTCTTTAAAAAAAAAACACAGACAAAGATACTACAAAAAAAGAAAATTACAGACCAATAACACTGATGAATATAGATGCAAAAATCCTCAACAAAATACTAGCAAACAGAATCCAACAACACATTAAAAGGATCATACACCATGATCAAATGGGATTTATCCCAGAGATGCAAGGATTCTTCAATATATGCAAATCAATGTGATATACCATATTAACAAATTGAAGAATAAAAACCATATGATCATCTCAATAGATGCACAAAAAGCTTTTCACCAAATTCAACACCCATTTATGATAAAAACTCTCCAGAAAGTGGGCATAGAGGGAACCTACTTCCACATAATAAAGGCCATATACGACAAACCCACAGCAAACGTCATTCTCAATGGTGAAAAACTGAAAGCATTTCCTCTAAGATCAGGAACAAGACAAGGATGTCCACTCTCACCACTATTATTCAACATAGTTTTGGAAGTCCTAGCCACGGCAATCAGAGAAGAAAAAGAAATAAAAGGAATCCAAATTGGAAAAGAAGAAGTAAAACTGTCACTGTTTGCAGATGACATGATACTATACATAGAGAATCCTAAAGGTGCCACCAGAAAACTACTAGAGCTAATCGATGAATTTGGTAAAGTTGCAGGATACAAAATTAATGCACAGAAATCTCTTGCATTCCTATACACTAATGATGAAAAATCTGAAAGAGAAATTAAGGAAACACTCCCATTTACCACTGCAACAAAAAGAATAGAATACCTAGGAATAAACCTACCTAGGGAGACAAAAGACCTGTATGCAGAAAACTATAAGACACTGATGAAAGAAATTAAAGATGATACCAACAGATGGAGAGATATACCATGTTCTTGGATTGGAAGAATCAATATTGTGAAAATGACTATACTACCCAAAGCAATCTGCAGATTCAATGCAATCCTTATCAAATTACCAATGGCATTTTTTATGGAACTAGAACAAAAAATCTTAAAATTTGTATGGAGACCCAAAAGACCCCAAATAGCCAAAGCAGTCTTGAGGGGAAAAAAACAGAGCTGGAGGAATCAGACTCCCTGACTTCAGACTATACTACAAAGCTACAGTAATCAAGACAGTATGGTACTGGCACAAAAACAGAAATATAGATCAATGGAACAGGATAGAAAGCTCAGAGATGAACCCACGCACCTATGGTCAACTAATCTTTGACAAAGGAAGCAAGGATATACAATGGGGAAAAGACAGTCTCTTCAATAAGTGGTGCTGGGAAAACTGGACAGCTACATGTAAAAGAATGAAATTAGAACACCCCCTAACACCATACACAAAAATAAACTCAAAATGGATTAGAGACCTAAATGTAAGACTGGACACTATAAAACTCTTAGAGGAAAACATAGGAAGAACACTCTTTGACATAAATCACAGCAAGGTCGTTTTTGATCCACCTCCTAGAGTAATGAAAATAAAAACAAAAATAAACAAATGGGACCTAATGAAACTTCAAAGCTTTTGCACAGCAAAGGAAACCATAAACAAGATGAAAAGACAACCCTCAAAATGGGAGAAAATATTTGCAAATGAATCAACGGACAAAGGATTAATCTCCAAAATATATAAACAGCTCATGCAGCTCAATATTAAAAAAAAAACAACCCAATCCAAAAATGGGCAGAAGACCTAAATAGACATTTCTCCAAAGAAGACATACAGATGGCCAAGAAGCACATGAAAAGCTGCTCAACATCACTAATTATTAGAGAAATGCAAATCAAAACTACAATGAGGTATCACCTCACACCAGTTAGAATGGGCGTCATCAGAAAATCTACAAACAACAAATGCTGGAGAGGGTGTGGAGAAAAGGGAAGCCTCTTGCACTGTTAGTGGGAATGTAAATTGATACAGCCACTATGGAGAACAGTATGGAGGTTCCTTAAAGAACTAAAAATAGAATTACCATATGACCCAGCAATCCGACTACTGGGCATATACCCAGAGAAAACCGTAATTCAAAAAGACTCATGCACCCTAATGTTCATTGCAGCACTATTTACAATAGCCAGGTCATGGAAGCAACCTAAATGCCCATTGACAGACAAATGGATAAAGAAGATGTGGTACATATATACAATGGAATATTACTCAGCCATAAAAAGGAACGAAACTGGGTCATTTGTAGAGACGTGGATGCATCTAGAGACAGTCATACAGAGTGAAGTAAGTCAGAAAGAGAAAAACAAATATCGTATATTAATGCATATACGTGGAACCTAGAAAATGGTACAGATGAACCGGTTTGCAGGGCAGAAATTGAGACACAGAAGTAGAGAAAAAAACGTATGGACACCAAGGGGGGAAAGCGGCAGTGGATGGGGGTTGTGGTGTGATGAATTGGGAGATTGGGATTGACATGTATACACTAATGTGTATAAAATGGATGACTAATAAGAAAAAAATAAAAGAATTTCTCTCTCTCAGTGTTTTTTTTTTTTGAAAAAAAAATCAACCCTATTAAGGTGTAGCTTACACACAATACAAGGAAACTATTTAAGTGTGATAAAATTTGACAAATTAATAACCCATATCGGGACTTCCCTGGTGGTGCAGTGGATAAGACTGCGCTGCCAATGCAGGGGGCCTGGGTTCAATCCCTGGTCAGGGAACTAGATCCCACATGCATGCTGCAACTAAGGAGCCCAGGAGCCGCAACTAAGACCTGGTGCAACCAAATAAATAAATATTTTTAAAAAACCCATGTAACCACCACCACAATCAAGACGTAGAAAATTCTTACCACTCCAGAAAGTTCCCTTGAGCCCATTTGCAGTCAATCACCCCCTTTTCCTGGTCCCAAGCACCCACCAATCTGCTTTTTGACACTATAGATTAGACTTGTCCTTTCTTGAGTTTCATATAAATGGAATTTTACGATTTTCACTCTTTTGCACCTGGCTTCTTTCACTAAGAATAATGGTTTTGAGACTTTCATATTGCTGCTGTATCAGTCATCTCTTCTCATTGCTGGATAGTATTCCACTGCACACCACAGATTTCTATTTATTCACCTTGTGACAGACAGTGGGGTTGCTCCCAGTTTGGGGTTATTAGGAACAAAGCTGATATGAACATTTGTACACAAGTCTTTGTACGGACACAGGTTTTTGTTTCTTTGGGATAAATATCTAGGAATGAAATTGCTGAATTGTATAGTAAATATATGTTGAATTTTATAAGAAAATGCCAAATAGTTTTCCAAAGTGGTGGTGCTATTTTACAGTTCCACCAGCAGTGTTCCAATTACTCTATATTCTTACCAGGAGTTAATATTTTTAGGCTTTTCCATTTTAATCATTTTAGAGGGTATATAGTAGTAACTTGTTATGGTTTTAATTTGCATTTCCTTGATGACTAATGATACTGAGCATCTTCTCGTGTGTTTGTTAGCTTTTTGATGAAGTGTCTATTCAAATCTTTTGTCTATTTTTTTAAATTGGGTTTGTATTATTGTTCTTGAGTTGTAAGAGTTCTTTACATGTATTGGATACAAGTCCTTGGTCATGTAAATACATTGCAGATATTTTCTCCCAGTTTGTAGCTTAAATTTTTTTTCTTAACAGTCTGTTTCAAAGAACAGAAGTTTAAATTTTAATGGAGTCTAATTTATCCATTTTTTTCTTCTATGATTTGTGCCTTTTGTGTCCTATGTAAGAAATTCTTACCATGGTCATGAAGATTTTGTCCTGCTTTTCTTCTAGAAGTTTTAAGGTTTTAGCTTTTTTTCCCCTAAATTTATTTATTACTTTATTTATTTATTTTGGCTGTGTTGGGTCTTCATTGCTGCGTGCAGGCTTTCTCTAGTTGTGGCCAGCGGGGGCTACTCTTCGTTGAGGTGCGTGGTCTTCTCATTGCGGTGGCTTCTCTTGTTGCAGAGCACAGGCTCTAGGCACGCGGGCTTCAGTAGTTGTAGCACACGGGCTCAGTAGTTGTGGCTCACAGGCTCTAGAGTACAGGCTCAGTAGTTGTGGCACATGGGCTTAGTTGCTCCATGGCATGTGGGATCTTCCCGGAGGACCAGGGCTCAAACCCGTGTCCCCTGCATTGGCAGGTGGATTCTTAACCACTGTGCCACCAGGGAAGCCCCTGGTTTTAGCTTTTATGTTTGGGTCCATGATCCACTTCAGATTAATTTTTGTGTATGGAGTAGGACAAGGGTCAAGTATTTTCATTTTTCCATATGGATATTCACTTGCTCCTGTGCCATTTTTGAAAAGACTATCCATTTGCCATTGAATAACATCATCATCTTTGTAAAAACAAAACAAAACAAAAAGCTGACCACAGATGTGTGGGTTTATTTCTGGATTCTCTGTTCCTTTGAGAATCAATACCACACCTTCTAGATTACTGTAGCTTTATGAATGAATGGACACTATATCCTCCGTGTATACTAAACCTTCCAACCTTGTTCTCTTTTTCAAAATTGTTTCACCAATTCTAGGTTCTTTGCAATTCCATATAAATTTTAGAATTAGCTTGTCAATTTTTACCAAAAAAAAAAAAAAAACTTGCTGGAATTTTGTTTGGGATCGCTTTGAATCAATAGATTAATATGAGGAGAATTGACATTTTAATAACATTGAATTTTCTCTTCAATGAATATGGTATATCTCTCCATTTCTTTTAGGTCTTTCAAATTTTTTCTTAGCAATGTTTGTAGTTTTTATCAGACAGGTGGTATTGAATTTATCCCTAAGTATTTCATGTTTTTGGTGCTATTGTAAAGGGTGTTTTGCCTTTCAGTTTCCATCTTTCAGTTTGTTGTTCAGTTTGTGTATTAACCTTACTTCTTGCATCCTTGCTAAACTCACTTATTGATTCTAATAGTTTCTTTTTAAAATTTTTAGGATTTTCTACATACGCAATAAATAAAAGCAGTTTTACTTCATCTTTCCCAATCTGTATGCCTCCTATTTACTTTTCTGTGCCTGTTGTAACTATTATACTGGCAAAGATCTCCTAATGTTGAATAGAAGTGATGGAAGTGTGTATCTTTGCCTTTTTTTTTTTAAATTAATTTATTTATTTTTGGCTGCGTTGGGTCCTCGTTGCTGCACGCTGGCTTTCTTTTAGTTGAGGTGCGCGGGCTTCTCATTGCGGTGGCTTCTCTCGTTGCTGAGCACAGGCTTTAGACACGCAGGCTTCAGTAGTTGTGGTGCATGGGCTCAGTAGTTGTGGCTCCACAGCATGTGGGATCTTCCCAGACCAGGGCTCGAACCCGTGTCGCCTGCATTGGCAGGCGGATTCTTAACCACTGCGCCACCAGGGAAGCCTTTGCCTTGTTCTTGATTTTAGGGGAAAACATCTTTCATCTCTACTTATTTTTCTTAATAGCATCTTGTTCTAGTTTCATGCATGGTAGAATCTTTCTCTTTATCTGAGGATATCAATTATAGGGTTGGTTGGTTAGTTGTTTGGTTGGTTGGTTTAGATTTTCCATGCTCTTTGCCTTGTCTCTGATTCTGCCAAGTTTTTTGTTTGTGTTGCTTTTGTTTTGTTTTTGTTTTGCTTAGTTGTTTTTGTTCATTTTGTTGTTCTTTTTCATGTTATGGCTTTTCTCAAATGGACTTACGTCACTTGTCTGTTCATACTTGAAAGTGAGGTACTGCAGACTGCTGGTTAGTCCCCAAATACTTTCTTCCTTGATACTTGGCTGCCCAGCTTAAAAACACATTTTCTAGCCTCTTCTGTGACTAGACGAGGTCATGCAACCAAGTTCCCACCAGTACAATGAAGTGGAATTTACATGTGCTGCTTCTGCCTCATTTGCTTACAACAAAATTGCTGCCCAGATTTTCCTGTTTTCCCTTCCTGCAAGCTGGAACACAGATGGCCCATGATTAAATGAAGACAATCTTTTGGGGGATGACAAACCAACAAAAGGAAATTAGGTCTGTGAATGACCTGTGGAACAAAGACAAACTAAGTTCTATCTTCTTTAGTCTACTGTATTCTGGGGTCTCCTTGGTACAGAAAATCAAACTTTGCTCTAACTTAAATCCCAACTAATACAAGCGCTGAAAAGCTGGCTGGAAGCTTCACTGGTGTGAGTGTCCAGTGGTGGGTTTCACTCCAAGGTAGTGGCTTTAATTTAAAAATAAATTAATTAATTAATTAAATAAATTTATGAAAGAAAAAGCAATGCCACTCTTCTCATTAAATCCTTTTATTTGGGAAATTATATTTAGTTTTTATAAAAATGTGTTAAAGCGATGAGTTTACTGTTGTTATTTCTAAATGAGTAAGTAAATATTTAAAATTTTTTTTCATTTTAACTTGACTGTATATAATCCATCTTTTTTTTTTTAATTAATTAATTTATTTTTGGCTGCATTGGGTCTTCATTGCTGCATGCAGGCTTTCTCTAGCTGTGGCAAGCAGGGGCTACTCTTTGTTGTGGTGCGCGGGCTTCTCATTGCAGTGGCTTCTCTTTGTTGCCGAGCACGGGCTCTAGGCGTGCAGGCTTCAGTAGCTGTGGCACGCGGGCTCAGTAGTTGTGGCTCATGGGTTTAGTTGCTCTGCTGCATGTGGGATCTTCCCGGACCAGGGCTTGAACCCATGTCCCCTGCATTGGCAGGCGGATTCTTAACCACTGCGCCACCAGGGAAGTTCCCATTTTTTTTAAATTGAAGTATAGTTGATTTACAATGTTGTGTTAGTTTCAGGTGTACAGGACAGTGATTAACATATACATACTACTATATTTAAAACAGATAATCAACAAGGACCTACTGTATAGCGCAGGGAACTATACTCAATATTTTGTAATAACCTATAAGGAAAAAGAATCTGAAAAAGAATATGTATATATTATACTTATATATGCTTATTTCACCATTGTAATGTTGGGTAACACTCCCAGTCCCATTCACTAGTTATGCTTCAGCCACATTTGGTTCCTTCAGTGGACCAAGGTCCAGCCTGCCTGAAGGTCTTCGCACTGTAGGGAAAAAGCTCCGCCGTGGCGCCCTGGCAACCTTACGGGTCTCAACAGAGTCCGTATCGGCAGCGCTGAAACTTCAGTGGAATTTGTCTTACAGAGCACTGTGTGATCCTCCTGGGACAGAAGGGAGGGTTGTGAGGAGCTGCTACAAGGCCATTTCTCACTCACTTCCCTGTGACGGGAAAGCTGGCAGGAGACAGTTCCTCATAGCCTCTGGGTTCTGGTGAGGTCTGAGGCTTTCTGTCTCGCCCCCCCGCCCCCCCGCCCCGTGCACCAAGGCTACAGCAGCAAACACTAATCCTGCTTAGCTGCAGCAGGGCACTGGCTCCTCAGAAACAGAGTGTCCTAACATTAGTCCCCATTTGTGTCTGTGTCGCCCTACACAAGGGCCACCAGGAGCCGGCTCCTTTGGCTACTCTTCCTTCTGGTGTCTGTGTAAGTAATAAACTGTATGAATCTAAAAAGGGCTCCTCATCTCTTTACCAGCCAAATCTATTGCACATGCTATTCCCTCTGCCTGAAGGCAACCTCCCATCCCACACAACCTTTTTTTTTTTAAATAAATTTATTTATTTTTGGCTGCATTAGGTCTTTGTTGCGGCACGCGGGCTTTCTTTAATTGCATTGAGCGGGGGCTACTCTTCGTTGCAGTGCACGGGCTCTAGGCACACGGGTTTCAGTAGTTGTGTCACACGGGCTCAGTAGTTGTGGCTCGCGGCCTCTAGAGAGCGGGCTCAGTAGTTGTGGCGCACGGGCCTAGTTGCTCCGCGGCATGTGGGATCCTCCTGGACCAGAGCGCGAACCCGTGTCCCCTGCATTGGCAGGCGGACTCCCAACCACTGCACCACCAGGGAAGCCCCCACGCAACCTTTCATGTCTAACTCCTTTACATCTTTCCCTAAATGTCATCTCCTCATGGAGGCCTCCTTGACCAGCTCACTCAAAAGAGACCCTTTGTGCCAGACACAGTTGGTTGCAATTCCAACATCCATTCTCCCTTGCATCCTGTTCCTTGCTAACAAGAACCCCCATTTTGATTCGTTAGCATATTAAGCAGTCATGTGGTTTAGGAGAAGCCAGCCCTCCCCAGTCCCAGAGGTAAACTCTTGGCTTATCAAATTCCAACATTGCAATGCCATTCCTTTGCCAATGACTGGGCTAGAAATAGGCAGATGATACAATTCTGCCTAATAACGCATAGGTGGATGTCTGGTTCGGTGCTTCTGGGAAACTTTACCTCGCTCTTATAAAGGGACCCAAAAACGTGACATGTCCTTTTCCTGCCTTCTGGCCTTTGCTTATTGTTGTGTGAGAACATTAAGCTTGGACCTTCTACAGTCATCTTGTGACCTTGTGGGGACAAGCATGAGAAAGAAAGTCAACATCTGGAGATGGCAAAGCTGAAAGATGGAAAGATTCTGCAGCATTGATGGCCTTGGTGAGCCACTAAATTAACCAACCCCAGACCTGCTCTCCCCTGGGACTTGTTATTTGATATATCTCTTTATTGTTTGTCAGTTGAGTCCACTTTTCTATTACTTGCAATCAAAGCCTTCTTTACTGGTTCACCATCTTCCTGTTGTCTGTTTGTTTCCTTCACGAAGGTAGTCAAAATTCCATATCATTTATTTCTTTGTGTACTTGTCTTTCTCTGTATACACCAGCCTCCCCTTAACCCAGAATGTAAACTCCATGAGGACAGGGGCCCTCTCCATCTTCTTCATCACTTATCCCCAGTGTCTAGCATGACACAAGAGGCCCCCAAAATATGTGTTAAATGAAGAAAAAGAGATGCTCTTCTATAATTATTTGCTTTAATTACCACCCTTCCCATGTTAGCACTGAGCCTGGAAGTAGAATCAACCTTTGTTTACATATTACTTACAGATCACACATTCCCACAGCTTGGAAAAGTACTGGCTATGATATCATACATATCTGCCATTTCCCAGCTGTGTGACTGTAAGCAAGTTACTTGACGTCTCTGAATCTCCATTTCTTCATTTCCAAAACGGTAATGTGAAAATAGGGTTAAATAAGATTATGTCTTTATGAAGCAATTGGTCCACAGGCGGTGTTCAAGATGTATTTGTTCTTATCTTCAACCTGTACACCAGTCTGGGAAGAAGAGCTGAAGGGGAAAATGCTCTGTGTAGCAACAAATTGGATCCACTCCTAAAGCTGGTGCACCAGTGCTGCTCTGTCCCTAATTTTTGCCTCAGCACAATTAAATTCTTCCCAGATATCCTCCTCATTATCCTTATACTTCATCCTCCCCATCTCTCCACCTACAACTAGCCCAGGTCCACACGATGCCCTCATGTCACGTGAGCTTTCCTGTTGCCTTTGCTTCCCAGGACACAATGTGGGGAAGTGGAAAGAATATAGGGCTTAGGACTTCCCTGGTGGTGCAGTGGTTAGGAATCCACCTGCCAATGCAGGGGACACCGGTTTGATCCCGGGTCCGGGAAGATCCCACATGTCGCAGAGCAACTAAGCCTGTGCGCCACAACTACTGAGCCTGCGCGTCTGGAGCCTGTGCTCCGCAACAAGAGAGGCCACGATAGTGAGAGGCCCGCGCACCGTGATGAAGAGTGGCCCCCGCTTGCCGCAACTGGAGAAAGCCCTCGCACAGAAACGAAGACCCAACACGGCCAAAAATAAATTAATTAATTAATTTAAAAAATAAATAAATAAAAGAGACTAAAGAGACATGAAAAATAAATATAGTACCTAATCTTAGACTGCTTCCCGTATTGGGTGGTGGGAGGGGGTGAGAAGACTGCTATAAAGTTCATTATTAGGTCAACAGAAAAAAATGGAATGCAGAGGGTAGATTAAACTTTTTCAAGTTATATAAAAGGATATGCTTATTCTTAGAAAATACAAAGAGAGAGAAGAAGGGAGGGAGGGAGAGAAGAAGGGAACAAATGGTAAGATGTGAAAAGGAATAAACAGAAACCTCATTTTAAATTGAGTCAGGAGGCCAGAAGGGGGAACTCTCACACCCTACCAACAGGTAGAAACCCGACAGGAAGATATAGCTTTGCATCTCCAACAGGAAGAAGGTTACTACTTTACTATCCAGCAGGAAGAAGGAAAATTTTCTCTTTGCCTGAATTTCTCCTTGCCCAGCAACAGCCCAGCCAATAAGAGACTGTCACAACTCAGCCAATGAAAAGCCACTACATTTTCAAATTCCCAGTTTCCTCCAACTCTTTGTTTATGACAGCCCCTCCCAACTCCCCCTTCTCCACTATAAAAGAAAGGTCCTCTCCTTTGTTCTGCAGACTTGCCTGTGGGTTGCCATAGATTACATGTCCAGAATTGCAATTCTTTGCTGTTCCCAAATAAACCCAATTTGCTGATAAAATAACCTGCTGTTTTATTGTTTTAGATCAAAAAACCAAATGGAGCAAATTGTTAGCAATAGATGAATTTGAGTAAACATGTGTTCCCTGTACTATCCTTGCAACTTCTCCAAATAAGACTTAAAAAAAAAAAAAAAGGAAATGTCACCTTGCACCAGTCAGAATGCCATCATCAAAAAATCTACAAACAATAAATGCTGGAGAGGGTGTGGAGAAAAGGGAACCCTCATACACTGTTGGTGGGACTGTAAATTGATTCAGCCACTACGAAAAACAGTATGGAGGTTCCTTAAAAACTAAAAATAGAACTACCATATGACCCAACAATCCCACTACTGGGCATATACCCAGAGAAAACCATAATTCAAAAAAACACATGCACCCCAATGTTCATAGCAGCACTATTTACAATAGCCAGAACATGGAAGCAACCTAAATGTCCATCAACAGAGGAATGGATAAAGAAGATGTGGTACATATATACAATGGGATATTACTCAGCCATAAAAAGGAATGAAATTGTAGAGACGTGGATGGACCTAGAGAGTGCCATACAGAGTGAAGTCAGAAAGAGAAAAGCAAATATTGTATAACAATGCGTATATGTGGAATCTAGAAAAACGGTAGAGATGATCTTATTTGCAAAGCAGAGACACAGAGTAGATAACAAATGTATGGATACCAAGGGGGAAAGGGGTGGGGTGGGAGGAATACGGAGACTGGGATTGACACATATACATTATTGATACTATGTATAAAATAGACAACTGATGGGAACATACTGTATAGCACAGTGAACTCTACCTAATGCGCTGTGGTAACCTAAATGGGAAGGAAGTCCAAAAGGGAGGGGATATCTGTATGTGTATGGCTGATTCATTTTGTTGTGCAGTGGAAGCTAACACACCATTGTAAAGCAACCATACTCCAATAAAAATTAATTAAAAATAAATGAATAAAATTCAATAGAAAATTAACCACCATTTTTAGACCAAAAAAAAAAAAGGGGGTCCACAGGACCCAGACTCAGCCCAACCCCTTTTTTAATTGGTGCATGACCCTGAATGACTCCCTTCCTCTCTCTGGGTCTCATTTTCTAGTCCAGGTGGTCTCTAAGGTTCTCTCTGGTCTGGCAGTCAATGTCCCACAACTCAGGTCGCTTCTAGATAGGTCTTTGGAAAGAAGCCAGCCCTTCAATCTCTCAGCCCACCAGTTACTTCACCACGACTTTCTGCAGCGTGCTCACCCGCCCTCTTTCATCAGCTCTAAACTTGCCCTTGCCCTTCTCTGCCACCAGCCAGCAGGCCCAGCCTCTCTTTCCGAGGGCCTTAGCGCCCACCTTCTGGCAGGGTCCAGATCTGTTCAGGACAGGCACGTGCATTTATCCCTCAAGAAACTACAGCACCCAAAAGGCTTTGCGGCAACCTCTGGGCCTTTAGTACCACCAAAGAGAAAGGTTTTTCAGCGCGGGCCAGCCGCTGCATGGCTTTTTGGAAATTGTAGTTCATCTGCGAAGAGCCCGGGAACTAGGGTAAGGCTGCGAGCCACCCTTCCCAGAATGCATAGCGCTCATCCCCACCAATCGAAGGCACGGATCTTGGAAGGAAGGCGGGGAAGAGGAGGAGCTGCCCGGCGCACGCGCAGTATGTTTGTCTGGGGAATTCATGTGGAGGTCAGAGTGGGAGCAGGTGAGAATGGAGGGGATCGGGTGCGGCCCGCGTCCGGGCGTCTCCGCAGTTCCCCTCTGCACTCCCATTAGCCCCAGGTTTGGGCGGGCGGGGTCCATGCGTGGGTCCGCCTCGTGTCGGAGGGGAAAGAGGGTGAGCACGGGAGGAGCCAGGGGTTGCGTAGAGTGAGGTAGGTGTGTATGGGGGCAGAGTGAGGAATAATCTAGAAGCTCTTAGGAATGGAAAAGCTGAGGGGTCGGGACTGGGCATCCTGGTCTCAGGCACGGGGAGAGATGAAGGTAGAGACGTTGAGGTCTGGGGAGGAGGGAGGGAGGCTGAAGTGGACGACGGCGATGGGGCGGAGCAAGACAAAGTTAAGTGCTGGAGTAGATTCTAGTGAGGTCAGCCGTGCTCCCGCCCACCCCGCCTCAGCCCCCCTACCCCATCCCGTTCCAGGGCTCTCCCTCGGGGTGCAGCTGTTTAGGGCCTTTCTGGCCCGATTGGTTCTCGTGATATGTTGGCCCCAGAACGTCGTGTAGCACCTGCTTCTGTAATAACAGGTCATTCTTAATACCTGATGTTGAGAAGCCGCGTGGTGAGGAGTTAAGATGAGCCTTCTAGAATTAGACCTCTAGGTTCTAATCCTGGTTGCCCCCCTCATAGCTGCGTGATCTTAGGCTCCTGGTGTAACTTAACCCCTCTGTGTGCCTCAGTTTCCTCATCTGTAGTTATCTACTTCATACGGGTTGGTGTGAGGATTAAATATGGAAATGGCTGTTAGAAGACTGCCTAGTATAAAGGTCAGCTATTATTGTTATTTTGTTGTTGGAATCACATTCTTTTCTGAACCAGAATTGCACAGAACCAGCCACGCAGCCTCTCTTCTGGGGCCTGACTGTCCAGGAAATGGGAGGGTGTTTGGTGTGGTGCTAAGTTCTCTATGGGTATCAAGCCCATGCCTCCTTCCCATTTTGAACCAAGTACCCCAGACCCCTTTTCTTAAGTAGTAGAGAAAGAAGAAAGAAGCGCAGAGGAATTGAGTACACACTTACACAAGCTGCAGAGTGTTATTTATGAAATGTCCTTCAGTCGATAATTTAGAGCTCTCAAGAGTGAGGAAAGAAATAGCCAACTTGACAGGTACATGTGATGCCTCAGAGAGGGCTTTACTCTGAGGATTTGGGGATTGAATTGTTTTGTTTGTTTTGTTTTTACCCCCTTAGGTGTGAGCAGGCCCAGCAGAAGGAGACATGGCTGCCAAAGTGTTTGAGTCCATTGGCAAGTTTGGCCTGGCCTTAGCCATTGCAGGAGGCGTGGTGAACTCTGCCTTGTATAATGGTGAGGCACTGAGGGGTGGTGGGTCACTGCCCTTTGCCAGAGGATGTCTATTGGTCTTCATAGCCTGTGTGACACTCCTGTTGGCAGCCGCTGTCCGTGAATGTGTTTGTGACCAAGAGGGCTCACCTACTGCCATCCTGCACCATAGGGTTTCATTGTTCTCAGGGCCTCTGTCCTTGTAGCCGTAGGTTCTCTCAGAGCCTTTATTCACCAAGAGCCTCCCAGACCAGTTGGACGTTTCCACCTGCTCTTGTGAATTTAAAGTGATGCTGCAGCAGAGTGCCAGGATTTCGCTGGCCAGCTGAAATGGAGAGCTTGGTTGTTCTTTTCTGCCTGTGTGTGGAATAACTCAGCAAGGGCTTTAGCCCTTTGGTGACCTTGTCCTGAGCAGGAGCTTTTGCTCTGCTGTGGTTGAGTCTTTCCAGAGAAAATATCTTTGAGATGCACTGCCCAGCTTTTAACAGTGTGCTGGGTGTTTAAGCTGGCTTTTCCACTTTTCTGTGTGACCTTAGGCAAGTCACTTTCCCCTCCCCAGGCCTCAGCTTTCTCATTGGTCAAGCCACAGGATTGAACTGGTTTATGTCTGAGACCCCCTCCACCTCTGATATTCTCCAACTTTCACTGTTGGAAAGTAGCAGTAGATTGACCCACCTCATGTGTGACCCTGACAAGAGGAGGATTACTTTCAGAGTGAAGGTGTTTGGACCAACTGTAATGTGCAAAAAGGCAGAGACAGAAAGCGGCTGGTCAGAAAAGTCTGCTCTTGGGCTTCCCTGGTGGCACAGTGGTTAAGAATCCACCTGCCAATGCAGGAGACACGGGTTCGATCCCTGGCCCAGGAAGATCCCACATGCCGCGGAGCAACTAAGCCCATGTGCCACAACTACTGAGCCTGTGCTCTAGAGCCCGTGAGCCACAGTTACTGAGCCCATGTGCCACAACTACTGAAGCCCGCGCACCTAGAGCCTGTGCTCCACAACAAGAGAAGCCACTGCAGTGAGAAGCCCATGCACCACAACGAAGAGTAGCCCCCGCTCACTGCAACTAGAGAAAGCCCGCGCGCAGCGAAGACGCAACACAGCCAAAAATAAAATGAATAAAAATAAAATAAATAAATTTATTTTAAAAAAAAGAAAGAAAGAAAAGCCTGTTCTCCTTCTATGGCACAGCTTTATACTCTGATCTTTTTGGCCACCCCTGCATAGCTAAACAGTAGTCACCATTACTAATTTCTTTCTGAATCAGCAAGACAGCTCTATAACCCCTTCAAACCTTAGAGAAACCAAGCTATCGGAAAGAAAAAGTGGGGCCTTCCAAATTTTAGGATTGCCATAGGGAGGATGCTGCTTCCGGAAACACTGGGTTAAATTGGAACCAGGATGGACTGTGGTATCAGTGAAGACCTTGGTGAGTTTTAGAAGTTTTGGGAGGTGGTTAATCAGAAAATCAGCAGCCAGTTGTTTCAAGGAGAAAGGATGCTGAGGAATAGAGCCTATTACCGAAGTCCTTGGCAGGACATGTGGGATGGGAAATGACTGCTTAGTTTTGTAGCTGTTTAGAGGCCTCTAGAGACCAGAAGTGTAGGAAGAAAGAGCAGGAGAGGGGAGACTTAATAAATGAATGGAAAGCACCAGGGATCTTTCAAAACCATGATCCTTTTGGTTAAAGGGTGAGGGGATTTTTCTGACCCATCATTATCCTTCATTCCTAGTGGATGCTGGGCACAGAGCTGTCATCTTTGACCGGTTCCGTGGAGTGCAGGACATTGTTGTAGGAGAAGGGACTCACTTCCTCATCCCTTGGGTACAGAAACCAATTATCTTTGACTGCCGCTCTCGACCGCGTAACGTGCCAGTAATCACTGGTAGCAAAGGTGAGTCTTGTCTGTGGGTCAGGTAAAGTAGAGAGTGGAAGGGCTGCTGTGGGATCCCAAACGGGTTGAACTTCTCGTAATACGAATTCCTGGCATATTTTCCATGAAGAGTTTTATGTGGTTACGGAGAAAGAAGTATACAGGCATACCTCAGAGATGTTGTGAGTTCAGTTCCAGACCACCACAACAAAGCACATATTGTGATAAAGCGAGTCACAAGAATATTTTGGTTTCCCAGTGCATATAGAAGTTTACCCCATACTGTAGCCCGTTATGGGTGCAGTAGCTTTATCTCTAAAGAAACAATATATATACAATACCTTAATTTAAAAATGCTTTATGGCTAAAAAATGATAACCATCATCAGATCACCATAACAAATATAATAATATTGGGAAAGTTTGAAATATTGCAAGAATTACCAAAATATGACAGAGACATGAAGTGAGCAGGTGCTGTTAGAAAAATGGTGCCGATAGACTTGTTTGACACAGGGCTGCCCCAAACCTTCAATTTGTAAAAAATGCAGTGTCTGTGAAGCTCAGGAAAATGAGGTATGCCTATATACTTAAAATACACACACGGTTGTACAAATTTAGAGAAATGAACAAAGATATATTTCAAGAGTTACATAACAATCCAATTTTAAAGAAATCTAAATGTGCCTTTGCTCCCTCGGTTGACCCTTCCCATCAGTTCTTGTTCCCCAGGGTGACTGTAAACCGATCTCCAGCCGTTCTGTTTGCCTTCACAGCTGACTTACCCTTTGCCTTGCTTTCCAAGGCCTCTGCTTCCAGCAGTGCGGCCCTCACATTGTTATCTCACAGGCCAAGGCCCACATCCCTGAGAGCAATCTGGTCTGACACGCCACTGGCTTCCCAGTTGGAGCCTAAAATGAATTGCTCTCATGGTTCTCCCCTCATCGTACACATAGAGGTGCACAGGCAGTAAATGGAGTGGCAGATGCTGCCTTGGCCGTGACGTTTCTGTGCAGCAGGAGGAGCGGGTTGGTGGATGTTGCTGTCCCAGCAGATGTTTGCTTTCTGTGATAGTGCCAGGCTTTGTGCTGGGTCAGAGGGTGGGGTAGCTCAAAGCTGACTAAAGCGGGAGCCTTTAGGAGCTCGATCTAGCTAAGGAGATAGCCATGTGGACAGGCATTAGAGTGGGGCGTGGTGACTACAGCGTGGAGGGGAAGCAGAGAAGAGAGCTCCTGTGAGGGATGTGCGTCTGCACTGGCACTTTAGAATGAGAAGTGCGTCGGGCAGAGGAGGGGAAAGGGTACATTGGTGTTGACTAATCTGTCCTGTCGCTCCTGGCCAAGGAGAGGAGGAGCCTCCTGTAAAGGGTCTGGCCTGCCTACTACATCAGAGGAAATCAGCGGTGGGGTGGGGTTAATCAAGAAACATCATATTTTAACTTAAAGGCCTAGTTCTGAACTTTCCACCTTTTTGGGATTTCTTTCTCTACTGTTTTGCAGTTGTTCTAAGGATACATTATACACCTATCTTCAAAACTTGATAGGAACTTGCAGAGATCAGGGACGGACGTATAACCATTTCCCACTCTGGTGCCTGGTTCAGAACTCATCTCGTGGGCGTTTGGTCCATATTGTTGATGACTGCACGCAGGCTGTGACAGTGCCTTAGCTCCAAGCAGGACTGCATTGTCAGGGGAAGTTGTACTTCCCTCCCTGGGTCCTTTGACGGCCAAGTAATGAGAAGCGGCCTCTAGATGAGTCTGATAACCCCTTACATCTGTTGCGCATTTGACAGAGTGCTTTTATATCTGTTTCCTCCTTCGGTTTCTCCCAACATGCCTGGGAGGCAGATGAAATCATCCCCGTTCTTTTTTTTTTAAATAAATTTATTTTTTATTTACTTTTGGCTATGTTGGGTCCCCACCGCTGTGTGCGGGCTCTCTCCAGCTGCGGCGAGCAGGGACCACCCCCCATCGCGGCACACGGGCCCCTCCCCGCGGCGGCCCCTCCCGTCGCGGAGCACGGGGTAGGCGCACGGGCTTCAGCAGTCATGGCACGCAGGCCCAGCAGCTGTGGCCCGTGAGCTCCAGAGCACAGGCCCAGCAGCCGTGGCACACGGGCCCAGCCGCTCCACGGCATGTGGGATCCTCCCGGACCAAGGACGGAACCCATGCCCCCTGCACTGGCAGGCGGACCCCCAACCACTGTGCCACCAGGGGAGTCCCCATCCCCATTCTTATATGTGAGGAAATAAGCTGAGATAGGCTAAGGCTTAGTGAGCCCGCGTAATTAGTAAACAGCAGAGTTGAGGCTGCAGCCAGGACTTAGACTGCTAGTCTGCTGGACCCACGGTCACCTCTCTGAGGCACACTCCTACCTTGGGCCACATCACTGGGCCTTGCAGAGGCCTTACGCTAGAATTCTTAGCATTGGCCTATCTGTTTTCTTAAAATATTCAGTGTTCCAGGCATTTCCATGGCACCTATTAGACATACAATCTGAATTTGCTTATATCAGAGGGCATTCAGGACACACTGAAAAGCTGTCATCCCCAGAATCCTTTGAGAAGTTTTTAACGCTGATGCTGTGCTGGGTTCTCTACCAAGGAGACCACGCACAGGTGCTCCTCACCCTCTGGGATCTGATAAGCAGCAACTTTACTTATAAATTATAGCAAATTTGGGGTAGGAGAGGTCATAGAAGGCCACCTTGGTTTTCATTTTTAACTCCAGCACTTCTCCCCTACCCTAAGATTTACAGAATGTCAACATCACCTTGCGCATCCTCTTCCGGCCGGTTGCTAGCCAGCTTCCCCGCATCTTCACCAGCATCGGAGAGGACTACGACGAGCGCGTGCTGCCGTCCATCACCACAGAGATCCTCAAGTCCGTGGTGGTGAGTGAACAGGGCCTCAGCCTCGAGCCTCGAGCCCAGCCCCCGAGGGGTCGCTAGGTGGCAGGAAGAGCTTGGCGGTGACTGGTTGGGACTCTGCTTCCTCATTATCCTGACCGGCTCCTCTGCCCTCCCTTGGAACCAGGCTCGCTTTGATGCTGGAGAACTGATCACCCAGAGAGAGCTGGTCTCCAGACAGGTGAGCGATGACCTCACGGAGCGAGCAGCAACCTTTGGGCTCATCCTGGACGACGTATCCTTGGTAAGGGTCTTGGGGTGCCTGCAGGGGAGGGTATCTGGGTAGACACTGTGAGGTCCTACCTTCCACCTTCCTCAGTGAAGGCTTGAAAACATGGAACCTTCTTGGTGGCATGTGGCAGTCTCCTTGGGTTTGTTTTCAGAAGAAGGTTCTTTTACCTCCCCTGTGCCACAGACATTCTTCTTTTAATTTTTGGCCCTAACCACTAGATTTTTCACCTTCCCCAAACTGAATGTTCCCCCGAGCTCCCCAGGAAGTGATGTTGTGTTAACCCTGTTTGACACAGGCAGAAATTGCCCGGTAGAGACTAGAGAACAGCTTGGATAGTCTTCCTCCCTAGCACAGACCTCCCAGCCTGACCCCCGGGGAATTTCCTAACACCTAGGGTCTAAAGCGCAGTGAAGTGAGCTCTGGGGCCTCCCCATGAAAGGTGATAGAGTGTCAGTGAATGGTTCTGTTTCCCAAAGCCTGGTATGGGAGGCAGGGGGCATCTCTGAGGCATAAGCTGTCCTCTTGAGACCGTGTGGTCTGTGTATTTATATGATACTGAATGCCGCAATGCAGACAGAAAGCAATACAGGCAGGATAGCATTTCAGATCGAGGAGGGTGAGGGGAAGGGGTCGTGTTTCTGATTCTCTGGGAAAAATCATTTGGAGTGATTTGTTCGGGTAGTGAGGTAGAGTGTTTCCCATTCCGTTCTCCTGTGCGTCGCTGGGGAAAGGCACAGCTTCCCCCTCAGCATCTGTGCAGCTGTTTAAACAGTAACACTCTACATACCCTGCGCTCATCCCAGGGCAGTGCTCCACTTGCAGCAACTGCCTTCCAGCTGTGGAAGGGCTCGTGGGCTCCCTCTACTGGCAAGACGCCAGGCTGCAGCCATTTGGCTCCTTGGACCAGAGTGGTTCCTCAGGCTCTGCCACTTAGTGTTAAACTAAACACTGTGGCCGTGAGAACACACTAAGTAAAAACCTAAGGAGAAGCTTGGCATTTTGCTAGACTTTAACCACATACTCCATTCTGGGGAAATGCAGGTTGACCACAAGAAACCATATCAAGAGGTGTGAGAAGAAAATTAGGTTTCATGGGGAATTTACTGCCCTCGGCTGCCCCTCTTAGAAAGAAATTTTATTCCTTAATTACGCATTTCATTTCCATTGCTCAGGATTGTATTTTCTTTCCCAAACTTTGAACAAGAGTCCAGAAATGGAGCAGGCGAGGTAGAACAGCTGCAGTTTAAGAGTTAGGAGTGTTAAAAATTCTGGAAGACATTGGACTGGGATTTACTCTTCAGGAGAAGTTTTGAGCTGCTTATTTTCTTTTCTTAAAGCAGAGGTTGGGAGGGTAGTGGAGGAAATGAAACAAGTAGAATTTGATAGCAAAACCAATGCTATTATCCCCTTTATTCTTCCCTTTTAATAAAAAGTATAGATAGATAAATAAACTAGACTAGGCATTAGTAGTGCTGAGATCTGTTCCCATTGTTTGCACTGTCATTACGGATAGTCACTTCAGTGAAGTCTCGGTCACTCATGTTGTCAGGGAAGACCTATGCATAATCAGAATTTTAAATCTTCACCCGAAACAATATCTTTACCTGCCTTCTCTTTCTTTTAAACCCTTTATCAGAAGCACTCACACATAGGGAATACCATGATTTGCAAAATCATGATTTGGAAATCGTCTCTCTCGTCCTCTTCCTGTTTTGTGGTGGAGATGCTGTGAGAAAGCAGTGGACTGGTTAAGTCATAAGCAGAGAGCATCACACTCTTGAATCCCTGAGAACCAGCTGCATCCCTCACTCTCAGGGGCTCAGTTTTCCATCTGGCTTCTCTGGAGGCTTCAAGCAGGCCATCAAAGGACCTTGGAAGAGCACTAGTCAGTGGTGGGGGTCCTGGAACCCACAGGTCTCCTCCCCTAGGGAGGTGGTCAATCGAGTAGATACCTTCTGGTGCCCGTGGGCTGTTTTCTACCTGAGGGTGCCAGAATGAGGTACAGGAGCACTTTGGGCAGCCGAGGATTCTGGGGTGTGAACTCAGTTTGGGCACGGATGTGGAGGTGGAAGGGCGTTCTGGCCTCACATTGTCTCCAGCTGCTAGAGCCATTCGTGGCCTCTTCCTCCAGTGGCCGTGGGGGCCCTGCAGCAGCGCTGTCTAAGCCATTACTCTGCCTCATCTCGTGCTCACCCTCTCCCCTTAGACGCATCTGACCTTTGGGAAGGAGTTCACAGAAGCGGTGGAAGCCAAACAGGTGGCTCAGCAGGAAGCAGAGAGGGCCAGATTTGTGGTGGAAAAGGTGAGCACTCAAGCAGATGGCAGGAGCCTCTCTCCCCTTTCCCCTGTGCTCAGCCTCCTTGTTTGCCGGGTGGTCTGGAAATTCATCATCTGTCATCTCTTCCGGGATCATCGGAAGGGGATTGAAGGGACTGTACTCCTGCAATTGGTTCCAGAGTCTTCGGGGTCTAGTCAGGGATATGTGAAGTTATGTTCTTAAATCACTGAAGGGTAATTTTTTTCCCACGTCCCTAAGATCATAAACAATCTCCCACAAATAAAAGTTTCTTCTGGAATATTTTCAGCTTCACTGAGAAGTCATTTTTAACCGTGGTTACACAGTGAAGGCTGACAGCAAAAGGGATCAAACGTGGCACCAGGTGCACTATCATCACTGGATTTTTTTCAAGCACTAAATCCATCCAGATGTGTCAGAGTGTGCTGGGACGCAGTATAGTTGCATAGGGCCTGGTCTTTGGGTCTTTGCAAAGGTGTATTTATTTCATGTATTCCCTTCTCCCCACCACTAATTCTCTTGGATTTTTATTCCTAATCCAAGACACCTTAGTCCTTAGAATCAGGCAAAAGAGAGGTATATGGGTAGACATTTCACTTTAGAGAATATAAACTCCATGTGGATGGAGACTTATTTTTGTTTTTCCACTTTTTTCTGCCTCTCTTCAGCACCTAGAACATGTCCAAAACCATGCCTGGGATAGATACTAGGTACCAATAAAACATTCGTTGAGTGGACAGTCCCAGAACCTCGGTTGAACAGCTGTGTGTTAATCTCAGAGAGGCTCCACACTGTGTTCTCCTCCCATACTTCTGAAGGTCACGCATTGCAGATAGACGTCATCTTTTTGATGAGGGTAGGGAAAGCCAGGAGGTCTCGTTCTGGGTGCCTCAGTTCCTGGTCGGGAACCAGTTTAGCCCAAGAGCAACTTCAGAGAGCGTCCCGTGCCTGCGGCTCCTACCTAGCTGCACTGGTTTTGATGAAAGTCACTTTGACTTGGGGCTGGAGGGAAAGATGAGGATTAATTCCATCTTTCTTTCTCTCCTGCTTTCCTTGGCCTGGGGTCCTCCTGCCTCGGAGTATGTGGCTGGACTGGGTTGCTATTAATATTATTGAGGACTTTTAAATAAGACAGCTATTTATATAGCCAGCAGAAATGTGTCCCTACAGTGGCATGACGGGAGAGAGGAGGATTGGGTGGACAGTGCTTGTTGGCCCTGGCTGGAGGGGGAGGTAAAGTCCCAGAGTTCCTTCGGGACCCGGTGAGGGTGCCTAACGTGGTCCTTTTGAGGCTGTAGCCGCCATGCAGCACCCCAAGGTGTGCTCTTGGTCTCTCTGCTTCCACTCCCGTAGGCTGAGCAGCAGAAGAAGGCAGCCATCATCTCTGCGGAGGGCGACTCCAAGGCAGCGGAGCTGATCGCCAACTCGCTCGCCACTGCAGGCGACGGCCTGATCGAGCTGCGCAAGCTGGAGGCAGCGGAGGACATCGCGTACCAGCTGTCGCGCTCCCGGAACATCACCTACCTGCCCACTGGGCAGTCGGTGCTCCTCCAGCTGCCCCAGTGAGACCCGCACCTCCTGGGGCCATCTGGACCACAGCCCCCATGATGCTCACCACCACCTTCCTTCTCCCGCCCCAGAAATCACTGTGAAACTTCGTGATTGGCTTAAAGTGAAGGAAATAAAAGTAAAATCACTTCAGATCTCTAATTACTCGATCAGGTGAAGCTCTTTCACTCTTCTCATTTCCATCCCCTTTTTTTATCCACCTCCCTACCCAGAGTTGCCAAGTGCCTACACAGACCAGCTTGGCTCCCGTCTTTGGGGCCTGCTGGCACTCCAGCCTAGGCACTGGCAGTTGGCAGAAGACAGGCAGGGCCATGTGTGTGATGAGCTCAGAGTCAGTGGGCGGCCTGAGTAAACTGGTAGCCTCCAACCTATCTTTTATTCATGATCTGAGGAAGGCGGCGTGCGCAGCTGAACAACAACGACACAGGCCTCGGTTTTTTCCAGTGCTTCCTTCACCTACCCAGCCGAAGAGAGGTGCTGGGGAGGGTCAGAGAGGAAGCGATCTGTCTCTTACCATAGGCCAGTTCTCTTTAACTGCGGGGCCAGCGGAAGCACGGATTGAAGAATCTGCCCCTGTGAAGGTGGGTGGGCTGATTTGCTGCCCTACCCCCACCCCAGGGTCCTAAAACTGGAATGGACTTGGGTAATGAGAGAGCAGGCCTGGACCAAGATGTGAGTCCTCTGGCCTTCCTCTCCACCTCCCACCTTGGTGTCTCAAATACCCGGCGGATTTCCAGCTTGAAGGATTGCATCCGGCCGAGGCTACATGGGCCTGCCAAAGACGTGTGCATCCTGCGTTCCTGGCTTCCCTTGTTCGGAGACTGCCCTTTCTAGAGGGCTCTGTGCCTGTTCCTTGAAGGAAACAACCACGGGAAGAAAACAAATGTGTGTAAACTGCTATCAATAAATGACACCCAGACCTTCCAGCTCAGTCTTACGGGGTTTGTGTGTGTGTGTGTGTGTGGGAACCGTGGGATCAGAACAGAGCATTCTAGCAGTTTTTGTGTGCACGTTTGTATCACCAGCTAGGACAGAATCTCCAGCAGGGCAGAAAATGCTTTGGTTTCAGAAAACACTTTGTGCCGTGTTCCAGATCCATCCCAGCCTGAAATGAATCAGTGGTGTCCAGTGAGGTTTGTTGTTACGTGGGTTCTTAGGAAGTGAGGGGTGGTGGAGGTTCGTTAACTTCCCCCATGGCTTTTGGGGCCAACTGGGAAGTTGTAGGCCCACCCCCTAAATGAGGGGTTGACAAAATACACGTGTGCCAAGCCCTCGGTGCACTCTGGTTAGACTTTTACATGCATGAGATGGCTTCGGGTGTCCTGCCTGTTGTGGGCTTGTATTGCTTATTCTGCTTTGCTTCGATGAAGAAAGGCCTTGGCCTTTGAAGGGGGGGCAGGTTTATGCACTTTGAATGGTGGGGAAGGAAAGCGGACCTACAATTGAGAAATGGGCCGTGCCAGTCACCCATCTCAATCCTTTTAGGAATAAAATGGAAATAACGTGCAGTGAGCACTCACACTGACTGCTTTAACCTCTGCTCTCAGTTTAATCCCCAGCTCACCACCTGGCCAAGGAGCGTGGTCTCTTAAGACGACTCTGCAGGCTGGTCTCTGACCTGGATTCTGCATTTCCTCTCCCAGAGTGATAGGGCCGGCTGTCAGCTGGGAAACGGGACGGATGCACAGATTTAGAGTGGGCTGGGGACTGAGTTCTCCCAGCGCCGCACCGTGCTCCCCTCCCAGGCCCTCTCCCCAGGGATCTCGTCCTTCCCCACCCCCTGTGAGCACACAGACAGGTGTGCGACGGGCTCCTGACCCTCGGCTGAACCTCCCACCAAAGCTTCGTTCTGTTTGATGCTGGGCGAGCCTCATCTAGCCCATCTCCTCACCACCTCCCCGGCATCAGTTATCTCAGGTTAGCTCTTCCCACTCGTGTTTTGTGCTGTAAGAGTAGTGAGACCTGCGAGCGGTGAGGTGCCTGGACTCGAAACGCATGAACGACTGGAGCAGGAAGAACATGACTGCTAAACAGGTTCCAGACCGGCTTCCTCTCAGCGGTCTTCCTCCCTTCCTGCTGTTTATTGCTCGGGACACCCTTGGGGGGCGGGGCAGGAGGCCCCTCTCTTCCCCAGGCCCTTTTTACAAGAGCAATGTTTGTTTCTTGCATATGGCAGGAGATCGGGTTTCCCACCCAGGTGTGTGAGGGGAGCCGTCCCCAGCTTCTGGGTTCCTTCTGCCTCCAGGTCAGCCCCCCAGCGTCAGGCCGGCCAGTTCCTGCTGGTTTTGCCTGTAGCCTCCCTGCCACAGACAGTGCCAGTGGCAGACCAGGGGCCTCATTCTGCCTTGACTTCCGCCAAGTAATTCTTCTCACAAATGTTCAAGGGCTGTTAACTGGCTGCTTAGCCCCAGAGTTCCCCGATGGCCTCTGGGTTTCTCCAGAAACTGCCACAATGGGCTTTTATCGGCTCGGGATTCTCTGGGCCCTGGATCAAAAGCCGTGTCCTGTCCTGGCCAGGGAGGGGGCCAAGCAGGGAGTGTCTCTCCTTTGGTCAGGCTGAATAGTTCCCTTGTTCAGGCTCCGAGGGTCGCTGACTAGGAAGGCAATGGGCCCTGGATGGAGGGCAGGGGCGGGGTGGGACCCTCGAAGGCTTGCCATGTTTCCTTACTGTTGCATTTTACACAAGTTCTGCCGGTGTGGACTGAAGGGGGAGGAGCTGTGTCATCCCCAGGTGGGTCGATTTGAAAGACGGGGAGAGACAATGGAATATTGTCAAAGTCTGACGTGTAGCAGATGCTATTCTAATCACCTGGTGGTCCAGCAATCAGCAGGGGAAGAGCAGTTAGGCCCTCCCCTCAACCTTTGCCGTCTGCCAATACTGTGGACAAAGTAGCCCACCTTGACTGAAAATAACCTGGGTGAGACGGTCGCAGGAGACTGTAATTGATGTCCCCACCTTTCCTAGGCCTCCTGTCCATCCTGCACACTGCTCCAAACTTAATTTTTCTAAAGCAGATCTCATCCCCTTCCTCCTGAAAAATCTTCAGCAGCCACTCCTCCCTTGGTTAATAAAGTGCAAATGCCTTGTCCTGGCATTCGAGACCCTCTGCTCGCTGCCTTTCTAGTTCAACTTTATACTTTACTGCTTGCCTTCACATACCTACCTGGTGGCTCCCATGGGATGGGGAGCGTTGTCTAAAAATGCAGGTGGAAAGGGGCAGCGGCTACTGGCATTAGGTGATGGGAAGCAGAGGTGGCAGGCATGTTATGAGACCTGCTTTGTGTGGGACAGGCTCATGCAACAAAAACTTGTCCCAAACGTAATGCCAGTAACACTCCTCATTGAAAACAAGCACCGAACTGAGTTCCTTGCTCTTGTCTGCATATCCCCCAGCCCCACTTTCACTGAATCCCCTCTGCTCGCACGGTCACTTCATCCCAGACAGCCCTTCCCCCACATTTCACAGGTCCAGATGCCCCCCATCCTTTGAGTGCTAGCTCCAATTCTTTCTTTAACACAAAACTTCCACTAAGCCAGGGTCCCATGAGGCATTTAGTACTCATTTGGGTTGCAGGTGTGTGTGTGTGTGTGTGTGTGTGTGTGTGTGTGTGTGTGTACATGTGTTCTCCCTCCAGCCCTACATTTATGGAGGGCAGGACCCTTATTTGATTAAACGTTTCCTCTTCCTCTTCTTCCCCCCAACCACCCCCCCTTGATCTTTTCCCCCAAGTCAAACATGCCTGGCTCTTGGTGGGAGTTACTGAATGTTTGTCAGATGAAGAGATGAAGGAATAGACATACAGGACTGAAGTTAGAAGTGAGGTGAGTGCTGGGGGTCGAGGCCCCTGATTCTCCTCCCCTGCCATTATGTTAAGTAGCCTCAAGCTGCTCCGAAGCAGGGTGCTCAGGGTTTAGCAGACGGACCCATCCATAAAGGTCCCACCCAGATCGATTTCCCAGCCTCGCCACCCTCTCGCTTCCTGTGGCCTCCACGTGCGGGCTCTCCTCTTGCTGTCCCCTGCCCACAGCTCACCCTCTCCTGCTTCTGCCTGGAACACCTCTCCTCTCTCACCTCCCTCTTTCAATCCCGGTCCCTCTCTGTCTCAAGCCCAGCTCAAAATCCTTCTTCTCCAGGAATTTGCCTGTGGCTGACCTCTTCCCACCTTTCCTTACATTTAAGGCCTCCCTTTTTTCTAAAGACATTAGCTCTGGAACTCTGGCAGCACTGGGGTTGAGAATTGAACAAAGAAAGGAGTGAAGAGGCCTGTCCCAGCCAGTAGAGGCTGGGATGTTTGACAAGGCCCAGACGCACATGGCTGGAAGAGGGAATGGAAATGTACTGGCCTGGGGAAACCAGTTTATAGTTGAAAGAAAATGACTTTGCTCAGGACGCTGGGTGGAGAGGGAGGAGGATGTATTTCCAGCTCCCTCCAATCAAGCTACTTTGGAAGAGAGAGTAAAGCTGAAAGGGCAAGGTTACTTTGAAGGAACTTAAAGCTGCTGTCATCCAGGGAAGATAGGACAAAACATCAGGATTAGCCAGAAAAGCCTTTCATCAATGACAGGCTTGGACCATCTAAATTTGGCTGAACGAGCTGCAAACACTCAGGTCAGAGGCTGGCAAACTACGGCCTGCAGGCCACGTGCAGCCCCACTGCTTGTTTTTGTATAGCTCATGAGCTAACAGTGGTTTTCACACTTTTAAATGGTTGGAAAACAATCAAAAGAATACTATTTTGTGACATGACAATGATATGAAATTCAACCTTCAGTGTTCATAAATAGAGTTTTGTTGGAACACGTCTATGCACGTTTGCACTACAGCAGCAGATTTGAATACTTGCAACGGAGATTATATGGCCTGCGAAGCCTAAAGTATTTACTATCTGTCCCTTTATAGGAAACGTTTGCTGACCTCTGACTTAAGGGCATTAGATAGCCTTGGAGAAGGGATGAACCCTGGAATATGGAAGTCTCAGGCACCAAGGAGGGGCTGAGGGCTTTAAGTCAGATACAGTGTAATTGTCGCTAAGTCCTTGACTGTGTCCGAGGCTACAGTAAACTGGGAAGCAAAGTCACATTGAGGCCCTGGCACACAGGCTTATGACACCGTCTGTCTCCGTGGCTGCAGATGGTTCTGAACTAGGCAGAGGGTGGGAATGGGAGCAGCAAACAGATGGGAATTAGGAAGGAAGGACCCAATGGTCCCCCAGAGGTCTGAGGATCCCTAGGCCTGGGGTAAAACCACTTCTTTTCCACTCCTCTGCTCTCCAGGTAGGATTTGCTGCTGGATTGTCCTTCCCAAGCCACAGCCAAGGAAGGGAGGCCACAGCCAAGGAAGGGAGCCCAGTGCAGCAATGACTCCCAGAGATGGGGACCCTGGGACCTTTAGCCTCTGGGTGGAGGAGCCTCTTGGTTAATGCCGTGTCTATCCTGAACAGTCAGAGACCCCAAAAGAACCCACAGATGCTCCTCATTGTAGATTGTGCCAACCCTAATCTCCACCAAGCATTCAAGAACAGAGGAGCTTGACGTCTCTGGCTAGCAACGACTTCTTTTCCTTGCTTGCCTTCACTACCCTCCCAATGTGAAATGCTATTTCCCTCATCCGCGTCCATAACCCTCCCGTCTCACTCACTTCCTTTGGGGATCCTTTCCTATCTAACTCCACCCCCACTGGAGTCACAACAGCACAGAACTGAGTAGCAGGCTTTCAGATCCTCAGGAACAACCCCTTCATTTGGGAGAGGAGGGGGAGGACACTTGCCCAACGTCCCACAGGATGCGGGTTGCAAGGCCAAGGGTGGAATCCAGGTGTCCACACTCTGTCTAGTACTGTTTCCATCCCATCTCCCAGCTTCCAGGATTCTATATCCGGGCCCCCTTGTCCTGTAAATCCTTTGCACTCACAGGTGGGCTTGTGCATGAGGGGTCTTCTTTCTCTTCGTAGGCACACTTCCATCCCCAGCTAGACCACAGCAGGCAGAGACAACACCTTCTCCTTCGTAAGGCCCTTCCCTCCAGGGCACTGCAGCCATCCTTGCTGACACTGTGAACCTCCGAGCTGGCCTGGACATCCCAGATTTATCACCCCAGAAGGCAACTAGGTTTGTAGAAAGAACTTGGGTTCTAGAACTAGAAAGCTTTGTGTTTGGATTCTGACTCTGCCAATTACTAGCTTGGGAGACCTTGGGTAAATTACTTAGCTACTTCAATCATCCTTTTTTTTCTTATCAAAACTAAAGATACAAATATCCACATTGCAGTGTTGCTGAGGAATAAATGAGTTGACAGATGTGAAAATGCTCAGCACAGGGCTCAGCCCACAGGAGATGCTCAAAATATTCTCGTTCCTGTCCCTATTTGTGTTCTAAAGGGCTGCCTGCCTCTCCCTAATGTCAGAGATCAGGAAACTCCTTTGGAATTCTGAGGTAGCAATAGACATCTACGTGCCCCTGATTCCATGCCTATAGCTATTGAGAAGGGGGCATAGGGACCATCATGGGTCTAACCCTGGTTTGATTCAAACAAGAGGATGTAGAAGTTGAGTTCCAGGCTTCCCCTCCCAGGAGCCCGGATGTCTTGGGGTAGGTGGCTTGATCTAGCACTCAGGAAGCTGTGTTCAGGCCTTCCTTATTTGAGGTTGAGGGTACAGGTTGGCTGCACAGATTCCGAAGTGTGCCTTGTACAAAGAATTTCCGCAAGTCCCTTTATATCTCCAGGTCTCCGTTTCCCCATCCTTACAATGAAGGGGTAAACACCCTATCAGCTGTTTGCCAACTGAGCTTGGGGGAGTGTGGAACGGGTCCAGTCTTTCCCCTGCTACAGCCAGAGCAGCGTTGAGTTCAGCAGTCTTACAGGAAGGCCTTAGTCACTGCTGTCATTTAAAGGAAGGGCTCCACAGCTACAAAAGTTTGAAATCCACTGTCATGGAAGCTGTTCTCAAAGGTTCCTTCCATCTCTCAAGTCTGTCTTCAGGCCCAGCCCGGCAAAGCTGTGGCCTCTCTTCTCCACCAGATGGCAGCAACCTGCGTGCTGCTGCAGGTGCCAGGCTGTGTTGACAAGCACAAGATGTTCAGAAAAATATCCTAGGGAAGGGACCAGGAGGACATTAGCACCAGCTCTGAGGGTAAGTAAATAGATCAAGGTGACCGTCTGCAGATGACTTCCTGATACAAAACCCCCTGGGCGTCTGTGGCTGTAAACATACCAAGTGTCCTGCCCCAACCACCAGCCAAACTGGTGCTACCCCTCTCTTTGCCAGGTGGGAGATCACCACCAGCTCAGCTTAACTCTTTCTAAAACCAGGGAGGCTCCAAGTGTGCTGGATAGTGAGGCTTTGGCAGCCTGAGGTCAGTTTGGGGAGCTCAACAGTTGTTAATGAATTAGTGAGACACAGAGGGGACATCACATTCTCCTTCGGAGGCCCCAAGAGTTTCCTTGCAGCTTCCCCAAACACTCGTGAGGAAGAGCAAAATCAAATCTGATAGGCTTAGGGGTGGTTTGACCTTCCACCTTGTGGATGCTCTATGAATGAACAGACCTGAAAAGGACAAGTGTCATGTACACAAGTTGGTCCATTTATTCATCCAACAACTATTGAGCACCTACTGTGTGCAGTCCTGGGCTAGATGCTTCAGGGAATTAGAAGATGAATCAGATACAGGTCCTTTATAAAGAAGCGAACACAAGTTAGTCCAAATGACAGGTGATCAGGTCGTGTGTATTGAAGTCATATTGTATATCTTCTTCTCCCTTCAGATTTCTGTTCCTTATTGTTTGGTTCAGGTCAAAAGTTAAATGATGAGGCCATGAAATGGAGGAAGACACAGGGAAAGGGAGTGGTTAAAAGGAAACCAGAGACAGCTCAAACATTTACCACAAGGAATCCACAAAGTGGAATGTCGAATGGCTCTGCTGTTACTGATGTGTACAGATCTTAGAGCAAAGCACTTTCCCCATCTCCTCCCATCAGTTGTCCTGGAGAATGTATGATCCTAGCTCTACCCTGTTTCATCTTGCAAATGCACACTGCCCGATTCTTTAAATTGGCTTAAAAATAATACTTATTGCTTTGATATTTTTTATTTTAAATGATATAGAGAAGTACAAAGGATTAAACAGAATGGACCATAATCCCATTGCCCACAGGTAATATTTTTAAAATATGTATATCTATCTCAATATCATATATACATCACTTTAAAATGCAAATGGTACAGGAAGATACATAATGAACACCGAATGCCTTCCCACCACTTTTCTTCCACAGTTCCTCTCCCCAAAATAACCGCTGTTAGGTTACTTAAATTTCCTTTCAGTAAAAAAAAAAAAAAAAAAAAGTCATGCATTCTGGAGCACATACATCTCTAAACCTATATGAACATGTCCTCTGCTGTTCTGATTATTTGCAGAAAAGGGATCACGCTGTGTATCTTGCTGCTTTCATTTACTGAAATATCTTGGACATCTCACCACAGTAGCACAAACAAATCCACCCCATTGTTTTTAATGGCTACAGCGTTTCCCCCGGTGTGGATCTATCATGTTTTGTTGTCACGAATCGGCTTTTGGATGACTTGCTGGTGGTTTTTCGTGTGTTTTGCTGTTGCAAACAAAACCACAATGCGTGCAGCCCCATTTTTCAAAGGGTCCAATCTCTGCACAAGGTTTTCTTACAAGGCAGGAGGGTTGTGTCCAGGGTCCTAGGAAATAATCTTTGGGCTGGGGAGTTGGCATTGTTTGAGCCCCTGGAGCTGCCCAGAGGCTTCATATTATGAATGTGTGACTCTGACTTCTCTGGGGAAGTCATTACTCCACCTCTTTACCCTGCCGACCTGGCATGGCTGCTACCAGGCTAGCCATCCAAGCGTGGCTGCCCTGGGATGGGTCTCTGCTCTGGAGTCCCAGATGGTTGAGGGCTTGCTGGGTTGGTTGGTGGGCTCCCTGGAACTCTTGGCTCAGGCTGGGGTTGTTCTGCTTAGCTGGGGTTCATGGCTGCACTGTGCTGCTCTGAGATTCACAAACAAACAGGAAGCCAGGCCACTTCCTCCTTGCTGTGGCTGGTCCCCCGTCCTTATCGCCCAGTTGGCCCAGAGGGGAAGGGGCAGCCCAGGATTCACAAGGCAGCTTCCTGGCAGAGGTGGCGGGGGAATTCTGGGTCCCACTGCCAGGATGAGCTTCCCAGCCCTGTGCACCTATTTGTTCAGCTGGGACAGCCCTACTGAGAATCAAAGTTAGGCTCCAATCTCCCCCTTTCAAGAAGACTTTTCTGATAAAGTCCACCCTGTTTGGCTCCCCCTTACCCCTTTGGTTCTGAGATGGAGCTCTTTCGAACTTGTAGTAAGCAGCTCTCTGGGTGTTTGTGGTGGGAGAGTGTTTTCTCCCGAAGGCAGCACCAACATTTTCTTGACTTTTCCCAGTACCCACGCAGCACGGCACTCTGCTCATGCGGGATGCCCAATGAATGTTGGTAGACTGAATGACTGACCAACTCCAAAAGGGGTTCCAGGGAACAAGCGAGACGGAACAGGACTGTAGTCCCGGCTCATGGTGGGGTCAGAAGGCATCGCTGCTCAGGACCGGACCATGGGGCGTCTGACCGGCGGGAGCGGTGGGGACTGTCACGAGAGTGTGAAGCACAGGTGTGGCTGGGGCTGAGGCCGGGGATGAGGGCTGCAGATACTATAGTCCACAGGTCCCGAAGGCCCACTAGACTGCCCGGAACATCAGTTCCCTGGTTTCCAATCAATAATCAGTTAGTTGCTATATATGTTACACCGGGGGGCGGGGTGGGGGGGAGGGTGCCCTTTTTTAACACATTCAAATTTATAAAGCACAGTCAACATAAAAACAATGCTGAATATACTTTTAATCCTTCATGGTGACTCAGAGGGCGCAGTAGGACACCTCGGCGCTTGGGGCTGTCCTTACGCCTATCAATTACTTTAGAGGTCCTTACGTCTATCAGTTACTTTAGAGAACATTAGCCGTGGGCCCAGCAGCCTGCAGTGACTCACTATCAGTTGCTTAAAGACAAAAATCTCGGCTATCAACTCGTTTAGTTGCCACTGTTCTCTTTTTTTTTAAGAAAGCCGAGGACAGAAACCAAACTTAAAAACAAACAATAACTAGGAAACCCTAAAAGCTCAGTTATCTTCCCTTTGCAGTTGTTTGGGCTTCAAACAAAAGTTTCTCTGTTAAGCACCCGCGGGGCAGAGAAGCCTGTGGAGGTTGGTGGCCATCCGTGAGGACTGAGCGATGGGGGGCCAGGCTGGGGCTGAAGCCGAAGGCGAAGCAGGAAGGGCTGCCTGGAGGTGGAGACCTTGGACATTACAGGAGGGCAGAGAGGGAGTCGGAGCTCCCTGAGCTGCATCTCCAAAGCTGCAAAGATGGTGCAGACCACGGACCAGCAGCCCCCCTGACGCCACCTAATGTGGGTCACACAGGTGGACGGAGAGGTGACCCTGGAGGCCTGGTGAGGTTCCAGCACTCGTGATCCTCACCTGCCTCCATATACAATCTCATAGCATCGCGGGAGGGGGGTCAGCTCCCTACGTGTCCTGCACAGTTTCCAAAGCTTTGACCAACAGCCAGTTTAGGGTGTTTCCCCCGTAAGCAGAGAAGGGAGAGCTTTATAGAGACGGCTAAGGGTGAGGGCTAAGGGTGAGGGCCAAGGCTGGGCCCAGCATGAGGCCACAAACTGTAGCCTCCAAGGCTGGCAAACCACCGGACAGTAAGAGATGAGTGGAAACCTCAGCTTAAAAATACCCAATCTTGTTGTAAAGAGAAAGAAGAACAGGAAGGAAGTGTGGGCAGGCAAGGCAGAATAGACAAAAAGCCCCAGAGAAGAATGAGATGTTATTAATGGCCAGAAGCTGATCAGGTAGAACAGGTGGGGAAAGGCCTCCAGGTGCCCGAGGGGCTGGTGGGCAGGGGAGGGGATCATGTTCGCGGTGCAGGCACACCCTTCCAGAGAAACGATTTGGACCTACTGAGACCAGGATTCAGATCTCCCCCAAAGAGCCCTTGGCCCAGGAATGGAGTGGCTGGGCACGGGGCCGCCCCAGAGGAGAGTGGGGCAGGGGTGACCAGAGGGAGACTGTCATGTCTGTCCTTCCCTCTCGGGGGAGAGAGCCACCTGAGCCACCGGACCCTCAGCTCATGCCTGGGCAGGGTGGAAGGGTGTTCAGCTGGCCTTGGAACAGCAGCCACTCTTGTGGAGGGAAGGGAGAACAGGGAGAGGGCTGAGTGAAGTGGCATGGCGCCAACTCCACGCCACCGAGGTTACAATCAGGGCTCTGGATCCAGGATGCTGAATTTCACTCCTGACTCAGCCACTTACTAGCTGCATGACCTGGAACTGATGCATAACTTCTCTGTGCTTCAGTTTCCTCATCTGTAAAATGGAGATGCCAGGAGTGGCAACGTCGTGGTGTTGTGGTGAGGATTAAGCGAGCAAATATGCCCAAGCCTTCTAGAACAGTACCTGGTACCTAGTATTGTTTTTTAAGTGTTAGCCTTTGGGGGGTGGAGTAGGGGGCAGTGCAGGTGATGGGTGGGAAGAAGTTCCCAACACCTCATGTCCATGGGACAGCGCTTCACAGAGAGCCTGCACCGCACCACGCTAGGAAGGAGGGGATAGAAATAAGATAGATGTGGTCTAAGCTCTCAGGAACCAGTGGCTTATGGAGGACACAGACAGCTAACCAATCACATTTCAGCATAATACAAGAGCGTTTCATACCAAGTGCTGGAGCGCTTGGATGATGGAGTAACTTTCCCTGCCTTCAGTGTTTGGGAGGCGCGGGGCATGCTAGTCTTAGAGGTTTAGTAACATAAGTCATCAGGCCGAGAAGGGAACATGGTATTCAAGGTGGGGCTCCTGGGCGATTGCCCGGGGGTCGAGAGCAGGGAGGGTGGCTGGGAGTGAGCAGTTTGGAAGGGTCAGCAGGGCCCGGGCTGGCAATTCTCTGCCAAGAGTTCGAACTTTAGCCTCTAGGCATGAGGCAAGTGGAGAGGCTAGGAAGGGGGGACCCAAATCAGACTCTTGTATTTGAAAGAATTCTCTGGCAGAAATGTGGAGGGGAAATGAGAGGAGACGAGAACAGTGGCAGGGAGGCCAGTTGGTTAAGCAACCCAGCAATGGTCAGGGCCAGAGACACCAAAAGGAGGGCCCTTAGAAAGTGGACTAATGGGGGGTAGGGATAAATTAGGAGCTTGGCATCAACATATACACACTACTATATCCAAAACAGATAATCAACAAGGACCTACTGTATAGCACTCAATATTCTGTAATAACGTATATGGGAAAAGAATCTGAAAAAGAATGGACATATGTATATGTATAACTGAATCACTTTGCTGTACACCTGAAACTAACACAACATTGTAAATCAACTATACTCCAATATAAAATAAAAATTAAATTAAAAAAATAAGCTACAAGCATATATAGTACAACACGGGGAATACAGCCAATATTTTATAATAACTATAAATGGAGTATAACCTTTAAAATTTGTGAATCGCTATATTGTACACCTATAACATATGATATTGTATAGTAACTATACTTCAATTAAAAAATAAAATAAAATAAAATAAAAATACTGCTCAAGAAAAAAAAAGAAAGAAAGAAAGTAGACTAATTTGGAAGGATGGCAAGCAGAAAGGAGGGGAAACTGACCCTGTGGTTTCTGGTCTGGGCAACTGAGTGTTTAGTGGTGTCCTTATTGGAGATGGGGAAGAAAGGGAGCAAAGTGGGCTTGACAAAGAAGGTTTAGAAAGGGTGAGCTTGAGGGAATTCCCCGGTGGTCCAGTGGTTAGGACTCTGCGCTTTCACTGCTAAGGGCCTGGTTAGGGAACCAAGATCCCTGCAAGCCATGCAGCGTGGCCAAAAAAGAAAAAGAAAAGGAAAGAAAGAAAGCAAGCTTGAGCTTGAGGTGGCTGAGATAGCCAGGAGGGGCTTGGAGAAAGAGGAAGTGGTAATGCAGTGATGGAAATTAGGTGGGGTTGCAGAAGACTCCCTTCAGAGTGAATCAAGGAACCTTGGACACGGAGCCGTGGGCGATGTATGACACGTGGGGTCTGCAGGGGGAAACACAGAAGCAAGGGTACCAGAGGGGCTGACAGGGCTCCCCCACTCCCTAGCTCATGGCTAGAAACCTGCAAAGTATCACAGTTTCCATTGCCTAGTTAAATGACATTACGGATTATATTACCTAAATTGAACTAAATTAACCTTCACGAAATGGACACGGGGTTTAAAAAGATTCTTGCAAAGGAACTGCCGGTTAAAGATCATCCTAACTCAGCAAGCACTAGCACACGAGAAAGTGGCACCACTGGCACTTCTCACATGAGCTCTTTGTCAGCCCCATCAGGAGGTTAACACAGGGACAATCTGATCAGGTCTAACACGATGACGGCCACAAAACTTTTTTTGTAATTTGTAATTATCAAGGTCACTATTTGATATGTGAATTACACTTTCCACCATTGTTAAAAACAAACCTCACCCAAGTATATATTGTGCCCTGAGATATAATGATAGTAGGCTGTGTGTACAATTTGTAAGTAATTGAACCTATATGAAGGGCGCATGCTCAGATTTTATAATTGGTGAGATGTAACTTCTCAGTATGAAAGTTGTCATCTCACTCAGGATTTGATTTGGGGGAAAATTCTTAAGTCATAGGTTTCGGGTCCCAGGGCATGAACTGCTTTCCTACTTTATCAGTTCCACACATCTGAAGTGCTATGTATTGTATTTACCTCTTAGAACAAAGGATGCTTGCACTCAAAGTGTGGCCACAATGGCTCACTTCTCTTTCATTGCCATGGTCCTTCTCTTCTTTCTGGGGATGAGGGAAAGATTAGTTGAGCTCCCTGGAGAAAAGCATTAAGTAAATACAAAGCATTGCCGAAGTAATTGTTACTGTTATTAACAACACTAACAGGCAGCAGCAGGGAACACTGCTCCAAGGTGTTCTCATAAGGATCCAGGTGAGAGGTTTCTAAACACATCCAACCTCTCATCTCTTAACAACACTTGAATCCAGGGGTCCTGCTGGCATATGAGTCCCATGGCGCATGGAGGCTGATGGGGCTTAGAAAAACGGAAGCCCCCAAGGGATGGGATTGCCATTCTCTGAGGAAGGAAAGAGCTCGCCTCCTGCTAGGCAGAGCCCAAGTTCAGACTGGACCAGCGACTGGTTGAGAAAAGCCTTCCGCATGTCGGCCCAACGCCAGGGAGCTAATACCTTCACCGGATACTTGGGTACCTGCATTCCACTACCCCAAGGAAACTGGGGAGAACACACATGCATACAATTTTATATTAAAATAATTACTTTTACTTTTTCAAAGCACATTTGTGTGAGGAAGTTAATAGGGTGGGGATGATTATTTGCCACAATTTATGCCCAACACTTATTTATTGAGCATGTGTCGTGTATGCAGGATGCTGTACTAGGCGCTATGAGGACACAGAGATGGAGACCTCAGCACACTGATGACCCCAGTGGGCAAGTTGAGATATGCACATAACCAGGGCAGAGGGTGGACCCAGGGGCTTGAGGTTCAGACAAAGAAGAACCAGCATTCCAAGGTGGGAAGAGAGTCAGGCAGTCATGGAAGCAATGATCTCTGGCCTGGACCTCAAAGGCTAAGAAGGTCTGGCCAGGTAGAAATGAAGAAAATGACATTCCCAAAGAAGGATGGCAACCCCAGAATGGGAAAGCATGGGATATGCATGACCAACAGCAAGGAGTCACTTTTGGCTGGCATCTGGAGGGTGAAGAAGAGTGGGGTTGGAAAGGTGAATTAGAACCAGATCTTTGGGACTTCCCTGGTGGTCCAGTGGTTAAGACTCCACCCTTCCATTGGAGGGGGCCCTGGTTCGATCCCTGGTCAGGGAACTAAGATCTTGCATGCTGCATGGCATGGCCAAAAAAAAAAAGAACCAGATCTTCAACAGCCATATGCTGGACTACGAGATTCAGAGTTTATCTTCAGTGAACAAGGGGAAACCTTGGAAGTTTTTGGGCAGGTGAGACAGTGAATCCAAAGAAGTTAAAAACAAAATGAAACTTGCCCAGGGTCCTACCGTGAGTTAATTTGTGGCCCAGCCAGGACTTGAATTCTGATTTGTATTGACACAGGCAAAGCTCCTGGACCTCAAGCTGACCAGACAAAAATGGGTCTGTGGGAAAGTGCTCCAGGCCAGGGATGGCCAGAGTGCTCCTCTGGGAAACCCAGGAGCCCGAGGCTCCAAGGAGCCTGGCGTCCTACCCTCGACCCTCTAGTCGAGCTCACTCTTCCCATGGAACCTGGGGGCTGGATGAGCCGGTCGCTGGACTGCAGTCCTTGGGAACACAAATGGATTGGGCTGGGAATGGCTAAGTGTGGGATCACTGCAATAAAATGAAGGGAAAGGAGCCCTCGGAGTGTCTTGGGGTGTGGGGAGCGCAGGGCGTGGGCCTCGCATTCCTGGATGGTTGAGACGCCACAGCTGATGATTATCATTATTATTCCTGCTCTGGCTTCTCCGAGCTTTCATGCTGCAGGACCCTGCCTTGCTGGCTGGGCTTCACCAACGAACAAGTCCTCCTGGGGTGGGGCAGGGCAGGGCGGGCGGCTCCTGGCTGCAAGGGAACACAACACCATTGTGGGTTTCTTCCCCAGTGAGACCAGGGAACTTCCTAACCCTGGAAGCAGGGGCAGACTTTCTCAAGGGGGAAACTGAGGCACAGAGCCAGGGTATGATGCGACCGAGATCCTGGGGGCTTCCCTCTCCTGCCGCTACTCACTAGACCATACTTATCTTTCCCCAACTGGAGCAGATCTTGTCGGCCTGGAGGGGAGCCAGGGAAGGCGTGGATGCTAGAAGAGATAATTGGGTCTGGGCCAGGACAGCAGAACTGAAACCTTCCTTGCCAGGCGATGTGGGCATCATGAGGTCAGGCTCCTGGTTTCTCGTCTCTCTGGAAGGTCCTTCCTTATGGGTGGATCTTCCCCAAGCCCCTGAGGGAGGCCAACGCCGCAGACGCGGATGTGCAAAATGCCTGGTTCTCTCGCATCAGACGTTACATTCAGCACCTGGAGAGGAAGAGCCCCGGTCTCATAAAGATGGGTCAGGCCAGGGGCAGAGGGCCAGACGATGGCTCCAAGACAGGGAAAGGGGCGTGTGTGCATGCACGCGCACATTTGCTTATGCCAGGCTTCCAGCAGTGACATGTCCCTGCCTGCCCAGATGAGATCAAAGAGAGAAAGACTAGGAGGAAATGTGAACACCTGATGACTGGGTGGGGGGCTGAGTGGTATCCTATCGGCAGTGGGAACCCCAAGGAGAAGGGAGGGAGTGACCTGACCAGCTGAGGCTGAGACCCAGTTGGCAGGTGCTAGAGTCACCTTCCCTACTCTTTGCTGTTCACCTAGAGAGCCGCAGTCTTTGGGAACATCTTCTGGCTTAAAGCAGAGGGAGGACAACACAGAAGAGTAGGCCGAGGAGGTTGGAGGAGAGAAGACAGTAAACAGGGCTTCAGGGGCCTCCACAAGCTCTCACATCCTCAGTGTCTCCCAGAGCCAGCCCACCAGCATTCATTTATCTAGCATTTATTAAGCAGCTACTGTGTGCAAGGCACTCACTCTGCTTGGGGCTGTGGGTGTAGATGTTTAAGACATGGCCTCCGCCCTCAGGAGAAAGAAGAATCTTCCTATTTGGTTTCACCCCCACTCCACACGGTGCAACGCCAGGATCCCAGGCTGGGTCCCAAGGCGTCTTCCTCTTTGGCCATTTTTGGCTATTACTGCACTGGCCCTTGCTTCTGTTCCCACCGTCAGCTCTGAGTTCACACAGCAGCAAGGCTCACTAGAGTTCTTACCGCATTCTTGACACTCACCCGGCTGAAACACTCACCCTTCAGCCACAAAAGTCGTCTCTGGAGCTTGCCACAGTGATTAGGTGGCTCCAAGGAGACGCACGGTTCTTCGGGTAACCCCACCCGCTTCCAGATCAAGTACAGCCTGTAAAACCCCCGCCTGCTTGCCTTCCCCTGTCGGTGACCTGAAGAACCTGCAGGGGTTCCCTGTTACTCAGCAGATACAAATGGAACTTTGGGGCTATTTTCCAGAGCCCTCCCATGCATTTCTAGCCCTTTTTATTATTACCCAGTGGTGTCCCTATGCACCCCCAGCACACCCATCTTGTAATGTAACTCAACATCTGAGCAAGAGCAAAGAGCTCTTTAAGGGAATCACTTCCACATTTATAGTTGATTTATTCAACAAATATTTAATAACAGCCGCTCTGTGCCAGGCACTGTGATACATACTGAAATGGCTCTAATGGTGTCTAGGGCGCACATGCCTCCGGTCCTGGGGGAGCCCATGAACTAGCAGTCAGGACAGACACTAATAATGAAAACAGAATGGGATGTGTGGTCAGACTGGATGACCATCCGGGGTTCCTGAGAGTCTGGGCATTTCCACTGTGGCCGCAGAGATCTCTTTTACTTCCTGCCTGGATTCTTCACAGTGCAGAGTGTGCCTTGCTGGGGAGGAGTGAAGAATGTTCCAACAGGATGTCCACATGGTAAGACCCCAAGGGCATCAGCCCCCATTCTGTTCTCCCCACGGGGGCGGGGGCACCTAGGCCCCGCCCTTCATGAATTCAGTCTCCTAGGGAAGTGGCACAGGAAGCAGGGACAGAATTAAGGGCTTAAGAATTCCACGTCCATATATGTATATGTATAGCTGATTCACTTTGTTATAAAGCAGAAACTAACACACCATTGGAAAGCAATTATACTTCAATAAAGATGTTAAAAAAAAAAAAAAAAGAATTCCACGTCCAAACAAACCATCTGGGCCATGAAACTGAGAAGGGCTGCAAAAGGCACTTCCCGATTTCACCATGCTGGGAAATACCAGGTCCTGCCACTTCTCCAGAAAGCAGCCACCTTGTTGAGGGTGAAATCCACTCTTCTCTGTTCTCTGACTACATCGCCCATGAGAGGTAGTACCCCTGTGTTTCATTTTGAAACTTGTCCATGAATGAAGGCTCTAACCTCTCATGCAGATGTTGGATGTTGAGTCAGTGTTTAACCACTGTAATTGGCAGAAAAAGTCCTCCAACTATCTAACCAAGATGAGACACTGCAAATTCCAGCTTCTTGCTCATCTGCTGCTCTCTGTGGAATGCAGAAAATAAGGAAAAGTTACAAAGCATTCCCTACTCCTAATGTTCCCAGAAAACTTCTGTAAACCTGACATACGTAAAAGGGCTTCAGATCTGATGACCCTCATTCTCTCTAAGTGTCAGCATCCCATATGGAAATTTTTTTAGAGGTAGTGATGGTGGGGGCAAGTGGGGGGGACAGAGAGCTCCCACATTCTTGAATACAAGCCTCCTGGGTGATTTCCTGGGCCCCTCTCCTGGTGGGGGTCTCTCCCTGTTTGGTGCCTCTGTCACCTGGTTGTGAAACTGGAATGGGCTCCAAGAATGCTGTGGAGGTGGCATGCGGGGCGCGGCAGGCATGTGCAATGCGGCAGTAGAGCATTCCTTCTGAGGTGTGCCTGGTAGAAGTGAAAGGGGCTTGAGCTCTAAAACAAGAAAAGCGTCAGAGAAATAAAATTTTCAAGGGCTGCTGCCCTAAGTTTGTGGGAGTTTCCTAAATCAACGGGCAAATCCCTACATTAGAAAGAGTTTCTTTCCCTCCTTCCTCCCTCCCTCCCTTCTTTTCTTCCTTTCTCTTCTCTCTCTTTTTCAATGGAAACACCTTTCTCCTCTCTTCCAGCCTCAATTCTACCATCCTTTCAGGTCAAGTTAACGGCCAACCTCTTTCATACAACTTTCCCATCTAGTCAATCTCTGGTTGTCCGCTCCTTTCTCTGAATTCCCATTGAATTCTATTAAACCTTGGGGTTTGGTATGACTACGCAGTGTCTCGTGTTCCCCAGCTGTTTTATGTACATGAGTCTTGTCTCCCCAACCAGGCTGTAGATGTCTAGAGGGCAGAGGCCATTCCTTACATTTTGGAGTCCCTCAGCCCAGGGCTGGGTATGTAATAGGCCTTTATTGAGACCTTCATTTGCCTTTTACTTCTCATTAAACATCAGATAATTCATACAGGAAAAAAAATTCAGAAGTGTAATAAATGTGAATAAGCCTTCATTTGGGTAGAGTCACTAACCGTCTTATACAACACCAGAGAATTCTTACTGGAAAGAAACCTGTATCTGATGTGTCCGTGCGAGAGCCCTCGGGTGAGTCTGGAGGCTTGGAAGGCACATCTGACTCAGTGTCCAGGAACTTAATTACATAGAACGTGATGTGCGGAAACTTTCGCTCAAGATGAGACCCAACATCGGCGTGCACATTAGAGAGAAACCATAAATCCGAAGAATGTGGAAAAACCTCCCTCAAGATCTTCACCAACCAGCATCAGAGGATTCACCTGAAAATCAAGAGCAGTGTAGATGCAGGGGATACAATAGGCTGCGATGCGGCCACAGCTCCTGTCTTTGTGCAGCTCGTCTCTAGACCCATTTCCCAGCTGAAAAAACTGAGACTTGGAGAGGAAGCATTGTCTACCGTGGGTACAGCTGGAATATTACAAAACTTTGATTAGCACTTTTTCTTTTTTAACTTGAAACACTCCCGTGTCTCACTTTCTTTGTCATTATCTCTCACTAGGGAAGGGAAGGGATGACTTCCCCCTAACGCTTGTTATCAACGGAGAAACGGGGCCGGAGGGGCTGCATCATTGGTCCAGTACACAGGTCAGGATAAGAGCTCTATTCTCTGGGGACCTTTATTTGATGTGCTGGGAACCATGCTAGGTACTAAGGGAGACCAAAGGTGAGAAGAGAGGTCCTGTGCCCTCAAATAGCTTTTAACCCAGGGAGGGAAGTGACCGGTCCTTAATATCTGCTTTAAGAGAAGTGCATATGAATTGCAGCAGAGGCATGAAATGCAGGAAAGGAGCCCTACGTTCCTCTGGGGGAAGTAGGAAAAGCCTCACAGAGGAGGTATTGTTTTAGCTGAGACATAAAGGATGAGGAGTTTGCCAGACAAACAAGTGAGGATAGGGTGTTCCAGGCAAAGGCATTGACGTAAGAAAGGGCATGGCTGTTGAGGATCTTGAAGAAGTTCAATATGTAAAGCATGTTGGGGGGGGGGGTGCATAAGCTAGCCAGGCAGTTAGACAGGGGGAAGATAGCATGAAGCCCTTGAACGCCTTGCAAAGCAGTTCAGATTTTCCTTTAAGCAATGGAAGCTGTATTAGTTTCCTACTGCTGCTGTAACAAATCACCACAAACTGAGTGGCATAAAACAACACAGATTTATTTATTTTTTTTTATAAATTTATTTTATTTATTTATTTTTGGCTGCATTGGATCTTCGTTGCTGCGCGTGGGCTTTCTCTAGTTGTGGCGAGCGGGGGCTACTCTTCGTTGCAGTGCGCGGGCTTCTCACTGCAGTGGCTTCTCTTGTTGCGGAGCACGGGCTCTAGGCGCGCGGGCTTCAGTAGTTGTAGCACGTGGGCTCAGTAGTTGTGGCTCGCGGGCTCTAGAGTGCAGGCTCGGCAGTTGTGGCGCACGGGCTTAGCTGCCCCGCAGCATGTGGGATCTTCCCGGACCAGGGCTCGAACCTGTTTCCCCTGCTTTGGCAGGCAGATTCTTAACCACTGCACCACCAGGGAAGCCCAACACAGATTTATTATCTGACAGTTCTGGAGGTCAGAAGCTTCACTTGGCCAAAATCAAGGTGGCAGCGGGCTGTGTTCCTTCTGGAGGCTTTAGGGAAGAGTCAGCCCTTTGCCTATCCCTATTTCTAGAAGCTGCCCACATTCCTTGGTGCTTGTCCCTCTCCCATCTTAAAGCCAGCAATCACACCATTCTGACCACTGCTTCCTGGTCACATCTCCTTCTCTGACTCTGATGTTCTTGCCTCTCTCTTCTAAGGACCTTTGTGATTAGATTGGACCCACTGGATAATCCAGGCTAAGGTCTGCATTTCAAGATCCTTAACTTAATCCCATCTGCAAAGTCCCTTTCACCAGTGTAAGGTAACATATTCACAGGTTCCAGGTTCAGGGAGCCATTATTCTGCTTATCGCAGGAGCCATGCAAGAATTCTGAGCAGGAGAGTGGTGTGACTGAATTGGGGTGTTGGACAAGTACAGCGTTGTGGTTCAAAGAGCAGGTTTAGGAGTCTGACTACCTGGGTTCAATCCTGAGTCTCTCACGTAAGGCTTATGTGACCTTAAATCATTTCCTACTTCATTTCTCTCTGCCTTGCTTTCCTCATCTGTGAAATGCGGATACCTACCTCAAAAGGAAGTTGGAAGGATTCTATGGGATAACAGAGGTGCAACATTTAGGACAGTGGAAAGCACTCAGTAAGTTGGGGATATCTAGGTGCTTAGTAGGTGCTAAGAACAGCAACCTGGTCAGGAAAAAGACATGCACGGTCAATGCCACGCAGAGCAGAGCCAAGCTTCCTATGGGGCCCATTTCCACAGGACCATCAACACGATAGGAAGGAGGTCTCCAAGCACCAGGGGATTCTTTGGCACAGAGGAAATATGCAGCTCCTCTGAATGGCACCACATTGCTCAGTGGAGCACTCACCTTCATCGTCTCTGTTGGCAAAATGAAATGAGGGATGTAAGTTGCCCCTGTCTGTTCCCATTCTTAGGTGAGGTTCCGTCTGTGTTGGATAATATTAGAGAGTAGGTGATGTTTTGTCTTAAGCTCTTCCCTGAGATCTCTGAAACAACTGTTTGGTTTGACACAGGGCCAGTTAAAGACCTGGTGACATCTTACCCATGCACCCAGTGTGATGGTAAGTGTGCTTCTGAGTTGATGGGCATCTGGTTTAGGGCCTCTTGCTTCCCTATCTTCTCTGTCCCCATTTTTCTGTCACCAATGAACCTGAAGCTATAAAAGAATCTCTCTTTCCTGTTGCTTTTTTCTCTAAGGAACTCCAAAGGAGTGGCTATGGATCTCCTAGAAGTTTACCTGTAAGTGGATAAAACACAGGACACCCAGTTAAATCTGAATTTTTGGATAAACAATGAATAATTTTAGTAGGTCCCAAATGTTACTATGTGTTTAGTACTACTTTAAAACCAGATTATTTGATTAACCAGAATACTCCGTTCCTTAAGTCCACCATATAACACTTTACTCTATGTTCTTTGATGTAATCTGCAAGGGAGATTGGTATTCAAGCCCTGAAAGTTCTAGTACCTTCTAGAAGGTGACTTTCTCTGTGCTAATACAGGGAAGGGAGGGAAGGCTGTGTTTCTAGAGGGATGGCAAGGGTCAGAAGAGTAAGGACTGGTCCCTCTTATTTCCCTGATATGAATGGTGATGGTGCTTCAGCTGTGACACAGTTTCTTCTTCTGCCCAACTCTGAGATTCAGAGAAGCTCAGATCCTGCTCTGTATCTCACCTGCCCTCTTCATTAATGGGGCGCATCATCCCCGCTGCTCCATGACCTAAGGATGACCAGGATACCCATTCTGTTTCGGTATACTGAGATTTTTTGTCTATATTGCTGTCTTTGATGTTGACTAGGGTAACGATGATGACTCTCACCATCTATGGCATGTAAGTGAAAGTCTGTCTTTGGATTGAGTGTGTGTAATTTGTAGTCACTGTTACGTGAAACACATAAATAAAAGAACGGTTGAAATCTGCAAGGGTAGTCACTATTGGCAGTAGGTTTGCTCAAGGTTTGGCTCCCAGGCTCCATCCCATATGACTCCGCAATCTAGAATGATCCTCCTCTTTTTACTCACCTCTAGCCCTCACTCTAAACTTCCGTCCTTGGTCTGTGGGGGGTAAACACCTGAAATCCTCCAATTTACCTTGTTTGCAGGCCAAGGCTCAGCCTTGCCACCAGTTAGGGCTTCAAGCAGATGGTCACTTCCTGGTCCCTCCCTGGTCGTCTACAGGTCACTCTCCACTGCAGCATATTGTCCAGCCTGGTGCTGTCAGGTGGGACTTGAGTTTTCACATCAAAGTTGTTTAGACATGTTGTGATGGCTGATTTCTACATTTCTATATTCACCCCATTTAAGTATCATTTCAGTAAATGCAAAAGATTATAACAGTTTACGAAATGGGAAGTGAACCCTGGATTTTACCCCTCTGGATGTGAACGAACCCACCCAGCCAATGGCAGGAGGCTGAGCCCCACAGGATTAACTGTGTCCTCTAGCACCTCCATCACTTCTAGAAAAAGGTGGCCCTGAGGGGCCAGGGGAATTAATGACTTAATGTCTACAAAGCTCTAGGAACAACTTGCTGCAGGTAAGGTCTCATTATCATTAATTGTTTTTATTATTGTTGTTATTGTTGTTCTTAACCCAACTCCTGTGAAAAGCTGCCACAGCTTTGTTAACGATCTCAGGTCAGGGGTTTAATGAATACCTCTGAATGCCAGAGGCCCCAGGCACTGTGTTCCTGCCCCCCACATCCAGGCTCCACCTCCCCTGAGCTCCGCCCTCAGGGTCCTCTCCACCCACAGATCTTCCCAGGCGCTACCTGAGGGCCTCCATCATTCTTCAGTCCTGCTAACAACTCCAGCTCCCTCTGCAGCCCCCAGTTTCAGACACCCTCATCCCCTTTGCCACCCCTCCCCCATAATCTCACACACCTCCTTTGGCCATGCCTTCCCTTTTCTGCAGTTTTCTGGCCCCCCCAACACGTTTCTTGGGGCTCCCAAACTGTTCTCCTGAGACGAGCCTTTTGAGGGTCACTAAAGCTAAGAGGGGGTACCCTGAGCCCTGTCCTTCCCCCTTGCAGCCGCCATGTCCTGCACTGCATCCCAGGTCTCCCATCCCACCTCTGTGAGAATTTCGGAATTGTTCCTCAGGTAGTGAGGCCGGTTGGGTGGATTGCCAGGTTTACGGTTACGGAGTTTGGCACTAACGCACAGCCCCATGCAGCCACCTTCTTTAATTAATTAATTCCAATTTTTAAAAACCATGTCTTCAGTTGGACCTCAGTGCATGCCTCTGGGGCATATGTCACATCAATTACAGACAACAATTAAGCATGCTGCCTAAAAGAATCCGAGAGCCTCTTTAAAGACTCAAACACAATTCGGGCCTAACTGCCTTAGATCACTCCCCTGTAGACGGACCTTGAGGCAGAACCCCCCAGGGGAGGAATTGGGCTGCAACAGTCCATTTAGAGATGGGAGATGTTCTCCTGTTGTGGGTCCCTGCCCTGGGCTGCCCACACTCCCTAACCCCAGGATTCCTCTTGGCCTTTGCTTAGATATCCAGGAAGCTAAGCTATTGCAGGTAGTGTGGTAGCCTAGCTTCTCTGGGGTAGTACCAACGTCCCTCAGATCCCAAAGCCCACCTCTCTACTGTCCTAACTGGCCATCTTGCATGGATAAAGATGAATCTCAGGCCCTCACACAACAGGGCAGACAGAGACTAAGTTAATCTGTCCTTCCATCCGTAGAGATGGTAGACGCAGGGTTAACTAATGCTTTCACAAGTGGTTTGAATCAGGAAAATGGTTAGAGAGGCTGCTTGAGGGTAGAGATGATTTCTTCATGGTCCTTGATTCCCACCTTGCATGACAGACACTTAGTAGTTATTTCAGGAAGGTTGATAGAATGTTGACGACAAGAAGGGGAAAGAGCATGCAGTGCAGCTACAAATAGTTTTTCCGTGTGCCATGCAAGTAGGCAGATGGGACTGGCCTAAAACCTTAGCCTCATTAACATTGTCCTTTCTACCCAACTGGAATTTAAAAAATCATTAATAGGCCAGGTAAACATGGCTTTCCTTATCTATTTAACTCATTTCTTTATTGGCGTATGTGAGTCGACCGTGAATCACTTTGTCCTTTTATGTTGACCAGAATCGTGGCTGGCCATCTGAGTCCAAACTTCCAGACAGCAGAGACCACATCTGTTCCATGTGCTTTGTATGGTGTCCAGCAAAGGGCTGCAGTACCGTGTCACAGACAAGTCCTGGGCTTGGACCCTGGAGACCCAGGATTTCATTCTGTCCATGTTACCCTTAAAATCCGGACCTTGTTTTTAATTTGATGTTAAAAAAAATAGCGGAAATGTTTTCTGCCCTTCCTACCTCCCAGGGTTGAGGGAAGGATTAAATGAAATACTGTAAAAGAAAGATTTGTAGAAATTGTCACATACATCTTTTTTGTTTGTTTTTTGGTTTTTTTGTTTGGTTTTGGCTTTGGGTTTTTTGGGCTGCATTGGGTCTTTGTTGCTGCGCACGGGCTTTCTCTAGTTGCAGTGAGCGGGGGCTACTCTTGGTTGCGGTGCGCGGGCTTCTCATTGCGGTGGCTGGTCTTTGCTGTGGAGCACAGGCTCTAGGCGCACAGGCTTCCATAGTTGTGGCACAGAGGCTCAGTAGTTGTGGCTCGTGGGCTCTAGAGCACAGGCTCAGTAGTTGTGGTGCACGGGCTTAGTTGCTCCGCAGCATGTGGGATCTTCCCAGACTAGGGATTGAACTTGTGTCCCCCGCATTGGCAGGCGGATTCTTAATCACTGCGCCAACAGGAAAGTCCCCATACGTGTGTTTTTTAAAAAATTATAAAATGCAATTTGATGATAAGGACACCAGAGTAATCGTGATCCAAACTCTGAGATGTTTCAAATGAAGAAGCTGATGTATAGAGACCACAGCTGCAGGGAGCTATGAACCAACTGATGGTCCCAGGCCATGCTACAGCTAAAACCAGCTGAGACTGAAGTGACAGTGGCTATCTCAATAGCCTCCCTCACCTCCATCCCCAAAGCAGAACAGCTCCACTCACACACCTGGCCTTTTGGTGCATTCTGGCATTTGTTTTAACTTTTCTCTGGAATTTTAGTGGGGGTGGTGGGAGCTGAGGGGGCACAGAATGAAAGTGCCCATGGACCACATATACACATGTCCACAAGTGCACGCACGCGTACAAGTCCCATGGCAGACAAGCCAGAAGTCCAGCTTTCTGAGCTGTCTTTAAACATTATCGCTTAGAGATCTGAGGAAAAAAAAAGTGAATACAAAAGGGGAGTCCAGGACATCTTTATCCATTCTGTAAAAGGGGCAGTTTCCTATAGGAAGGGCTTAAAGATGAGAATTGGATAGTGACTCTTAGGAAAGGAATGGAATTACAAGGTATTAACGAACACAGTCAACTTTCTAAAGTAGAATCCTAGGTATCAGATCTGGAAGGCACTAAGAGCCATATAATCCCCTCTTTTTACAAAGCCTCAAAGGTGGAGTGATTGAACAAAGGTCACAGCACTACAAGTATTAGGGCCTAGGAGACCACGACCAGGGCTCTGGCCCCAAGTCCGGTGCAGTAGGACGGGGTTACTTTAGTTAATGGGTGGGCAAGGAGCCACAGCCACTGCCCCTCTATAAGTACACGTGGAAAGAACTATTAATGACTGGGGGTACACCCCTGGAAACTTGGGGAGCAAAGAAATGCAGTGAATAGGGAGCTTGTACCAGGCTGTCCAGCTCACCTTACAGGAACAAGATAACTCTGCTGCTGTTTAAATTAAATTTGTGAAGGTTTCCAGAGCTGTCAAAATATAAAGAATTTTCACTAAAATTTTTAAATCAAAAAAAAAAAAAAATGGTGGGCCTAGTGGTTAGGATTCCAGGCTTTCACTGCCATGGCTCAGGTTCATTCCCTGGTCAGGGAACTGAGATCCCACAAGCCACGTGGCGTGGCCAAAAGAAAAAGGGGGGGCAGGGGTTTCTGTTGGTTTCTGCCCACGGCCTTAATGAGAAAGTTAGTGAAGAACTATCCAGGGCCAGGAAACCAGGATGACAGAAGCCTCATCTTCCAATAAGGCCAGATGTGGGTGCTAAATGTTGCCTATAATGACTGCCAGGACGAAGAAGGGAGGCACTGGGACTAGCAAAGTGATGACAGCCCTTCTTCCTGCAGGTTCTCAAGGGGGAAGAGTTAAGGGGGAGCAGAGGAAATGCGATCGCCTTGCCAGGCCCACGGCCTCCCAAAGTACCAGTTGCCAAGGCTTCAGATACACAGGGCAAGTGCCAGGGGCCTGGAGACAGCAAGGACGAAAAAAAACAAGAAATAAAGGAGATGCAGATGTAGAACTGAATATTAGAATTATTATCCCTCACATGGCCAGGCTACCTGTTTTCAATCCAGAGGAACATGTAGCTGTTTTTCCGAGAAGGCCTGTTAAACCCTTTAAGAGGACAGCACATTGGGAGTCCTGCTTTGCCTCCATTGTTGACTGGGCTGGGTGACTTGGGCTGAGCCAGTAAACATACCTTGGCCTGGATTTCGTTCACTGGGAATAATACCTGTTCTGCCTGCTTCATGGGGTTGTTGCAAAATCTGATAATGGACATAAACTTTCTGCAAAAACCATAAAGCATGCTTCAAATGGAAGGTGACCATATTACTATTCCAATGACTAGGAGCCCTTCAGAGGTTTGGCCTGTGGGTAGAAACTCCTAGAGACTTGGTTCTTTAGCCGTCACTCTGCATACCCCTCTTCCAAGCAGGATAGCCCTGACAGGCAGAGGGTGGGGGATGGATCAAATGTCCAAGAAGGCAAAGCTGGACACCTCAGTCAGATATTCTAGGCTCACCAGCCTCCACGGATGCCAAGTTATTTCTCACACTGAATCTAAGTCTTTTCTTTTACTACTTATGCTTGCTTCCTCCTGTTCTGCCTGAAGATTTTCTCTACTTGCTGAAATATGATATCATTTTTAGTGTTTACCCACTGAAGACACTCACTATTGAAGAACATGACCCAAAGTTGCTAAATTGCAATCCCTAGAGTATGGAGTCCAAGTGTAATAAAAACCAAGCATATGTTTTTGGAAGTAGCTAAGGACAGAGTTAACCCTCAAACCCCTTTATAAAGTTTCAATCTCTTCCCTAACCTTTTCCCAGACTCAGGTCATTTTACTCCCCACAGGAATTTTTGGGGGGCTGCTATTTTGGGGAGAAATACCTGCATCTGTCTTCAAAATGTTGAGAGCTCAGCCTTAGTACAAGAACATTTGTTAAGTGTGCTTTTAATAATGGAAGGATAATAAGGAATTCCAATTAAGATAAAATTTGGAGGGACTTCCCTGGTAGCGCAGTGGTTAAGAATGCGCCTGCCAATGCAGGGGACACGGGTTCGATACCTGGTCCGCGAAGATCCCACATGCCGCAGAGCAACTAAGCCCATGCGCCACAACTACTGAGCCTACGCTCTAGAGCCCGCAAGCCACAACTACTGAGCCCGCGCGCCTAGAGCCCGAGTTCCACAGCAAGAGAAGCCACCGCAATGAGAAGCCCATGCACCGTAACAGAGTAGCCCCTGCTCGCCGCAACTAGAGAAAAGCCCGTGCGCAGCAACGAAGACCCAACACAGACAAAAATGAAAAAATAACTTTATTAAAAAAAAAAAGATAAACTTTGGAAAACATCAAGTAAGTTTGGTTTATGGTGGGAAAGGTCATGCCTTGGTTCTACTCCATCTAAGGCCTTTACCTTGCTGGGTTCATTTCCCCTCTCTGTACTCCAAGCACTTTCAATTATGGACTACTTCTCTTGGCTATGAACTTGGATAAATGCTACCTTGTTAGCTAATAGTACCCTTAATTATATTAATGATTAATAGCTAATTAGTCATAATGCTATAATACTTAAATGGAGGCTTCCTTTCTTTTGGCAGCTCCCTTCTCAAGCACACGCACGTGTGCGCACACACGCACACACACACACACATCCCCTTCCCTATTTCTGGCCACAGAACAAGCACGGCTCTAAATTTGTTCTTCTGACCACTCTGGGTGATCTCTAAATTTCTCGTTTTTATTAGCTGTCCCATTACTCTAGCGAATGACCACTACTGCTTATATTTTGCCTCTTTTATTTCTGTCTTCTGTCACTCATACTGCTCTTCGGTAACAAGGAGGCCAGAGTCAAACTGTTTGTTTTCTTACCTTACTTCATAAACCAAAAAAGCTCTTTTACTTCTAAATCTCACTCGGGCCTACTTTTCTTCACTTCACCTTTCCCTAATCTTAACCCGCCCCCTACTTCGTGGAATCCCACCCCCCAGAACCCAAAGCTCCCTCCCACTCTACGTTTTGGCTTCCTTTCAGCAGCCACGCCCCCAGACCCAAGGAGAGCGGTGCGCACGCGCACTCCACGCCTTTACCTGGGTGCCCGGGAGTGGGCGGAGTGGGGGAGGCGGGGGTGGAGCGGGAATCGGCAGTTTTGTGGGCGGTGGAGCGCTCACAATGTGGCAGGAGGGAGAAAAGGTGCGCCGGGGCCGGCCCCGAGGGCTGCGCATGCGCGCCGCCGCGCCCAGCGCCGGGATGCCAGGGGGGCGGGCGGAGGGAGGTGTCGGGCTCCCCGTTGGGCGGGGGGGCCGGAGAGGGAAGGGGCCGCGGGCGCGCGCGCGCTCTCGCCGCCGCTCGCCCTCCCTCCCTCCCTCTCTGCCGTCCTCTCCGCACACACAAGCACACACGCACACCCCCTCCCCTGCCTCCCTCCCCGCGCGCCGCCCGCCCCGCCGGCCCCGCTCGCCCTCGCGCGCTCGGAAGGGAGTCGCGAGACGTCGGAGCGGCGGCCACGTAGCGCTGCGGCGGCGGCGGCGGCGGCGGCGGCGGCGGCGGCCGAGGCCGGGACTGCGGAGCGGCCCTGAGGACAGACGTTGGGCAGGGGGGAGGGGCCGGCCCGGCCGGTGGTTGTTACTCGAGCGCCGCGGCTACAGGCCCCCCGCCGCAGGGATGGACCGCCGAGGCGGCGGTCGGGGCGGCGGAGGCGGAGGCGGCCGGCCCGGGTGAGTAGGGGCCCCTGCCCCCAACGCACACGCCACAGTCGCGGCTGCGCCCCTGGCAGCAGTCCTTCCTCTCCGCCGCCCGCTGAGCCGACTGGGGCTCTGGGCGCCGGGTTAGCCCTTCGCCAAGGCAGCTGCGTCCAGTAGGCCGGAGCAGCCCCCATCCGGCGGGGAGGCCCGGGGCGCTGCGCTCTTCTGGCCCCGAGCCTGGGCCGGGGGCGCCCGCTTCTGCACCTTCGCCCCCTCCTTCCCGGACCCGGGCTGGACTCCAGTTTTGCAGAGTCCGCTCGCCCCGCGGCCCGCGGGGAGGCTGGTGTTGCACGGGTTAGCGGGCCGAGGGGGAGGTTTGCACCGGTCCTCCTCCGAGCATTCGCCTGCCCTGAAGCTGGTGGCTTGCACCCCCTGCCTCCCCTGCCCTGCGGCTGCGCCCAAACCCCCAACCCCCGGGAGTATTGTGCCGCCTGAGATAAAATGTATCTAGTGTACACCCGCCCCACACTCACCCGGAGGGTAATGCAGACCTTTCTCCACCCCCACCACCTCCTCCCCTCCAATCAGGCTCTGCTTGAGATTCTTAGATGGGAGCCACTAAAGGTAGTGACACCCGCGTTACATCTGCACAGAACATGTTCATTGTCGAGGAATGTCTCCTGTAGAAATGATAAATGCCCCTGCCTCACCCTCGAAGACTGTCTTCACGATTTAAGATCCCATATGCTCTTCTTGAAGAGAGCCAGTCTTTGATCACATCTAGCATATCCCTCCCCCACAAAACACACACACACACTTCCTGATTGCGGAACAGTCCCTGTCATCGCGGATCCATTGTCAGGAATGGCTTGTGCCAATCAAAGGAATGTGCTTTTGCCTTTGGAGAAGGGTGCCTTCTACAACCATGTTCTCAGGATGGTGCTGCGTGAGTCTGTCTTTGATTGTCCCGTGTTCAAGCATCATTATTACAGTGTTTCCCCTATATGCATCTCCATGGACCCTCAGTAATACCTGAGTGATGCTTTTTTCCCAGTTAATTACATACATATGGTGTATGGGAATTTCATTTTATTTTAAATTTCATTTATTTTTGTTGTAATTTTTAACGTCTGTGGTCAAGGCATAGTAAATATATAGAGTAATATTTTGGGAAGAACGTGTATTTTTTCCCAGAGATGGCCAGGTCCGTATTGTTCTGGGAATGGCAACTAGCACATGCTTTGTTGACACATGTGTATGCTTAGGGAATGAAGAGCTGCTGTGGCTGGCATGTGAGAGTGTGTGCATGTGATGTTCCCATGTAGGGCTGATTTGAGAGTGGCGAGCTGTACTGTGATAGGGCTGGCAGGCATCTTGGATGTTTGTATCAGGACGGTGCACATGTATGCAGATAGATACTACCTTTAGTATAATTTTGTTTAAAATGTTCACTGCTGAGTTTTAGGGATTCTGGAAAAGTCTACTTCAGTGGTTCTTAACCTTTCTTTGGAGTCATGGAAGCCTTTAGGACCCTCTTCTCGGTGAAATAGACACACATACTTTTGTATGCAATTACAGTCATCTTGAGCCTGGTCCTGGGACCTCAGGTTAAGATCTATATTATGCAAAAGTGAAAGGAATTTGAGTTTTGTGTTTTGCTTTGTTTTGTTTCTCTCGAGGATTGGCATTACTTTGGTCCTGAGCAATAAGCAACAAAGTAGATTAAATATGTATCCTTGTGTTCTGTTCTTTGATCACAGTGAGTTCGGTATTTGTAAGGTATCATTTCCCTGTCTTCCTGTAAAGAGATGTATGTGAGAGTTTCAGAAACAGTTAAAACTGAACTCAAAATAACTTGCCTAAATTTGACCAGTTGATAACGTATATTCCTTGCACTATCTTCTAAATGTAATATATTTCAACAACAGTCAGTGGTCTGTTTTCTGATGCCTATCTGGAATTGTTTTGTGTTCTTTGAGGTTGATCCCATCTCTTAAAAGAAGGCCTTGGGCTTCCCTGGTGGCGCAGTGGTTAAGAACCCGCCTGCCAATGCAGGGAACACGGGTTCGAGCCCTGGTCTGGGAAGATCCCACATGCCACGGAGCAACTAAGCCCGTGTGCCACAACTGCTGAGCCTGCACTCTAGAGCCCGCGAGCCACAAGTACTGAAGCCCATGCAGCTAGAGCCCGAGCTGCACAACGAAGAGTAGCCCCCGCTTGACGCAAATAGAGAAAGCCGCGTGCAGCAATAAAGACCCAATGCAGCCCCAAATAAATAATAAATAAATTAAAAAAAAAAAAGAAGGCCTTATTATTCCCGTAATAGAGCACCTGCTCTGTGAAGATTTTTCAACTTTATTAGATATGATTTCATGTCTTTTTTCAGGGTGATGTTGCCATCAGAATCATCCATTTTAAAATGTTTTAATGGAAGGATTTTCAATAAACGTGATTGAAGTGGCTTATATTACAGGTTATATATTTTTTTCATGTCATGCCTTAAGTTTTACTGTCAGAAATTATTTGCCTATCCTAAACTCAAAGTATTTCAAAGTTGCAAATATGTTGCTTTTCTTTGTCAGTGTAGTATAGTGACAAATCATTAAAATCTCAGGGGACAGTGTGCTTCCTTGATTTAATATTGCAGAACCTCTTCTAACCAGTCACTTACCTAGTTAAACACCCACACACCACAAAGCAGCTGATCATGTAACTCATATGGCTGTGAGAACAGCATTCTCTCTGCCAGATTCAGAGCTTGGAAGCTGGAAAACAATTGCATAGCAGTGCAATGAAACACTTACGGAGTAGTGGTGCCAGCAGTGAAACACTTACGGAGTAGTGGTGCCAGCAGCTCACTCTCATTAATACAAACAGCTTGCTTTAGTTTTTCCAATGCTCTTTGTCAGACACCCTTCTTCAGACACCCTTCCCTTGGGAGGTTTCAGATCAGCAGCTCCTACTCAAGGGAAACAGCACCTACTTTCTGCAACTGTGGCCTCAAGATCTGATTCGTGACACCCAGAGCTGTTTCCATTTCTGCTCTAAGTATGAGAAGTAATCTTGTAGTGTGGTAAGAAGATACTTTTCAAGTCTGTAGACAAAAGTTGATTAGTAATGCTGCTGATGTGATTTTGTTTTTGAATGTCTGAAGCCTATCAAAGAAGTAAACTGTAAAAGTGAATTGCTTAAAAAAATCACCTTTTTCTCAAGAGTTTTAGAAAATTTCACCAAAAATGTGAATACACTCTTGAGTTTCATTTCCCTTGTTCTAAAAAGTCAGTTGATTTTGAATCATAGCCTTTGGAACTAGTTATTCTAAAGGAGGTGACTGAGTTTTCTCGCTGGGAAATCCTGGGTCTTGTGCCGTGGTTTTAGGTATGATATTTTTCTCATCTACTGTCATCATTTCAGACAGTTAGCACTTGAATTTACTTTGATAAAGGAGAACTGCTGTTGGAGTTAGTGACTTTAGCTGAGGGAGGATCAGGGAGATGGCTCTTTGGACCCAGGCAGAACGAAGTTTGAATAAAGCGCCACTGGCTTTATGGCATTGGACAAGTCACTTTGACCTCTCTAGCCTCAGTTTCCTCATCAGCAGAACAGGATTTGTTATAGGTATTAGAGATAATATATGCAAACTTCTAGAACAGTTCCTGGCACGTATGCGCATTAAGGACTCAATAAATGGTAGGACACAAGTGATGTGGGAGTGAAACTACAGATCATTTTGGCTTACAGGATTTAGAGGGCTGGTTCTGCGATCTGCATACTTTCATCTGTGCTGATTTGGGATGAAAAAATTGCAAATATTTGACTTGGAGCATACCTAAGTCTTGCAGGTGCACTGTGCTTATTGGAACTTTGATTTGTTGCTCTATGGCTGGCTGAACTTGGTGGAGACAGTAAAACTTGGCTCCAAATTGTACAGTGTTACCCACAGGCTGTGCTTGTTTTAAGCCTTTACAGAGCTTATGCGGTGAAAGGGGTGTTTTAGGACATTAACGTAGCTCAGTAAGTTCTGTGTCCAGAGTTGAATCACGTGCAAAGCCTTGTGTAAATTTTCATGGTTAATGCAAGCCATAAAGTGCTTGGTAGAATCAGTGAAGACATCAGATGCTTATTTTAGTTAATCTGTTTGTTTATATAGCAGTTACCTTTGATTTTTGAAAACACTTATGAACATTTTTTCTTAAAGAATTCCTATTGCTCTTCTGAGGTTTTTAGTCAAAAAGGCAGTTTTATGGTAAAATATGACATTATCTTTTTCCTTTTTTAAATATAGTTTAAGAGACTGGTTACTTTGAAAAGTAGATTCAAGAGCATGTATACAGTTTTATTCAGTGCATAGAGCTTTTAAAATAGGATTTCTTGGGTTCTATAGAATTAAATTATTCTGTCATTTTTGCAGAATATCACTGTGATAAGTCTATGAACCCACCAAAGTTAGCTAGAGACTTTTTAGATAAGGTAGACACATCAGTAATGCATTAGGATTTACCTCAAGGAAATCTGCTAAGCCTTATTTTCTTTTATTATTGAGCCACCTAGGGACTTGCCCATCAGTGGAATCAGTCACTAGTATTGGGTTGCTGATAAAGAGGGATTGGCAAATAATGGTCTTAGACTTTCCTTAGACTTTGCAGAACACTTGAAAAAACTTAACCTCGGCCAGAATGTATAATATTAATAACACCATCATTAATGCTGTGTGAGCCCAGACTGACTAAACAAATAAAATTTAGATGATTGAGTTATATATTTTTTTCTCAAATATAATACATTTGCTAAGTAAAATTTTTCTTGGAAAGGGGTGCTCTTTTTTTAATTATTATTTTTTCTAGTTTACTAGAGTCAAATGGCTTAGCAGATAGCTAGTTGCTTTTGTCAGTTTCTTGATAGACCAATCAGTGTGTGGTGAGAAGTGTTTGTTGGAAGAGAATAAGAATGGAAATGATGCAAAGAATGGCTCTTTAGCCTGATTGTTTGGTCTTTACTATGCATGTGGCATCAGAGGGTTGTGACTCTACCTGGATTTCACCAAGATATGCAGTGATGGGTGATTCCTTTTGTCTTTAATGCTAGTGTAGAATATAGTCTTTTACACATTTATACTTTTCAGCTTTGGAATTTTGATTCAGTTTGGGGAATTCAATGGAATATAACTTCTTAATTACACTGTGTGAGCTATAAAATGAGTTTTGTAACTAGGTTCTTATGAATTGTTTTCACCCTTCTGAATGTATCATTTTAATAGATCTAGAATAGTATCAGTGGCCTAGAAACATTGAAATACATGGGAAGTGTTTCATTTTTTGAGGGGGTGGCAAGGAGTGTTTATTTTGTGCAATTTTGTGCATAAATCGCAATTTTGTGCATAAATATGTATTTTTTCCCAGTTCCTCTTAAAACTGTGACCCAGATGCCCAGGGACTTTTCCTGTATTAATATACTAGGAGCTAGAGTTTGAAGTTACCTTGCCTGAAAGATCCTGAGCCCTTCAGTTTTCTTTTTAGCATACCAAGCATACAAAGTCATTTAAATTAACTCATCAAAAGTTTGGAAAAAACCTAAATGCCCATCAGTAAGAATTGGATAAATAAAGTAACATATATTCATGCAACTGAATAAATTTTATATGGCCACAAAAACGAATGAAAAAACTGTGTATTACTATGGAAAATCTCTAAGCCGTATGTAAGTGTAATACGGTATGTACTGATTTGAGTATGGCTTATAAGATGCACCCATATCATTATATGTAACAATAATTAGTTTATTCTCATATAATATTCCGTTGTATGCATATATTATAATTTATTTCTCCATTCTACCATTAATGGACATTTGGATTGTTTCTGGTACAGCTGTCATGAGTAATGCTGCTCTATTCACTATATTCTCTTCTGTATTTAAAATTTTTGATCCATGCAAGTGTATACTACATAATTTTTTTTAATTTAAAAATTATCTTATTTCAAATGGCTAGTTTCCTCCTGTCAGGTTGTGATAAAGAAAGTATACACTTCTGCATCCATTCCAACTTGTCGGGGATTGTAACAATAACCAAAGGACAGTTTGTTCTGCCTTTCAGTATCTCCTCAACCTTTTCATCACCTCAAACGGAAAGTTAGATTTTCTTTCTTTAAAGATGACTTGTGTCTCTAAGCTCAGGTGGTACAGTGAGTACCAAAAAACATGTCCGGAGAAGCCAACTGTTGCAGGGTTGTACTGTTCTAAATCTAGAGCTGATGTTTATTTAATCCCTGTAACACTGTTCCTCGAACTTTTGGACCATGATCCACAGTAAGAAGCAGTATATGCATGCCTACATTATTCACTCACATACATGTCCCCACCCACAACTGAAACAAAAGCTTCATGAAACAGTATTTACCCTTACCATCTGTGAGGCAGTCTGTTATTTTACTCTATTTCATTTGTAAAAATTGGGTTGGGACAGACAGTTTGAAAATCACTGCCCTAAATAGAGCTTAACAAAAAGTATTTTCTTGAAGTAGATGCTAAGCAAATGCTCACTGGATTAAATGGGGGTGGGGAGTGATAAAACGAAAAGCTGGGCTTAAAGGTATGAGTTTGAAAGTAGAAAGCTAAGAAATGTGGCATGAAGAAAATCATCATATTTATGACCTTACTCCATATAGAGGGGTAATTCTTAAAGACCTGAAACTCTGGAAAGGTTAAGGTTAGATTCTCATTTTGCCCAGCATTTATACTGTGTTCTTCTGAGAGGTAGGACACCTGCTATTACTTAATACACACACATACACACACGCACACACACACACACACACACAGACGAGCACAGGCTACCTGTTTATTCATTAAGTTAGGTAGAATTGAGAGAACTAAGAAATATGTACAAACAAATATATACAAATATATACAGTGTAATCTTCTTTAACACAGAATCTGGTTTAAACAACAATTTATTTGTGTACAGTCGTTACAGAATAAAAATACATCAAGGACTCAGTAGTGAATTTTTACTTCTGTGTGAAAATCAGACTCTGGGCTTGGACTATATTTCAGAGACAGCTCTATCAGAAAAGCGATCATCAGAACCTGGTTCTCTGGAAGGACAAAACTTAAAAGTTACTTGGTTGGAGTTGTCTTCCATTTCCATACCCAAAGTTATGTATACTGTGAATATGTCTATATTTTTATTTATTTATTATCTACCATTTAATTCTCATATAACCCTTTGAGGTAGGTATTATTATCCCCATTTTGCCAACAGGGAAATTAAGACAAAATGAGGCTATGTAATTTGCCAAGTTGAATGTATTCTTTTCTTGGCATTGAGATTTTGTAGGAAAAGACCCATCAAATCATTTTATTTTGCTAATTGAAAAATTAATTTTAAAATTGAATTTAAAAATCCATAAATATTTCTGGCTTTTAGAAGCCAGAGACTGAGTAAGTAATTTGTTTTAGTGGTTTTTTTTTAGAATATTTATTTATTTATTTTATTTTTGGCTGTGTTGGGTCTTCTGTGCGAGTTGGGTTTCTGTGCGAGGGCTTTCTCTAGTTGTGGCAAGCGGGGGCCACTCTTCATCGCGGTGCGTGGGCCTCTCACTATCGTGGCCTCTCTTGTTGCGGAGCACAGGCTCCAGACGCGCAGGCTCAGTAGCTGTGGCTCACGGGCCCAGTTGCTCCGCGGCATGTGGGATCTTCCCGGACCAGGGCTCGAACCCGTTTCCCCCGCATTGGCAGGCGGATTCTCAACCACTGCGCCACCAGGGAAGCCCTGTTTTAGTTTTTTTTATTTTTTATTTTATGTATTTTTTTTTGGCCACACCGTGCAGCATACGGGATCCTAGTTCCCCGACCAGGGATCGAACCTATGCCTCCTGCAGTGGAAGCGCAGAGTCCTAACCACTCGACCACCAGGGAAGTCCCTGGGGTTTTTGTTGTTTTGGTTTTTTTTTTTGGCTGCATTGGGTCTTCGTTGCTGCGCGCGGGGTTTCTCTAGTTGCAGCGAGTGGGGGCTACTCTTCGTTGTGGTGCACGGGCTTCTCATTGCAGTGGCTTCTCTTGTTGCGGAGCACAGGCTCTAGGCGTGCAGGCTTCAGTAGTTGCAGCACGTGGGCTCAGTAGTTGCAGCACACAGACCCCTAGAGTGCACGGGCTTCAGTAGTTGCAGTGCGTTGAAGGAAGTCCCTATTTTAATTTTTAAATTAATGTACAGTAAAATTGACATTTTGGCATGTGTACAGTTCTTTAAGTATCAATACCTGTATATATTCGTGTAACCACCACCACAATCAGGATACAGAACAAGTCCATCACCCAAAGACTCCTTCTGTAATCCCTTTTCATTCATACTCTCCCCTACCCTCCACTCTGACAATCATTGATCTGTTGTCCATCTCTATAGTCTTGTCTTTTGGAGAATGCTGTGTAAGTGGGATCATTCCGTATGTAACCCTTTGAGACTGGCTTCTTTCACTCAGCATAATGCCTATGAGATTCATCCAAGTTTTTGTGTGGATCAACAGTTTGTTCCGTTTTATCGCCAAGTAGTATTCCACTGTGTGGATGTACCACAGGTTGTTTATTCATTCACCAGTTGAAGGACATTTGGATCGTTTCCAGTTTTGGGTGAATGTAAGTTCTCATTTCTCTAGAGTAAATACCTAGGAATGGGACTGCTTGATGATTGATACGGTGTGTGTATGTTTCACTTTATAAGAAACTGCCAAACTGTTTTCCAGAGAGTGTCCCCTTTTGCATCTCCACCAGTAACATATGAAAGTCCCATTTGTTCTGCATCTTTGCGACACTTGAAATTGTCAGTATTTTTAATTTTAGCCATCCTAATGGGTGTGGAGGAATAATTCATTTTGAGCCTTATGACCAGAACCTGGGTGATAGGCCCAGCTCTGCCATCAACTAGCTGTTGACCTTACAGGAACCATTTAACATTTTAAAGCTTCATCTTTCCTCATCTCTCATATAATGGAGAATATTGAATGTGTTATAAGTTCTCTTGCAGCTCCCCAGTTCATTGGTATGGAAAGATAAATCCTTGGCAAGAGGACAGATTTCTGTTGCTTGTGCAAAAAAAATCTATTGACTGATCTCAGCTAAGGTACATATTTATAAATAGAATCTTTGTGAAATAACTTGATATTTATAACTATAGTTTAGCTCTAGCTAAGCATAATAATACTGTGACGTGTCTTGTCTATAAGCTAAAATTATATAGCTAATGTTGCAGTTAAATTGACAACCTAGAGTCTTTGGCTAATGTCTGATGTTTTTATAGTAGAACTGTTTCTCAGCTTTCTAGGGTTATAGTTTACAGTAAGTTTAATAACAAATATTTTGCCATTTTCAGTCATGAACAGGGGATCACTTTTTAAAAATTACATATTTGGGTACTTAATGTCTTATTTGAGTGTGAAACAAATTGCTTCTATAGCATTATGAAGAATAGCTTTATTATTTTTCAAAAAAATTATACAGGCTTATCCAAAATTATTTAAGGATTACAGAAAATATAAAGAAAAAAATAAAATATCTCCTTCCCCATCTTTACCCCTGTCCTGAGATATCTCTCAATATGAGCATATATACGCATAGTAGTATATGCATAGTTTTACATAGTGAGATTGTGTGATTCCATTCCCACATGTTCTTTAGTCTTTTTTTTTTTCATGTGGACATATTTCTGTGTCTGTTAATATAAACCTATGTCATAATTCGGTTATGTAGTATGCCAGTGTCTGTGTATATCATTATTTATGTTTCAAACTTTTGTTATATTAAATAGTGCTATAATGAATGCCCTTGTGTACACATCTTTGTATACCTGTGGTATTATCTACTAATGAGGAATTCTCGATGGCTGGGTCCAAAAATATGCACACTTCACACTTAGGAAAATAGTGCTAAGCTGTTCTAAGGAAAGTTATTCCATATTCACATAGCATTCTGAGCTATAGTCGGCCATAGCAGCTGATGTCGGAAGTCAGTCAGGTATCTTGGCATTAGCCAGTTTGGGATTTAAGCCATAAAACATACCTATACGTGTTGGTAGGTGGATCCTGCTGAAAAAACCCAGCCCGTTTCGTAACTGATAGTCTTTACCAAGTAAACCTGAAAAAGTTTAAAAACATCAAAGTTAAAAAAACAGTTTTTTAGGGAATTCCCTGGTTGTCCAGTGGTTAAGACTCTGAAGGCCCCAGTTCAGTCCTTGGTGGGGGAACTGAAATCCTGCAAGCCTAGCGGCACGGCCCGCCCCCCCCCCCAACCCCCACCGCAAAAAAAAGTTTAAAAAAAACTCACTTTTGAGAAAAACTAATAAACCAACTTGTTTTTTTAATTCAAAGAAAATCTTTTAATTAATGTGATTATGTCAATTTATGTTATCCCAGTAAGTTCTCCTTTTTAAAATAAAAAATTTAAAATTTTGGAATAATTTTAGATTTTCAGAAAAGTTACAAAGAGAGTACCTATATACCACCTCATCCAGTTCTCTTCTTTTTTCTTCCTCAAAATGAACACATATGCATTTATTTCTTGGTTATAAAAAGAAAACCTTGGATTAAAATCTACACTTAAAAATATTATAATAACAGAGTACAACTAACTGTATATAGAAATGTTATAAATTGTGATTGATAATCTTTAATAACTGTTTGGTCTTTTTGTGGTTTATGGAATAATAGTAGAGTTTAAGGTCCAATGCTCTTAAAAGTTTATTTTCCTTCTTTCTATAACTATGCTTCCATTTCCTAACCTATTACTGATACATAGAGTTTTACCTAACAGCCATTTAAGATAAAATAATTTAGTCTTCCACATTACTCTGAAACCTAAATTGAAAACAAATATTTCTTTAAAAGCAATTACATATTTCCGTGCTTATTACTTGCTCCACATATATTATAAAAGTTGAGTGCTTTGTATTAGAGAAGTTAATCTGAAATCATTCTTAGCCAAATTCATTGTTCTCTTATAATTGTTAGAACAGGTAAAATAAAATGGTAGGAACATTAAAGTTGGAACATGTTTATTGTATGTTTGGCAAACTATGAAAATTAACATTTGAAAATTACTTCACTGTGTTGACATTTTGTTTAGTTATAATAAAGGTAGAAATATGAAAATATTGCAGATGGTTATATCTTATGAACAAAGTAGAAAACCATATAAACACAAAGCATAATAATAAGTATAACATTTGTATAGGATTTTGAGATTTTTTCACATATATTACTCTTCTTAAAATTTTTTAAATTTAATTTAATTTTTTATTGAAGTATAGTTGATTTACAATGTCATCTTAGTTTCAGGTGTACAGCAAAGTGATTCAGATATATATATATTTTTTTTTCTTTTTCAGATTCTTTCCCTTATAGGTTATTGCAACATATTGAGTGTAGTTCCCCTCATCTAGTTCTGTTATTGTTTAAAGTCTTACATACACTAAGAAACCAACACTGGTACATTACTATCAACTTAACTCCAAACTTAATTCAGATATCACTAGTTTTTCAACTAACATCATTTTTCTATTTGGAAACATCCTAAATCAAGCTTTTAAACTCTATACTTGAATAAGCTTGAATATCTGTTCATAGATTAATTTTAGTCATACGGTGTACCTATGTATATACCATATATAATGTATCTGGATGTCTATATTTGTTTAGACAAATTTAAGTTTTCGTTGACATTATTATCTTTGAAAGTTATCTTTTGATGTTCACAGTCATTCTCTCCAAGGCTATTTTAGGGTAGGTTTGAAGGTCTTTTTCCCCACCCTTCTTGTGTCCATGCAGAAAAATGGTTTATAACATGGATGAGTGTAGCTCTTGCACAGTGATAACCCTTTTCAGTCCAGTTACAGGTCCCTGTCTCCAGGAGCACATGGAAAATAGCCACCTTTTGTTTACTAGAAAATTAACTTGTGCCAGATGGTTACACTGTCTGCAGTGTCTGTCTCTGAGAGAATATAAGTATTAAGCAGTTCTTGAAGGAGAAAAAAGTGCTGGTCTTGAGGCAGAATACCATTACAGATGGGGTACTACTTGAGTATCTTTCACTCTGCACTTGCTAATGCAGAAAATCCCTCCTGAGGCACACCATGGCATCCAAACTCTATATTAATTTAAATCATTCCCTGAAACAGTTTAGTTTATGGAAGAGGAGGAAGAAATTGACAACATCACATGGATATGGATTTTTTAAAATCACTTTCCTCCCAGCTTAAACAGAACTGTTGAGTATTCTTTCCATTAGCTTACACGTCCTTTTAAAAGAAAATAAAAATCCTCCTAAGCATTCTACGAAACAAAAATGGTGGTCAAGAAAAGTTTCATGAGGAAGGTACTTTTGAGCTAGGTCTTAAAAGGTGGTTAGGATGTTATGGTCATATGGATGGCAGGGGGAATGATGTTCTAGGTAGAAGGAAAGAATGACATAGTCAAAGGCTTAGAAGTGGAAAAAGTCAAGGTGCATTTGAAAAATAGCATGAGGATGTTAGGTGGGGGGGAGGACTTTGGGAGTCAAGACTGAAAAAGTCAGTTGGGCGCAGATGGTGGAGGGCTTTTGAATGCTTTGCTAAGGAACTGAACTTTATTCCAAGGCTCTAGAAACCAGTAAAGGTTTGTAGCTAGGGAGTGACACGATCCAAATTCTTTAGGAAAATATAGCTTAAAGAATCTCTGTGTAAGGTGGTTTGAAAGAGGGAGGCAGAAAGACTGTTGTAATCTGTGTATGAGATGGTGAGGGCCTGAACTCAGAGGTTACGTTAGCAATTGGAACAGGGAGGACAAGGCAGTTTTTAAAAACAGGACTTGTTGGTTCATTAGATATTGGGGTAAGGTAGAAGGAACAAGCCCAAAATGAAGATGAGGTTTGGATCCTCAGAGACTATAGCTGCTTCATTTGGATCTTCCACAAACTTGACCATAAAATAAGAACTTAAAATCAATAACATCCTAGAACTGAGGAAAAGTACGTAGCATCCTTGTTTTAGAAACAGTAAAATGGAGCTTAGAACTGAGAATACATGATATTTGCTGACTCATGATGGAGGGAGAAAACCAGGGAAGGAAGAAGGTAGTTTTTCATTTAATGGTGAGAACCATGGCTATGGCCTGTGCTTACATCTGACTTTTATACAGTGAAATGCGTACGGCCATTGTACTTACGGTGATAGCAACACCACAACACTGACTGAATAAGAGGAGAATCCTGGTCACCTCATAGTACAGCAGGTTTAGAAAATCATCTAAAATGGTCTTCTGCACACCCACAAGTCTCTATAAACATACATGTACTTTGGATAATGGTTTCCTAGTTGGACCTGTAAATATGAAGGTGGCAGAATGTACTGTGTAGAATATCAGTTGGAGAACACATATAAAGTAGCTTTAATGCCAGTTCTTACTAAAATATTGGCTATGTACTTAAGCAATATAGATCTAAAACCTTACCTGTAGCCAGATCTACATAGTAAGTTCCACATGAAGACAGAAGTTTGTGGTTCAGTTTTATTGCCCTGTCACTGAAACATTAAAAGCTAACTTAGCATCTGGGATACAGTAATGTCTACTCTCTAAAGGCTGGATTCTGATCTTGACTGAGTGATGACCTTATTAGGCAAATTGTTTTACTTCTAACATGTTTAATTTTTCTTTTATACTTTTGATCATTCTGTGTTAGCATATTTGGGATTAAAGTTTAATTAAATCAGAAATATACCATAAGACCTGTATGCAGAAAACTGTAAGACACTGATGAAAGAAATTAAAGATGGTACAAACAGATGGAGAGGTACACCATGTTCTTGGATTGGAAGAATCAATATTGTGAAAATGACTATACTACCCAAAGCAATCTGCAGATTCAATGCAATCCCTATCAAATTACCAATGGCATTTTTTACAGAACTAGAACAAAAAAATCTTAAAATTTGTATGGAGACACAAAAGACCCTGAATAGCCAAAGTGGTCTTGAGGGGAAAAAACAGAGCTGGAAGAATCAGACTCCCTGACTTCAGACTATACTACAAAGCTACAGTAATCAAGACAATATGGTACTGGCACAAGAACAGAAATATAGATCAATGGAACAGGATAGAAAGCCCAGAGATAAACCCACGCACCTATGGTCAACTAATCTTTGACAAAGGAGGCAAGGATATACAGTGGAGAAAAGACAGTCTCTTCAATAAGTGGTGCTGGGAAAACTGGACAGCTGCATGTAAAAGAATGAAATTAGAATACTCCCTAACACCATACACAAAAATAAACTCAAAATGGATTAGAGACCTAAATGTAAGACTGGACACTATAAAACTCTTAGAGGAAAACATAGGAAGAACACTCTTTGACATAAATCACTTTGATCCACCTCCTAGAGTAATGGAAATAAAAACAAAAATAAACAAATGGGACCTAATGAAACTTCAAAGCTTTTGCAAAGCAAAGGAGACTACAAACAAGACGAAAAGACAACCCTCAGAATGGGAGAAAATATTTGCAAACGAGTCAATGGACAAAGGATTAATCTCCAAAATATATAAACAGCTCATTCAGCTCAATATTAAAAGAACAAACAACCCAGTCCAAAAATGGGCAGAAGACCTAAATAGACATTTCTCCAAAGAAGACATACAGATGGCCAAGAAGCACATGAAAAGCTGCTCAACATCACTAATTATTAGAGAAATGCAAATCAAAACTACAATGAGGTATCACCTCACACCAGTTAGAATGGACATCATCAGAAAATCTACAAACAATAAATGCTGGAGAGGGTGTGGAGAAAAGGGAATCCTCTTGCACTGTTGGTAGGAATGTAAATTGATACAGCCACTATGGAGAACAGTATGGAGGTTCCTTAAAGAACTAAAAATAGAATTACCATATGACCCAGCAATCCCACTACTGGGCATATACCCAGAGAAAACCATAATTGAGAAAGACACATGCGTCCCAATGTTCATTGCAGCACTATTTACAATAGCCAGGACATGGAAGCAACCTAAATGCCCATTGACAGACGAATAGATAAAGAAGATGTGGTACATATATACAATGCAATATTACTCAGCCATAAAAAGGAACAAAACTGAGTCATTTGTAGAGACGTGGGTGGATCTAGGGACTGTCATACAGAGTGAAGTAAGTCAGAAAGAGAAAAACAAATATCGTATATTAACGCATATATGTGGAACCTGGAAAAATGGTACAGATGAACAGGTTTGCAGGGCAGAAATAGAGACACAGATGTAGAGAACAAATGTATGGACACCAAGGGGGGAAAGTGGTGTGGGGTGAGGGTGGTGGTGTGATGAATTGGGAGATTGAAATTGACATGTATACACTGATGTGTATAAAATGGATAACTAATAAGAACCTGCTGTTTAAAAAAATAAATAAAATTAAATTAAAAAAAAAAGTACACACAAAGTACTCTACACTTAACCATAATGTATAGCTGGGTTTATTTCTATTTAATAATAAATATTTTTCTCCCACAAAAAAAAGGAAATATACCATATTGCTTACATTATAGTTTTTAGAGATATAAAATTTAAGTTGTATAAAAGAAAATCAAATGTAGTCATAATACAGAGGGATTTTCAAACTATATTTTACTTCTGTAATTCCTTAGTTATGTCAAAAGGTTAATTTAGAGTTAATTGTAGTTGTCACAAAATATTTTTTCTCCATTGTTGTCAGGTTATAGTGTCCTGTATGTTTCTAAATTATGATATTTTTGGTCTTTCAAAACCCTTTTTATATTATAGAAATTCTCAAATATATAAACGGGAAAATATAATGAACCAAAATATACCCATATCCCAGCTTCAACAATTATTAGTACATGGCTAATCTTGTTTCATATATATCCACCCTCACTATAATTCCGTCCCTCCAATGACTTTGAAGAAATTCTAAATGTCATATCATATTATTTTTATATACAAAAATTCTTTTTTTAAAAAAAGACAACTTAATACCATGATTATACTAAAAGACTTTCTGACCATCATTAAGTGTTCGGTCAGTGGTTTTTTAAGTCTTTTGTCATTTACAGACAGTTCTGGGTGTACTCTGATGCTTTTGCAAAAATGTTCCTATAAAAGGGTTTCATCTTCAAGGAATTCATGGAAAAGACTGTGACAAGTACAGGTTTCTGGTAACTGACTATACTGCTGAACTGAATGAATAAGCATGTTCAGAACTCAAATGGAAAACTGATGAATTCATAAAAGTGCTAACAAAAGATCAAGATGAAAAAAAAATTAATTACATGGGACTGAGTGAACTGATGAGGATGATTATAATTTTTGTGACTTTCTGTTTGAATTAAAAAAAAAAAAATCCCACAGGGACTCAGAGGCAAAAAATATACAAATCAATTTTCACTGCAAAGTAAAGGAGCTGTTACAGTGGAGGATTACTGGACTGAATGTCAATATTATGACATAGTATGAGTGTGTTTCTGTTTGGTAATTGCAATCATTGTTGCTTTTGTTGTGGTCATCCATTTACAATGCTTGGTGTCAGTTTATTTATCTGTTGTAAAAATAAAATACAGTGTGTGTGTGTGAAAAAAAAAAAAAGACAACTTAATACCATGATTATAGTAAAAGATTTCCTGACCATCATTAAGTGTTCAGTCAGTGTCTGTACTTCCCAATTGACTCGTAATTGTTTTTTCAGTTAGTGTTTTCAACATTTAGACACAGGCTAGAATGTTGAATTAAGGTGTAAAGAAGAGTGATTGGTTAATATGTCTGTTAAGTCTCTTTATAAGTTCTCCTTCCTATTTTTCTCTTTCTTTCCTTTTCCTTGGAATTTTTGTTGAAGAATCCCTATCATTTGTTGTATAGTCTCCCATAGTCTGGATTGTGCTGATTATATCCATGTGATATCGTTTAACATGTTCCTCGGTGCCTTTTACTTCCTGTAAATTGGCTTTTAGATCTACAGGCTTGATCAGATTAAGGTTCAGTTTTTCTTGTGGGTGCAGGACAAGACTAATAGCTGGTGATGTATAATTCTACCAGGAGATGTACAGCGCTGGTTGTTTCTTCTTTGGTACTGTTACCAGCCACTGATGATCTTTGCCTATATCTATTAATTCATTATGGGTTGCAAAATAATACCAAACACTATAACTTCTTCTTCAATTATTAGCTGGAATACTTCTATAAAAAGAAATTTCCCCTCAACAAATATTTAGTTTCCTTGAGGTACAGATCTGATAGGAATGGAGACTAAATGCTTGATTCTTGCCCTTCACTTACCAGTTTTCAGAAGAATGAGTTGGTTCTCTCAGCATCCTCTAAAGGTGACCAATGGATTTAAGCATATTTGAAATGTTTCAGTGCATTACTGTTATTCATCCTTGTGGATACTCAGTTGTCCTGTTTTTGTCCATTAGGAGCTTATCAGGCTGGCTCCTGAGTCTTTTTTTAATATATAAATTTATTTATTTATTTATTTATTACTTTTGGCCACGTTGGGTCTTCGTTGCTGTGTGCAGGCTTTCTCTAGTTGCGGCGAGCGGGGACTACCCTTCATTGCGGTGTGCGGGCTTCTTATTGTGGTGGCTTCTCTTGTTGCAGATCATAGGCTCTGGGCATGTGGGCTTCAGTAGTTGTGGCACGTGGGCTCAGTAGTTGTGGCTCGCAGGCTCTAGAGCACAGGCTCAGTAGTTGTGGCGCACGGGCTTAGTTGCTCTGGGACATGTGGGATCTTCCCGGACCAGGGCTCGATCCCGTGTCCCCTGCATGGGCAGGCGGATTCTTAACCACTGCGCCACAGAGAAGTCCCTCCTGCGTCTTTTTTTTTAATAATTTTTTTATAGATTGATTTATTTTTATTTATTTATTTTTGCTTGAGTTGGGTCTTCGTTGCTGCATGCAGGCTTTCCCTAGTTGCGGTGAGTGAGGGCTACTCTTAGTTGCAGTGCGTGGGCTTCTCATTGCAGTGGTTTCTCTTGTTGTGGAGCACGGGCTCTAGGCACACAGGCTTCAGTAGTTGTGGCACGTGGGCTCAGTAGTTGTGGCTCATGGGCTCTAGAGCACAGGCCTCAATCTGGACCTCATTATGTTCTCAGTACTGAGCTAGACACAGGCTAGAATGTTGAAGTAGTATTTTAAAAAGAACTATCTCTCCTCAAGGGGCTTATAGTCTTTAAAGTTTCTACTTTTTTATTCATTTGATTTATTTACTCTGTATACATTTTTTTTTTAATAAATTTATTTATTTATTTATTATTTTTGGCTGTGCTGGGTCTTTGTTGCTGTGCACGGCCTTCTCATTGCGTTGGCTCCTCTTGTCGCAGAGCATGGGCTCTAGGCGCACAGGCTTCAGTAGTTGTGGGCTGTAGAGCACAGGCTCAGTAGTTGTGGCTCACGGGCTTAGCTGCTCCACGGCATGTGGGATCTTCCCAGACCAGGGCTCGAACCTGTGTCCCCTGCATTGGCAGGCAGATTCTTAACCACTGCGCCACCAGGGAAGTCCCTCTGTATACATTTTGATGTGGTAAAATCAGATTTTGATTTTCTCGTATTTGATTAAAGCAAATCTTTGATTTTATTGTATGACAGGTATATATCAGAATGAGATGAAGGTCTAAAATAAGTTACTTTTTATAATTTAAGAAAATCTAATGTGTAATAAAAATGAATAAAATGAATTAAAAAAGATAAAATCTGGAAATGATACACACTTTACAAACCTATTGCCATATAGGAACAGTAGTATATTTGTTTTTTGCATAAATGGGTAACCATATAATTTATTATCCAGACTGGGAGAGATGTGTGAGAGGGGCATTATTAACAATTAATCTGGGCTTCCCTGGTGGAGCAGTGGTTGAGAATCCGCCTGCCAGTGCAGGGGACACGGGTTCAAGCCCTGGTCTGGAAGATCCCACATGCTGTGGAGCAACTAAGCCCGTGCGCCACAACTACTGAGCCTGTGATCTACAGCCCGTGAGCCACAACTACTGAGCCCGCATGCTGCAACTACTGAAGCTCGCGCGCCTAGAGCCCATGCTCTGCAGCAAGAGAAGCCACCGCAATGAGAAGCCCGCGCACCGCAACAAAGAGTAGCCCCTGCTCTCCACAACTAGAGAAAGGCTGCGTGCAGCAACAAAGACCCAACACAGCCAAAAATAAATAAATAAGTAAATTTATTAAAAAAAAAAAAAAAAAGAATACATGTCCATTGTAAAAATATTAGAAAACCTAGGTTACATTACCTCTTTACCAGCAACTCTCACCTCCACTTCCAAAAAAAGTCATCTGTCCTCTGATCGGGTTTTATTTTAAGGGAGAAAAGAGCATAGCAGTTATATACTCAACTAGTTCGTACTCTCTCAGAGCCCCTCTCACCTTTTAGTCAGCAGGCCTTAATTTCCTCTATTTATGAAAGAGACTAATACTTACTTGACAGGAACTTTGTGATCTTCGATAGATGTGGGGTTTTGGCGGGGAGGAGCTGGGGAAGGAGGGAGCAGTTGCTAGAACAATGGTTCTGTGATCAAAACTCTGATTGCTCTAGCCACATTTCTTAAAGATGTTGCCAAAAGTAGTTGGTAGAAATTTTACATTGATGTGAACCAGTGTGAAAACTCTTTGATTTTGGTGAGGGAAGTATATTTAAAGATGTTACAAGAAAAACCCACATTACTAATTAAAATATTTTCCTCAGCATAAACAGGTGAAGGGGAATTAGTCTTGGTCATATGTCCCCAGGCCTTTAACTGGGCAACCTGCTTGGTCACGTTGGCTTGATTATCTTGATCACTCATTGGATTTGGGTTATGACAAAAGTTATTTAAAAACAAAACAAGTAGGCCAACAAGTATTCAGGTTTTTAACTGATTACATCTATTTATAGCACATATATTGCTAAGAGCTGTGGTTTTCTTTAGATTAAGAAAAGCATCGTGTAAAAATCATCCTCCCCACATAAATGTTTCCTCCACCCACTCATTTGTCTGCAAGCCAGGAGTCTGTTCACTTCCTCTTGGGCTCAGTGCCTTTGCTGTTCGTAGGCTCATTTTTTAGACATTCCAGTGCAGTTAAAATATAAATTCTAAAGTGTGTATTGTTACTAATTAATTTATTTTATACCCTCAAAGTAACTTCTCTGGGGCTTATAGGGAGATAGTGTCTTGGAACAGGTTGTTCACTCAGAAATGTGGATGTTTGGGATTTCTGTCTTTCTGAAATATGCATAGTATTCACCGCTCAATATGGAGAACCATATTTTGGGAAAAAGTAATTAAGAATTCTATGTGGAAAAACCTTTGTATATTTGAACGTCTTCCACCAGCTTTCTCTGCTCAGGTTATTACCGACCAATTACTGAACCAGGGAGCAAATAGTCAAGAGTAATTTTGTGTGATGCTGGGGATTTTTGCGCCTCACAAGCAGATTGTTAAATTGCCACATGTTCTATAGGTTAGCCTTGAGTTAACATTTTAGTGTTATCTCACCAATAACTAACAGCCGCTTATCAATGTGATACATGTATATGTGTGCGTGTTTGTATGTGTATGTGTTCGTAAGTACTGTGCTTTTCTTCCCTTAAACTGAACAGTTGAGATGTGTTGTAGCATGAAGATGTATTGACTTTTTTTCCTCCTCTGCTTTACCTGTTATATGGCATTTAATGAAAAAATCTTGCTCGAAAGTTGCAGATCCCTTGAGGGCAACGAACACTACACTCAAAGTGAAACTAGGTTACTGCTTCTGCAACATGCAGTGGTTTGAATCAAAAGCTGTTTTGGTCTTAACTTTGAAATTATCCCCTTTTCTTTGAAGTGGTCATATTTTAATTTGGAGTGGTTTTAAATTTTAGAATTTCCTGAAGTGAACATTAAAATGTTTTAATATTTTCTTACGTGGTTGTGTACACAAGCTTATAGAAGGCTTATCTCCTGACAGCGTATTTCTTCAATAAGACCAAAGGGAAAAAATACTTCAGATTTGAGAATGTATTGAAGACTGATACAATGAGGTATCACCTCACACCAGTTAGAATGGGCAACATCAGAAAATCTACAAACAACAAATGCTGGAGAGGGTGTGGAGAAAAGGGAACCCTCTTGCACTGTTGGTGGGAATGTAAATTGATACAGCCACTATGGAGAACAGTATGGAGGTTCCTTAAAGAACTAAAAATAGAATTACCATATGACCCAGCAATCCCACTACTGGGCATATACCCAGAGAAAACCATAATTCAAAAAGACACATGTACCCCAGTGTTCATTGCAGCTCTGTTTACAATAGCCAGGTCATGGAAGCAACCTAAATGCCCATCGACAGACAAATGGATAAAGAAGAGGTGGTACATATATATAATGGGATATTACTCAGCCATAAAAAGGAACGAAATTGGGTCATTTGTAGAGATGTGGATGGATCTAGAGACTCATACAGAGTGAAGTAAGTCAGAGAAAAATATCATATATTAACGCATATATGTGGAACCTAGAAAAATGGTACAGGTGAACTGGTTTGCAGGGCAGAAATTGAGACACAGATGTAGAGAACAAACGTATGGACACCAAGGGGGGAAAGTGGTGGTGGGGAGGGTGATGTGATGAATTGGGAGACTGGGATTGACATGTATACACTGATGTGTATAAAATTGATGACTAATAAGAACCTGCTGTATAAAAAAAATATATATATATATAAAAGACAAAGTGTTTTAGGAGGGTATTCCAAACAGTTTTAGGTAGCTATGTTATAGATTTCCTTAGCTTTTAAAATATCTGAGCTTTTATGATTTAGTACTTTGTGTTTTAATATTGGAATCATCTTTTTAGTAAAACCAAGAGAAGATTAGGTACTTTTTATTAACTATTTACTATTACTACTTATTGTGATAAATAAGTATCGTGTATCGTTATATCGTTATATCGTATAATGTGTATCGTTTTTCTTTTCGTTGATATGTTCTGAAATGAGGTGGAGATTAAGCTTGTGGCTTTATCATACTTTTTAATCTGTATATAATTTTTTAAAGCTTAATAAACTAACCTACTCTAATAAATTCCAAAATGTTTTCTTGTAATGGGTTCCTTGTGGTAAAAGGTGTTCCTTCCCATCAGCATGTAAACACGCTCAAGTCTCTCCCATCTTTAAAAACCGAATGCAAACCTTTTGTCTATTTGGAGTCCAGTTCCAGCTGCCATTCCTCAGCTGCCATTCCCTCCTTCTCACAGGGTAGACTGGTTGATTGAGCAGGCCCCACAGCTAGGAGTGGTAGCTCCAGAACTCAGCCCAAGTCTGAGCCCTTAACCATTATACTAATTAACTCAAGACGGCTGTTTTTCCAGGGAGAAGGAGGCTGTGGAAGGACAAGGTGGCTTTTATGTTAAGGAATTATTCAGCCACTAAATTCAGTGGTCATTTTTCTCTATCTTACTCAATGTTTTAGCAGCATTTGATGCAGCTGAACAGCTCTTCTTTCTTGAAGCTTAATCTCTTGGCTTCTGCGCCTTGCAGTTTAGTGTTTTCATTTTCCCTCAGTGTTAATTTCTTCTTTCTTCCTTGTTGGCTTTTTCTCCTCTGCCCATAGGGTGCCCTAAAGCTTTCTTTTCTCTCTCTATCCGGTCTTCCCAGCCCTCAAATGTAAATTCTTTCTGTATGCTGCTGTCTCCCAAATATACGGGTCCAATCTTGACTTCTCCCCTGATCTTCTATCCAATTGACTACTTGATGTCTCTGCATAGACGTCTAATTTGCATCTCAAACATGACTGTATAAATTAAGATGCTTTGGGCTTCAAATGATAGAAAATCCAATTCAAAATAATTTGAAAATAAGGAAAATTTATCATAACAAGTAACAAGATGCCTCAGTCTAGGATTGGCTTAAATCTGTGGTTTAGTGACATCATCAAGGACCCACATTCTTTCCACCTTCTGCTCTGCCATCTTGGACTTGTCTGCTTTGTCCTTTAGCCAGTTCTCATCATGGATGCAAGATGGGTACCACAGTTCCAGGCATCATATCCAGACAAGATGACATCCAGCAGAGGGTGGTGGTTAGTGCTTTCTTATGCTCTTTTAAGAGTTTGGAAATCTTTCTCAGAAGCCTTCCAGCTGATTTCACTTAAATATCTCTGTCCAAAACTTAATAATGGACCCACCTCTAAATCAATCACTGGCAATGGGAATGTGGTCATATAAACAAATTTTATACAATACAGGATGAAATAAGTGTAATAAAGCCAGGAGTAGTAGAGTGGAAATACACACAGGAAAGTGAGAGGGGCTGGGGATTTTTAGAAAGAGTTAGTGGTGTTTGAACTGAATATTGAGAGATTAGTGAGATTCAGTTGATAGGGAGAGAAATAAGGGCATTCTCGGCTGACGGGGCAGGATTAACAAATGACTGGCATGAGAAGTTATATGGCATGCTCAGGGAACATTGAGTAGACAGACCTTAATAGAGTTTGTGGAGGGATGTGGAGGGAAATGATGTTAGAAAGGTAAAGTGAGGGGTCTAATCTTTTTTTTTTTTTTTTTGGCTGTGTTGGGTCTTCGTTGCTGCACACGGGCTTTCTCTAGTTGCGGCAAGCGGGGGCTACTCTTCGTTGCGGTGCACGGACCTCTCATTGTGGTGGCTTCTCTTCTTGTGGGGCACGAGCTCTAGGGCACGCAGGCTTCAGTAGTTGTGGTGCGTGGGGTCTAATCTTGAAGGAGGTTTGGACTTAATTTTTTGGTAGTGGTTGTCATTGTAAAGGAATGTTAGGAATATTTAGCAAAAAATTTATCTAGTCACTCTGCAAAAGATAGAACTAGATCTCTGAATTGAGGCTGATTGTCTTAACAGTAATAAAAAAGATGTGCTCTCCCACCTGTATTTTCCTGTTAGATATGGGTATGGAAATTCAAATTGTCTAAATCATCTTTGATATTTTTCTTTATCCTTCACATCTAATGAGAAAACTCTGTTGATTTTCCCTTTTTTTTTTTTTTCTGACTCTCTCTGCCACTGTTAGTGATGCCCACATCTCTCAGCTCTACAGTCAAACCCTTCCATTTTCTGTCCCTACACTGACTGCGTTTATAACCTTATCACCAGCTAACCCCTGGTAAAGTCCCTTTGACTGGGCCTAAGTATACTGTGCTTCTTCACGATAACAGCCTTACTCTCCTCATCCTGTCTTCTCATTTCCTCTCTGCTTCTTCAGATCCCTCCTTCATTCAGGACCTAGCTCAGATCTCATACTCTTCACAAGGCTTTCCATAGCCTGTCCATTCTACATCTTTCTTGCCCTTTTAAATAGTTATATGGCACCTTTTTAAAAAATACCATTTGTTTTATTTGGCAGTTGTGACTTTTTTTAATAAATTTATTTACATTTTATTTATTTTTGGCTGCGTTGGGTCTTCGTTGCTGCGCGCAGGCTTTCTCTAGTCGCAGCGAGCGGGGGCTACTCTTCGTTGCGGTGCGCATGCTTCTCATTGCGGTGGCTTCTCTAGTTGCGGAGCACAGGCTGTAGGCGCACGGGCTGTGGTAGTTGTGGCGCGTGGGCTCTAGAGCGCAGGCTCAGTAGTTGTGGCACACAGGCTTAGTTGCTCCGTGGCATGTGGGATCTCCCCAGACCAGGGTTCGAACCCGTGTCCCCTGCATTGGCAGGTGGATTCTTAACCACTGCACCACCAGGGAAGACCCAGTTGTAACTTATTTTTTGTATAGAGTTCTTGCTCCCGAAACAAATTTAAGCTTGTGAAGGTTGGGGTCAATACAATAATTATTTGAAGGAATAAATAAATAAATATCTTCTTATATTAGACTCTTGGTACTTTGCGTATAGATGATAGTTAAAGCTTGTGAATGAAGAGTAGAGTGCGGTAATTGGACAGAAGACACAGTGCATAAACCCATTTGACCTGTAAACTTTGCCTTTATAATCAGAAAAAAAAAGTTAAAAGCTGTATCTCTCTTTAGAGTAAAAAAGGAGATCTGGGCATTCACAAATAGACCCTATGTTTGAGAAGCAGCAACTTCAGTAAAGAGTCCCATCACTTCCAAGACTGTGACACACTGGATATCTCGTGAGGATTCATTAACCATAACTCAGTGTGGTTAGGGTTACAGCCCAGACCCCAGTATCAACCTCTTCTCTATGTTCAGCTGTACTTCCCAAAAGGGATGGAGGATCCATTGGCTCAGTTTGCCACCATCCAGCACAGAACACCTCTGTTGGGTAGAGTTGTGCTCTACACCACCTACAGAGTGATTGGGCACTTTTGCCTTTAATTTTGACACAGTTGTGGCATTGCTACCTGGCTTTGTTTTACTCAGCCTACAGCTTATGTTTTGAAAAAAAAAGTACTATTAACAGTAAGGTAGCAATGGGTATGGCAGGTTATCTGAGGCTTCATAGGTTGCTTCTACATCCCATTTGGCATGTTGCCTTAAACGCCTTCTGATCAAGGCAGAGGATTGAATAGAATCATCCAAGGAATGGTGTTATACGTGGTCATATCTCTCTCTACTCTGAGAAAGTGTGGTAGACCTAGTGTTGTTTTTGGAAAAAGTTACCTATACCATGGTTAAGGCTATGGGCCAGTCCCATTTAGTGTCATGCTTATTTCAAGATTGTAGATAGCATATTCCCTTAACTCAGGCATCCCCATCCTGAGATTAATAAACTAATTTTAGTGTTCAGAAAGTCAAATGGAAATTATGGTAAAAGCTGGAGAGTCTAACCAAGAAGTTATGATAGGCTACTTTTTTATATTTGGTTAGCAAAAAATAAAAAAGTATGACCTAAATGCAATTTCTTAGACACAACTTTTTTTTTTTTTTGGCTGTGCCACGCAGCATGTGGGATCCTAGTTCCCGGACCAGGGATCAAACCCGCACCCACTGCATTGTAAGTGTGGAGTGTTAACCACTGGACCACCAGGGAAGTCCCTCTTAGACACAACTTTTAAAAACAGTGCTCCATGGGAACATGGGAGGGGCATAGGAAGAGTGGTGAGGGGAGTATATGATAGCCCTTAATGTTGAAAAGGTTGGGAATATTGTGTGGCAGTAGGTGACCAGATGAGCTAGGCAAGAGAATGGAAAGAAACAGTCAGCAGAAACAGTAAGTGTCACTGGTGGGAGGTAATCCTTTAAGTGTGTAGCTGAGAAAACTGAGGGTTCGAAAGGTAAGGTAACCTGCCCAGCAGTATGGAAGAGCCCCGAATAGAGCCAGTCCAAATTCTCTGACGCTCAGCACTGTGGGTGGTTTTGAATTTTCCACTCAGTCTCATTGCATCCCTGCTGTTAGAGCCCAATTCATCACTTATGACCTATCCAGTAAGTCAATAATGTCATTTTTATATAAAATACCTAATTTTCAGATAATCTTTTATTTCAGACCATCTTTGGACTACTAGTGTCCAGATAGCCTATTTCATCTCATTTCATTTGTTTATTTATATTGAGATATAATTTATATACCATATAATTCACCATTTTAAAGTGTACAAGTCAGTGTTTTTGAGTGTATTCAGAAAGCTGTGCAACCATCACCAATATCTATTTCCAAAATATTTTCAGCACCCCAAAAGGAAACCTGGAATCCGTTAGCAGTCACTCCCTGCTCCTCCCTAACCCCAGCTCCTCTCAATCGCTAATTTACTTTCTGTCTTCATGTATTTGCTTATTCTGACCATTTCATGTAAATGCAATCATACAATGTGTTGTCTTTTGTGTCTGGCTTCTTTGCTTAGCATAATGTTTTCAGGATTCATCCATGCTGTACAGCGTCTCAATACTTCATTCCTTTTTATGACTGATAGTATTCCATTGTGTGGATATAGGTTTTATGCAGGCATTCATCATCAGTTGGTGTATAATTGGATTGTTTCCACTTTTGGGCTATTATGAACAATGCTGCTATGAACATTTACATACAAGTTTTTGTATGAACATATATTTTCAGTTCTCTTGAGTACATACGTAGGAGTGGGATGACGGGTCATGTGGTAACTCTATGTTTGACATTTTGAGGAACTGTCAAACTGTTTTCAAAAGTGACTGTACCAGTTTATATTCCCATCAGTAATGTATGAAGCTTCCAATTTCTCCACATCCTAGCCATCACTTGCTTCTTTCCAGTTTTTCATTATAGCCACCGTAGGAGGTATAAAGTGGTATCTTATTGTGGTTTTGATTTGCATTTTTTTAATGACTAAAGATATTGAGCATCTTTCCCTGTACAAATTGACCATTTGTATATCTTCTTTGGAGAAATGTCTATTCAAGTGTTTTGCCCATTTAAAAATTGGGTTATCTTTTTATTGTTGAGTTGTAAGAGTTCTTTATATGTTCTGGATACTAGACCCTTATCAGACCTATGATTTGCAAATATTTTTCCCATTCTCTGGGTTATCTCTTTACTTTTCTGATAGTGACCTTTGACACCCCAAAGGTTTCTATTTTGGTAAAGTTCGGTTTATATTCTTCCTTTGGTTGCTTATGGCCTACTTCAGTTTTTAAACTTTCCCTTCCCCATCTTTTCTTTTCTTTCATCTCCACTGCATCATGTTCACTGTGGAAAAATGCATGCAACAAACTCTAAAATGACATAAATCTCTGCTCTGCTATCCATAATCTATAACTTCTTTAGGAATGATCCTCTCAAGTAGGAAGGAGAAAGGAGCCAACACTGAAACCCCCCTTTGTACTGGGAACTTTGCCTGTGTTATCAGATTAAATAGGTGTGGGTACTATTATTCTTCTTTTACGCGGGAACACACTGAGATCAAGTGAGATTAATTGGCTTGTCTGAGGTTATACATCTGGTTAATTAGCATATTGGGGTTTATACTAAGATCTTTTATTCTACATTTAATGATGTTACTCAACACAGTTCTTTCATTCAACTGTTAATTCTTTTATGACCATAGATATGCTGGAGAGATTCAGAGAAAAAGATGTAGGAAAGAAGAGCAAAGGAGGTAGAGGAAATTTTAACTTACCAACTTAATCTAAATGTATATTACAAATATAGAAAAGTAAAAGCTGCTGTACGACAGGAGTTCCTAGACTGGGGTTTGGGGATCCTTAGGGGGATCCATGGATGGATTTCTCGAAATGGGCAGACTCCTTGAAATTGCATGTAAATGTTTATGTGTTCATTTTTGTGGGGAGAGAAGATTTGTAGTTTTCCAAAGATTCTTAAAAGTTTAAGAATTACAGCCAAGGAGAAGAAAATACAGACTTAGGAAGGAAAAGGCAAGTTGTATGTTAGCGATTCATCTTTTTCCATTGGACATGTTTTGGGTATGTCATGGTTTGGGTTAAACCTTCCCATAGGGTTTCAAATAATTTGTTTTAGATTAGTTGTTTATACCTGGTTTAAGACTAGTTCAGTTAAACTTTCTTCCAAATGTTAATTTTTGAAGTGTCAAAAATTTTTTGTTAATGAGAAAACGGTAACAATATATAAATATATAAATTAAATTCCAACATTTCCTGGTGGTGTTCACACATTGTAAAATATAACGTATGAATGTAATGAGGGCATTTCTCAGTTATTTTCATTTTCTAAATGAGTTTTTAATTCAAGTTCACAATGATCTAGTCAACTTGATGTATACATAGGCCTCTCACAATGGCTTACGTTATAGGTAACCACGATGCGAACATCTGAACCTGCTAAACAGGTCTCAGTTCTAACTTAAAGTGTTACTTTTAAGGAGTTTAAGAAAAGTAAGATTCACAAGGCCTTTTAAGTCTCTGATTTTTCTTAATAAAGCTAATAGGCAGGATATCAACTACTAATGATCAAGGTACTCACATTGATAGCCATTTTGAAAATGGACTAGTGCATTAAATGTGATAATTGCGTTCCATAAAACAACCTTTGGTCAAAGCTAGACTGAGACTTTCTAAGATTATGTATCTTGTCGATATGTTCTTCTGATTGTTTTTAAGGGTGCTGAAAGTGTTCATGTATCCAGGACTTTGTCAGATTTTAATGGGAAAGATAACAATAATACAAAACTCTTACTCTTCTTTTAAAAATAACTCCTTTGTTTAAATTACATCCTCCTGTCTGTAGATGACTTTTGTGAATTGAATTGAATAATGGAAAAATGTTGTAAAAATATGCTGTAATCATCCAGGTCCTGCAGTGTAACCTACTTAGTATTTGATTTCTTCTTTGGCCCTAGGGGGTTATTGTTGAAAGTTAAGGTTGCTTAAGCCACTGTGTGATGAGTAATGCACATTAGTTTTTATTGTCTTATATGGAAATGTGGAGACTGTTGATGCTTGAAGGTAATTAGGTAGTACCTAGGAGAAGTACCTCTCCTTTGTCCTCTCCTACTAGCTTCACTTGCATATTACTGAGTAAACACAACGACAGTCTCATTTAAATGCATATGTGGGGCTTCCCTGAGGGCGCAGTGGTTAAGAATCCCCCCCCCCCCCCCCCCCCCCCCCGCCCAATGCAGGGGACACGGGTTTGATCCCTGGTCTGGGAAGATCCCACATGCCGCAGAGCAACTAAGCCCGTGTGCCACAACTACTGAAGCCCACACGCCTAGAGCCCGTGCTCTGCAACAAGAGAAGCCACCGCAATGAGAAGCCCGCGCACCGCAAAGAAGAGTAGCTCACGCTCTCCGCAACTAGAGAGAGCCCGCGCACAGCAACGAAGACCCAACGCAGCCAAAAATAAATAAATAAATTTATAATAAATAAAAAAATGCATATGTGAAAAACTGCAGTGAAATTTTATTTTTACAAAAGGTTTGTCTAAAGTTGGACGTGACAGGCATTTCTCAATTTCATTTCTTACAGATAACGGATTAAATGGACTGCTTAAAAATAATTATTTGACATTAAATTTTGGTAGATGAGATTGCACTAAAACTAGTTATATTTTTCAACTATATAAAATATAGGCATCTGAGAACACTTTATGATGTTTATCTAAAATATGGTCCAATGATATATGTCATTTGAGATTTTGTTTATTGTAAAGTTGACTTTTACATGTTGGTGTTGGTACAAGCTTTTCTAGTGCATCCCAGGTCGATTCTGTGAGCACCTTTAGAAAGTAAGCATTTAATAAATGTTTAACAAATGTATGATAAATGTGCTTTATGTAATCTAAAGTATCATATAAATGCATATAACTGTCACCACTACCATATGTGTTTCGCAGATCAGAGGGTAGTATTTACCAAGTTTTTCAGTTTTGCAGTTTGTTTTCTTGGCTCCCGCTTTTCAGATTGGCAGACTGAAGCATAGGTTGGTAAAATTTAAGGGTTGACAGTACCAAAATTTAGGTTAAAAATGAGCCCCGGGACTTCCCTGTTGGTGCAGTGGTTAAGGATCCGCCTACCAATGCAGGGGACACGGGTTCGATCCCTGGTCTGGGAAGATCCCACATGCCTCAGAGCTGCTAAGCCCGTGCACTTTAGGGCCTGCATGCTGCAACTACTGAGCCCGCATGCTGCAACTACTGAAGCTGGCGCGCCTAGAGCCCGTGCTCCGCAACAAGAGAAGCCACCACAATGAGAAGCCCGCACACCGCAAAGAAGAGTAGTTCCCACTCCCCGCAACTAGAAAAAGCCCGCGCGCAACAACAAAGACCCAACACAGCCAAAAAAAATGAACCCTAATTATCGATCCCATCATTAAGCCCGTATGGTCACACATTCTTTACCATAATAATATGGCTTGTTTTATATAAAAGAACAAGATCTTAATCTCCCTCACCTGTTTCTCCCCTCCCCCTCCCCCCCCCCCCCCCCCCCCCCCGCTCCCCACCTCTCTGGCAACCACCTGTTTCTTCTCTGTATCTGTGACTCTGTTTCTGGTTTGTCGTTTGCTTACTTGTTTTGTTTTTTAGATTCCACATATAAGTGAAATCATACAGTATCTGACTTATTTTACTTAGCATAATACCCTCTAGATCCCTCCATATTGTCACAAATGGCAAGATCTCATTCTTTTTCATGGCTGAGTAATACTGTGTGTGTGTGTGTGTGTAAATATATACGTATGCATACACACCGTATCTTCTTTATCTATTCATCTTTTTTTTTTGGCCACACCGCATGGCATGCGGGATCTTAGTTCCCCGAGAAGGGATTGGACCTGTGCCCCCTGCCATGGAAGCGCAGAGTCTTAACCACTGGACCGCCAGGGAAGTTCCTCCATTCATCTGTTGATGGGCACTTAGGTTGCTTACATTTCTTGGCTATTGTAAATAATGCTACATTGAACATAGGAGTTTTCTTTGGATATATACCCAGGAGTGGAATTGCTGGATCGAATGGTAGTTCTATTTTTAATTATTTGAGGAATCTCCATACTGTTTTCCATAGTGCCTGCTCTTACAGATTGTTTTTAAGGAAAAGACAGGACATGGTGAGATTTCATTATATTAGGCCTACTGAAAGTAGAACCTACTGTATTATCAAAAAAAAAAAATTAAGGTTTTAGTGTGGACATGAGTCTTACACTCAGTTTAATTACTAGGTAGGGAAATTAATTATTTCATAAGGAATGCATTCTTGTAGAGAACTTTTTAGAATTACAGTTTGGATATTTTAAATTTTATTTTAGTCAGTACTAATATAGGATTTAGTGTAAAATCGTTTGTGCTTTTATTTTGTTTTTATCCTAATTCCTGGTATTATTTTCCTACTCCTATTTTTTTCTACTTCAATTTCTTTACTTATTTTAAGTTTATTCTATTTTGCTTAATTGTATATCTGTTTTATCATATATATGTCTCAAAGATATACTTAAATATAGGTCTACAGTTGTTTGCTGTCATGTAATTTGACCCCTAAAACACAACTCTAATTATATTAGTTCCTTCCTTAAAAACCTTTGATGCTCTATCTTGTCATCCATATTAACTACAAACTCTTCAGTCCAGCCTTCAAGGTTGGCCACAATATGGCAATAACTCACCTATTGGGACTTCCCTGGTGGCTCAGTGGTTGGGAGTCCGCCTGCCAATGCAGGGGACACAGGTTCGAGCCCTGGTCTGGGAAGATCCCACATGCCACGTAGCAACTAAGCCCGTGCGCCACAACTGCTGAGCCTGCGCTCTAGAGCCCATGAGCCACAGCTACTGAGCTCGCGTGCTGCATCTACTGAAGCCCATGCGCCTAGAGCCTATGCTCCGCAATAGGAGAGGCCACGGCAATGAGAAGCCCGTGCACCACAACAAAGAGTAGCCCCCGCTCGCCACAACTAGAGAAAGCCCGCACGCAGCAACGAAGATCCCAACACAGCCAAAAATAAATAAATAAATAAATTTATTTTTAAAAAATCATAATAACTCACCTATCTTGCCACCTCTCCCTTCCTCAAGCCCTATATTCTAGCAAAACTAAACAGCTTACACGGTCTCTTGTTTAAGAATATTCTTAATACTAAGAATTCTTAATATTCTTAATATTAATTTAAGAATATACCTCACTATTACCCCATTCTAATTTCACTTTACTAGAAATGACTTTTTCTGCCTTCATTTCTGCCAATCTAAAACCTGCCTGCCCTTCAAGTTTTCCTGAAATGTACTGTCCTTCACAAAACTTTTACTGATTTTCCCACCTGCATGCAGTGTCTCTTCCAAACTTTCAGATTTCTAGTTTTGTTTTGTTTTTTTTTCACTCATAGTAAGCACATAGTTAATAGTTGTTAAATAATTACCTGACCATCCAAAGACTTTGAGATTAGTTGTTATTTGACAAATGTATCACTGACATAGTTTCCTAATGAGAAAAAAATGAGTAGCGTTCGGCAAAAGCAGGAAAGCTTTGACTAAAGTATCAGACCATTGCATTGCTGTCACAGACCCAAATGTCATCCTGTCCATGCTTCCTAGTGGATCTTTTTTTCTTTTTTTTTTTTGAAAGAACTTTGCTGATAGGCATTTATCTTTCCCTCCTTGATCCTTTCCATTTCTTGGTGGTTTTAGTTTTGGCCTGATCGTCATAGGTAGTTGTATGCTTTAGAAACCTCTCCATTCAGCAGGACCAGGGTCTGGCAGTACATGGGTGGTTTGAGCTTTGGAAACAGGTCAGGGGCCATGGCTCTGAAGGAGTGGAATAAGCAGAGGTACCAGACTGATACACCTTACCAGGTTGCATTTTCAACTTGCAAAGACTCGTCCAAAATAGGGTCTTTTTAACATACAAGGAGGATGCATAGGTACATATTTTAATAGAAAAAAAATTAAATTTGTTGAAATTAACTATTAAAACTTCTCAGGGAACAAAATTGTTTTCCTTTTAAAACTAATAAACACTCTTGAAGACTGCATAAACTTATTTTTTAGTCCCCTTGGGGAAAAAATGGCATTGAAAAAAAGCACATTCTGAAAGCTGTACTTTACTATCTGTATATATGCTGTCATATTTTCTAACTTTTTTTAAAAAACTGTATTTTCTTCCCAGTAGCTGGTCCAGCTTTTACAGTACTAGGACTGACTGCTTCTCAGATGGTGAACCCCTGACATACACACCACGTTTTCCCCCAAGTTGTGTACACTAATTATAGCAAGACACTAAGGAATGACCCACTTCATTTTGGAATTTATTTTATGCCACTTCAGACAATTATCTTTAAGAACAGATGAACTTGTGTTGTTTTAATACCATAGAGAGATGAATTTAAGCAGCTTTAAATATCATTGAGGGTTATTTCTTATTTGCCTCTTCTGTCTACTTTCAGGTTCTCAGAGCTCAATATATTCACTTAAGAGAGTCTTCTAAAAAACGAAGATGATTTGTAATAAGTAAGTTAGAACTGAGGATACGCATGAAGAGTTGGATAATGGAACATGGAAGGTTCTAATTTCCCTAATGTGGTTTTGGTATTGTAAAGGTTACTCTGTTGTGCCCTTAGGAGATATTTTAAGTTTTCTGGAAAGAGAATAAAGAAAGATTATCACCCAAAACTCAGACAAGGGAAAAGGTGCCAAAACCAAATGAAGAAAGTAAAATGTGGGCAGAATGCCCGTATGTGTCTCAAAGTGAACAATTAGACTGTGTCTTCTGTTGTGACAGTGTGATTTATTGACATTTCTATGAGCCTTCCTGATTTTAATAGTGGTGAGATGTCACTTTCAGGTTCATATGGGGGGACTTCCCTGGCGGTCCAGAGTCCAGCTTAAGACTCTGCTCTTCCACTGCATGTTCATATGGTAATCCTATATATGTGTACATCATTTAAAATCATATAAAGCAAAAAAGGGCGGATTTCCAGGTGGTCCAGTGGTTAGGACTCAGCGCTCTCACAGCCGGGGCCCGGGTTCAGTCCCTGGTCGGGGAACTAAGATCCCACAAGCCACGCAGCGTGGTGCCCCCCAACCCCCGAAAAAAAAAAAAAATAGAATAAAGCACTTTAATTCCAATTTTTTAAAGAAGGAAAAGTCTTATTTTCTAACTTATTAAGTAGAGAATTCCCATGTGAATTGATCCCTTCGTCTGTCTGATTTTTAAACTTTTCACCTAGCAATTCTGTCTCTGCTGTCTAGCTTAAGACTGAGACCATTGATATATGTAATACATATACATATTCATAAAGAACTGCATTAGCTAGATTATGCTGCAGCAACAAACCACCTCCCAATCTAGGTGGCTTAAACAATGAAGGATTTGTTTCTCACTGCATGGCCATGATAGATCAGCAGGGGAGCTCTGCTCGTGTCACTCAGTGATCCAGGCAGATGGAACAACCACCTTCTCGTACACTATTGGTCACCATGCTAAGAGGGAAATGAAGTCTGAAGGGTCTCTCACTAGCTCAGAAGTGACTCACATTGCTTATTTCACAACATGATGGCCAGATCTAGTCATGTAGTCCCATGTAACTAGGCAGGGCCAGGAAGCACAACACTGCCTGTGCCAGGGAGACAGCTGAAAATATATGATAAACAACACTATTCTTTTGGTCACCAGATAGTCGATCTACTCTCTCTCACAGGCAAAATACACTCACTTCCTCCCCAAGTAGGGAACCCCAAGGTCCTATCAAATCATGGCATCAGGCTTGAAGTCCAGGATCTCTGAGTGATGCAAGGATGTGATGACTGGTGGTCTATTCGTGAGGAGATGGTGCACATAGTAGCCTCTACATCAGGCCCAGATGTTGCTCTTTTTGATCCATAGACTTATGAAAGAAGTTGACAAACGATTGGCTGCCCTCACATACAATATACAGTGGTGACCAGCGGCAGGATGATAAAAATAAACACTCCCATTTGAAAGGGGGAAGAACAGGAGACATACAGCGGTCAGTGGACTGCAGCAAACTCTGCAGTTCCTCTGAGCAGTCATTGAGAGGACCCCTCCAGGGATGGGGAATGTTCTTGAAGAGACCCTGACTTGGCTCCTTAGCTCACTTGTCTGTTCTTTCTTTGCTCCCCTAGCTCCAGCTTATTGGACCTCCTCCTCCTCCTCCTCCTCCTCCTCCTCCTCCTCCTCCTCCTTTTTTTCCTCTTATGTTCCTTGGCTGTATCCCAAATGGACAATGAGGAATATACCCCTTTAAGGGGATGAACAGCTTTCTTAGTCCACTTCCTGCCATAGATGCTTGGGAACCCAAAGATCATTTTAAGAAGGCTTGAATAGTCATAGGCTCTCAAGCCCAGGCTGGTGGTCGTTTTGGCCGTATAACTCTCAAAAACTTAGTTGGATTTTTACTTATTTGTTTCCAGTCAGCTCCATGTGCCCTAGCCACGTCCACAATTCTTTTCTAACCATACTTCATAGATTTGCTGCATAACTCTGCCTTATTGGTCTCATACTTCTTCCTTGACTTAATTTTGAATACAGGTATTTCTGCCATAATGCCGTATATGCTTTCCTGAATTCTGCAGAATTGCACACTAAAATAAACAGGGCTTATGGGAAAAACAGGATTGGGCAGACCACTCAAAAGCTGCGGAACACTGTAACCAGTGCACTAATAAAAGCAAAATTAATTAAAATAAAAACAGTAGCATATTAAATCTCCAGTGGCATATGCACTCAGCATCAGTCGGTTGGAGCTTTACAGACTAAATCCCTTGGGTGCTTGTTTCCTCCTCTGAGATTTTGGGGTCTTGAAGACATTTACGTATAATAGAGACTAATTTCATTACAGTAAAAATTTGATCTATGGTATGGTGTATGCTTCAGCAATCAAAAACTTTCTTTCTTTTTTAAACACAGGAGGAAAAACATATACCCTCAACTTCATCAGATATAAAGTGGAAAGTGCAGTGGTTCATGAAGCAGCTGAACCAGCCACAACTTGCATTAAAGGAAGGTACAGAAGTGGGATGTTTAGCTTTTTTCTTAGTGTTTTCATATATTGCTAAAGCTTTCTTTTTGATTTGGGAAAGCTTTCTCCTGATCAAACAGGAAAATTTCGTATAAACCAACATGACTTCTGTGTTATATTGACATCATTTCCCTATTTACTAATAGCATGTGAACTAATTTACATCAAAGAAACGTGCTTTGTAGCAAAACAGACTAAGAGACTGCTTTGGTGAGAGAACCTCTCTTTAGTCTCTTTTTAGAAAAGCTATTTTATTCAGCACTACCTTAATCAGTTGGGAGGTTTTATCAGTGGTTGTGAAGGCCAAAACTTTCACTTGATCCTTGCCTCAAGATTGAATTCTGATCAGCATTTGTAGCTCAGAGACCTTCTCAGTTGTGTGTTAGGCACTTGCTTCTTCTAACCCTACAAATCACTGACCTTCTGGACTCCTTTTCTCATGATTGGAAACTGACTGATTCTTTTCTGAATTCATCCTTTTCAAATAATAATGTGTCAAATACAGCCAAGAGTAACCAACACACTCTCTTAATAGTCCATTTTCCCACTAGAGCTATAAGTTTTTATGGCATATTAACTCTCTTCACCACTGTGCAATATGAGCTGCTCTCCTTTTAGCCTCTGATAACTTTTTCCTTGCCTCCTTCTACCCAGCTCCTAAGCCTTCACCATATACTTTAGGTTTTTTGGTGAGGCAGCACCACACTTCTGGATTCCACCTGTATCAGCTAGGAGAGGCCAGGTTATGCTGCAGTAGTAAACAACACAAGATCTCAGTGGCTTTGTAGTGGGAAGCAGCAGCATAGCACAGGGAGATCAGCTCAGTGCTTTTCGACCACCTAGGGGGTGGGATAGGGAGGGTGAGAGGGAGGTTCAAGAGGGAGGAGATATGGGGATATATGTATGCATATGGCTGATTCACTTTGTTGTACAACAGAAACTAACACCTAACACAGCATTGTGAAGCAATTATACTCCAGTAAAGATGTATTCAAAAAAAAAAAAAAAAAAGATCTCAGTGGCTTTGAAAACATGCTCTCCTTCAAATTAAATAAAAAACAAAAAATTTTAAAGATCCACAGCATTATGCATATCCTGTGGGTCATTTTGTTACTTAGTGTCCCAGGTTGATAGCAGTCATAGCAGTCATCACCTTAAGGATTGCTTGTCCCTGTCTCAGAGGGAAGAGAGGTCTGGAGGGTCTCATATTGCTCTTCCATGTATCACTTCTACTCAGCTGTACTGGCTGGAAATAGTCACACAGCCCCACCCAACTACAGGGGAGGGGGCAGGGTCAGAAAGTGCAGGTCTGTCATGTGCCCAGAAGGCCGAGGGTCAGGGGTATTTCGGAAGAACAAATTGACCACTACCACAGAGGATATCCTTTCATTTATTTTTCTTTGTCTTCATGATTTTGTTTTATTCCTATCTTTTTCTGGTTAATTGAATTTTACTGTCTCTCCTCCCTTGCTTAATTTGAGATAATTAATGTGAGTAAATTTATTTACTGGTACTTATAGTAGTTTACATTATTTCCACGGGTCAGAAGTTTGGGCAATACAAAATAAAGCTACTATGATTTTCCTACTTAAAATGCAAGGTACAAAACTGATGCAAAAAGGTATGTGGTTACAGGAATAATTGAGTTTTAATTATTTTGGAATGTCATTTGTCATAGTAGAAATAGACCATGAGCTTTGGAGTCAGGCAGGCCTGGAGTCAAACGTTGCTTCTGTCATTTAATAGATAGGTGATCTTAGACAAATAATTTGACCTCTCAGAGGCATAATTTCCTCTTTTATAAATACAAAAAAGTATAAATATATCTATTCAGATGTCAAGTAAAACATGGTGGCATTTATCACCATTTCTTCCTGAAATTCTACTAAAATGAAAGTAAAATAATTTTTTATGATTAATTAATTGATTGATTTGGCCACACCGTGCGGCTTGTGTGATCTTAGTTCCCCAACCAGAGATTGAAGCTAGGCCCTCAGCAGTGAAAGCACAGAGTCCTAACCATCGGACTGCCAAGGAATTCCCTAAATAATTTTTTTAAAAGAATAAATCCATAAGGAGAGAAAATGGAAGAGAGACAATAGCAGAGGAATGATAGAAATCGTTGTGAATTATGTATTATAATCATAATAGTGTAAGCAATAATACTGTAAGCAATAATGTTAAATAATAATTGATTATAATAATTTTATTATTAAAATTATTATTTTAATAATAAGACAATATTATTTATTTTAATAATAATAATATTTATATTTTATTTATATTTTAATATATTTTATATTTTATTATATATTTATATTGTATATATTATATTTTAATATATTTTATTTATAACTGATTAATAATAATATTTAATAATATTATTTATTAATAATAATAAAAGCAATAATAGTGTAAGCAATACTGACTTAACAAAAAAGTGATACAACTATATGGGGAGGATGAAGGGAGAGTTGGGAGCAATAAGGTAAGAAAACTATAGTGGGAGACAAGTGGTACTATCTAAAATTGAAAAAATAAAAAAAGTCAAGAAATAGAAATATAATCACAGGGACTTCCATGGTGGTCCAGTGGGTAAGACTCGGCATTTTCACTGCTGAGGGCCCAGGTTCAGTCCCTGGTCAGGGAACTAAGATCCCACGTGCCATGCGGCATGGCCAGAAAAATAAAGGAAATATAATCAAATTGTTTAGAAATATGAAAGTAAATACAAGGGGAAGGGGATTAGGAACCAAGATGGCGGAGTAGAAGGACGTGCTCTCACTCCCTCTTGCGAGAACACCAGAATCACAACTAGCTGCTGGACAGTCATTGACAGGAAGACACTGGAACTCACCAAAAAAGATACCCCACATCCAAAGACAAAGGAGAAGCCACAATGAGCAGGTAGGAGGGGCGCAATCACAGTTAAATCAAATCCCATAACTGCTGGGTGGGTGACTCACAGACTGGAGAATACTTATACCACAGAAGTCCACCCACTGGAGTGAAGGTTCTGAGCCCCACGTCAGAGTTCCCAACCTGGGGGTCCGGCAACGGGAGAAGGAATTCCTAGAGAATCAGACTTTGAAGGCTAGTGGGATTTGATTGCAGGACTTCGACAGGACTGGGGGAAACAGAGACTCCACTCTTGGAGGGCACACAGAAAATAGTGTGTGCATTGGGACCCAGGGGAAGGAGCAGTGACCCCAGGGGGGACTGAACCTACCTGCTAGTGTTGGAGGGTCTCCTGCAGAGGCGGGGCGGGGGGTGGCTGTGGCTCACCGTGGGGACAAGGACACTGGCAGCAGAAGTTCTGGGAAGTACTCCTTGGCGTGAGCCCTCCCAGAGTCCGCCAGTAGCCCCACCAAAGAGCCCAGGTAGGCTCCAGTGTTGGGTTGCCTCAGGCCAAACAACCAACAGGGAGGGAACCCAGCCCCACCCATCAGCAGTCAAGCGGATTAAAGTTTTACTGAGCTCTGCCCACCAGAGCAACAGTCAGCTCTACCCACCACCAGTCCCTCCCATCAGGAAACTTGCACAAGCCTCTTAGATAGCCTCATCAACCAGAGGGCAGACAGCAGAGGCAAGAAGAACTACAATCCTGCAGCCTGTGGAACAAAAACCACATTCACAGAAAGATAGACAAGATGAAAAGGCAAAGGGCTATGTACCAGATGAAGGAACAAGATAAAACCCCAGAAAAACAACTAAATGAAGTGGAGATAGGCAACCTTCCAGAAAAAGAATTCAGAATAATGATAGTGAAGATGATCCAGGACCTCGGAAAAAGAATGGAGGCAAAGATCGAGAAGATGCAAGAAACGTTTAACAAAGACCTAGAAGAATTAAAGAACAAACAAACAGAGATGAACAATACAATAACTGAAATGAAAAGTACGCTAGAAGGAATCAATAACGGAGTAACTGAGGCAGAAGAACGGATAAGTGACCTGGAAGACAGAATGGTGGAATTCACTGCTGCGGAACAGAATAAAGAAAAAAGAATGAAAAGAAATGAAGACAGCCTAAGAGACCTCTGGGACAACATTAAACGCAACAACATTTGCATTATAGGGGTCCCAGAAGGAGAAGAGAGGGAGAAAGGACCCGAGAAAATATTTGAAGAGATTATAGTCGAAAACTTCCCTAACATGGGAAAGGAAATAGCCACCCAAGTCCAGGAAGCGCAGAGAGTCCCATACAGGATAAACCCTGGGAGAAACACGCCGAGACACATAGTAATCAAAAACTGGCAAAAATTAAAGACAAAGAAAAATTATTGAAAGCAGCAAGGGAAAAACGACAAATAACATACAAGGGAACTCCCATAATGTTAGCAGCTGATTTCTCAGCAGAAACTCTACAAGCCAGAAGGGAGTGGCATGATATACTTAAAGTGATGAAAGGGAAGAACCTACAACCAAGATTACTCTACCTGGCAAGGATCTCATTCAGATTCAATGGAGAAATCAAAAGCTTTACAGACACGCAAAAGCTAAGAGAATTCAGCACCACCAAACCAGCTCTACAACAAATGCTAAAGGAACTTCTCTAAGTGGGAAACACAAGAGAAGAAAAGGACCTACAAAAACAAACGCGAAACAATTAAGAAAATGGGCATAGGAACATACATATTGATAATTACCTTAAACGTGAATGGATTAAATGCTCCAACCAAAAGACACAGGCTTGCTGAATGGATACAAAAACAAGACCCATCTATATGCTGTCTACAGGAGACCCATTTCAGACCTAGGGACACATACAGACTGAAAGTGAGGGGATGAAAAAAGATATTCCATGCAAATGGAAATCAAACCTGGAGTAGCAATACTCATATCAGATAAAATAGACTTTAAAATAAAGAATGTTACAAGAGACAAGGAAGGACACTACATAATGATCAAGGGATCAATCCAAGGAGAAGATATAAGAATTATAAATATATATGCACCCAACATAGGAGCACCTCAATACATAAGGCAACTGCTAACAGCTATAAAAGAGGAAATCGACAGTAACACAGTAATAGTGGGGGACTTTAACACCTCACTTACACCAATGGACAGATCATCCAAAATGAAAATAAATAAGGAAACAGAGGCTTTAAATGACACAATAGACCAGATAGATTTAATTGATATTTGTAGGACATTCCATCCCAAAACAGCAGATTACACGTTCTTCTCAAGTGTGCACGGAACATTCTCCAGGATAGATCACATCTGGGGTCACAAATCAAGCCACAGTAAATTTAAGAAAATTGAAATCATATCAAGCATCTTTTCTGACCACAACGCTATGAGATTAGAAATCAATTACAGGGGGAAAAAAACGTAAAAAACACAAACACATGGAGGCTAAACAATATGTTACTAAATAATCAAGAGATCACTGAAGAAATCAAAGAGGAAATCAGAAAATACCTAGAGACAAATGACAATGAAAACATGACGATCCAAAACCTATGGGATGCAGCAAAAGCAGTTCTAAGAGGGAAGTTTATAGCTATACAAGCCTACCTCAAGAAACAAGAAAAATCTCAAATAAACAATCTAACCTTACACCTAAAGGAACTAGAGAAAGAAGAACAAACAAAACCCAAAGTTAGCAGAAGGAAAGAAATCATAAAGATCAGAGCAGAAATAAATGAAATAGAAACAAAGAAAACAATAGCAAAGATCAATAAAACTAAAAGCTGGTTCTTTGAGAAGATAAACAAAATTGATAAACCATTAGCCAGACTCATCAAGAAAAAGAGGGAGAGGACTCAAATCAATAAAATTAGAAATGAAAAAGGAGAAGTTACAACAGACACCACAGAAATACAAAGCATCCTAAGAGACTACTACAAGCAACTCTATGCCAATAAAATGGACAACCTGGAAGAAGTGGACAAATTCTTAGAAAGGTATAACCTTCCCAGACTGAACCAGGAAGAAATAGAAAATATGAACAGACCAATCACAAGTAATGAAATTGAAACTGTGATTAAAAATCTTCCAACAAAAAAAAGTCCAGGACCAGATGGCTTCACAGGTGAATTCTATCAAACATTTAGAGAAGAGCTAACACCCATCCTTCTCAAACTCTTCCAAAAAATTGCAGAGGAAGGAACACTCCCAAACTCATTCTATGAGGCCACCATCACCCTGATACCAAAACCAGACAAAGATACTACAAAAAAAAAAATTACAGACCAGTATCACTGATGAATATAGATGCAGAAATCCTCAACAAAATACTAGCAAACAGAATCCAACAACACATTAAAAGGATCATACACCATGATCAAGTGGGATTTATGCCAGGGATGCAAGGATTCTTCAATATATGCAAATCAATCTGATAAACCATATTAACAAATTGAAGAATAAAAACCGTATAATCATCTCAATAGATGCAGAAAAAGCTTTTGACAAAATTCAACACCCATTTATGATAAAAACTCTCCAGAACGTGGGCATAGAGGGAACCTACCTCAACATAATAAAGGCCATATACGACAAACCCGCAGCAAGCATCATTCTCAATGGTGAAAAACTGAAAGCATTTCCTCTAAGATCAGGAACAAGACAAGGATGTCCACTCTCACCACTATTATTCAACATAGTTTTGGGGCTTCCCTGGTGGTGCAGTGGTTAAGAGTCCGCCTGCCAATGCAGGGGACACGGGTTCAAGCCCTGGTCCAGGAAGATCCCACATGCTGCGGAGCAGCTAAGCCCATGCGCCACAACTACTGAGCCTGCACTCTAGAGCCTGCGAGCCACAACTACTGAGCCCACACGCTGCAACTACTGAAGCCCGCGTGCCTAGAGCCCGTGCTCCGAAACAAGAGAAGCCACCTCAATGAGAAGCCCACGCACCGCCATGAAGAGTAGCCCCCGCTCGCCGCTACTAGAGAAAGCCCGAGCACAGCAACGAAGACCCAATGTAGCCAAAAATAAATAAATTAACACAAAACAAAACAAAACAAAACATAGTTTTGGAAGTCCTAGCCATGACAATCAGAGAAGAAAAAGAAATAAAAGGAATCCAAATTGGAAAAGAAGAAGTAAAACTGTCACTGTTTGCAGATGACATGATACTATACATAGAGAATCCTAAAGATGCCACCAGAAAACTACTAGAGCTAATCAGTGAATTTGATAAAGTTGCAGGATACAAAATTAATGCACAGAAATCTCTTGCATTCCTATACACTAATGATGAAAAATCTGAAAGAGAAATTAAGGAAACACTCCCATTTACCACTGCAACAAAAAGAATAAAATACCTAAGAATAAACCTACCTAGGGAGACAAAAGACCTGTATGCAGAAAACTATAAGATACTGATGAAAGAAATTAAAGATGATACCGGACTTCCCTGGTGGCGTAGTGGTTAAGAACCTGCCTGCCAATGCAGGGGACACGGGTTCGAGCCCTGGTCTGGGAAGATCCCACATGCCGCAGAGCAACTAAGCCCGTGCGCCACAACTACTGAGCCTGCGCTCTAGAGCCCACGAGCCACAACTACTGAGCCCACGTGCCACAACTACTGAACCCGCGTGCCTAGAGCCCGTGCTCTGCAACAAGAGAAGCCACCGCAATGAGAAGCCCGTGCACCACAACGAAGAGTAGCCCCTGCTTGCCGCAACTAGAGGAAGCCCGTGCGCAGCAACGAAGACCCAACACAGCCATTAATAAATAAATAAATTAAAAAAAAAAAAAAGATGATACCAACAGGTGGAGAGATATACCATGTTCTTGGATTGGAAGAATCAATATTGTGAAAATGACTGTACTACCCAAAGCAATCTGCAGATTCAGTGCAATCCCTATCAAATTACCAATGGCAGTTTTTACAGAACTAGAACAAAAAATCTTAAAATTTGTATGGAGACACAAAAGACCCCGAATAGCCAAAGCAGTCTTGAGGGAAAAAGACAGAGCTGGAGGAATCAGACTCCCTGACTTCAGACTATACTACAAAACTACAGTAATCAAGACAATATGGTACTGGCACAAAAACAGAAACAGAGATCAATGGAACAGGATAGAAAGCCCAGAGATAAACCCATGCACCTATGGTCAACTAATCTATGACAAAGGAGGCAAGGATATACAATGGAGAAAGGACAGTCTCTTCAATAAGTGGTGCTGGGAAAACTGGACAGCTACATGTAAAAGAATGAAATTAGAATACTCCCTAACACCATACACAAAAATAAACTCAAAATGGATTAGAGACCTAAATGTAAGACTGGACAGTATAAAACTCTTAGAGGAAAACATAGGAAGAACACTGTTTGACATAAATTACAGCAAGATCTTTTTTGACTCACCTCCTGGAGTAATGGAAATAAAAACAAAAATAAACAAATGAGACCTAATGAAGCTTCAAAGCTTTTGCACAGCAAAGGAAACCATAAACAAGACAAAAAGACAACCCTCAGAATGGGAGAAAGTGTTTGCAAACGAATCAACGGACAAAGGATTAATCTCCAAAATATATAAACAGCTCATGCAGCTCAATATTAAAAAAAAAAACAACCCAATCCAAAAATGGGCAGAAGACCTAAATAGACATTTCTCCAAAGAAGACATACAGATGGCCAAGAAGCACATGAAAAGCTGCTCAACGTCACTAATTATTAGAGAAATGCAAATCAAAACTACAGTGAGGTATCACCTCACACCAGTTAGAATAGGCGTCATCAGAAAATCTACAAACAACAAATGCCGGAGAGGGTGTGGAGAAAAGGGAACCCTCTTGCACTGTTGGTGGGAATGTAAATTGATACAGCCACTATGGAGAACAGTATGGAGGTTCCTTAAAGAATTAAAAATAGAATTACCATATGACCCAGCAATCCCACTACTGGGCATATACCCAGAGAAAACCATAATTCAAAAAGACACATGCACCCCAATGTTCATTGCAGCACTATTTACAATATCCAGGTCATGGAAACAACCTAAATGCCCATCGACAGACAAATGGATAAAGAAGAGGTGGTACATATATACAATGGAGTATTACTCAACCATAAAAAGGAACGAAATTAGGTCATTTGTAGAGACGTGGATGGATCTATAGACTGTCATACAGAGTGAAGTAAGTCAGAAAGAGAAAAACAAATATCGTATATTAACGCATATAATGTGGAACCTAGAAAAATGATACAGATGAACCGGTTTGCAGGGCAGAAATAGAGACACAGATGTAGAGAACAAATGTATGGACACCAAGGGAGGAAAGCGGCGGGGGGGTGGGGTGATGAATTGGGCGATTGGGATTGACATGTATACACTGATGTGTATAAAATTGATGACTAAGAAGGACCTGCTGTATAAAAAAATAAATAAAATAAAATTCAAGAATTAAAAAAAATAATAAATTTTAAAAAAAGAAGAAGAAGAATACAAGGGGAAGGGGAAGAGGAACAGCTAAAAGGAACACTCTTGTCTCAGGTATGGGACTCAGATGGGATGGAGCAGGCAGAGGATGGCTGCTTTTGTTATAAACCTTGCAGTATATTTGACTTGTGAAACTGTGTATGATTTTCCTGAGTGATTACTTTGATAAAAAATTTAAAATAAGTTTAAAAATCAACCCCAAAGTTTTGTAGTGAATATTAACTAAAAATAATAAATAATGAGCACCTTTACAATTCTGTGCACATAGCAGGTATTCATTAAATACTAGTTTCCTTCCTTTTGTCAATTAGATAGGGTATGTGCTTGCAGTAATATTCATATGACTCAGAGGTTAGGTGGTTGGCTAAGCAGCAATGTGAGGTATGTCACAAAGCAAATTATGTGCCTTTCTCATCTTTTTTTTTAATGGATGGTTTTATTTTTCTTGGAACCATATCAACCTTATGGTTACTGTTTCTTAGAATTTAGACTTCTGTGCAACTGACACATGAAAAATCACCTGGTTAGTGAGTGGATCTAGAGAACTATGCATAGAACACATTTAAAAATACTTAGCAACTTTGAAATTACTCTAAGAAACCTGAAAACAATAATATCTATACCTAGATTATAAATTATTTAAGGCCAGTGACATTTCTCTCTCTTCTGTAGTTGTCAGTTAGCTGCTTTATTTTCCTGGTCCACAGTACCTAGCCCACTACTCCCTTTGTTCCATGAGCTCTCACTGTGGTGGATGGTGGTGACTGATATTGAAAAGAAAACCAGCCAGCATAAGGTCCTTGCGTGTTTCATGGACAACACATATTGTGTAACTAGACTGTAAACTCCTTGGGGACACAGACCATATATTCTGCCATGTCAGTACATCCAGGATAATGAATGCTATGCAAAAACAGATATTCACTTAGTCATCAAATATACACTGAACACCTACTAAGTGCTGGTAGTCACTGTGCTAAGCTCTAAGAATACCTCAGTGGACTGGACAGGTAATGACTCCCGCTGTCTTAGAAGTTACATTCTAACAGAATGTTTGTTGAATTCATGTAACCCAGTAAAGTGATGGCCCACACTGAACCATTTAAACAGGATAAAGAATTGCATATATAAAGAGTTTAATCATTTTAAGATATGTTTGTTGTGTGATGTCAGTGCATGCTATAAGAAGGAAATAAGAGATATCTGATCTTTTTTCTCTTTGCTTTTCTTTGCAGATAAGATGCTCCACGTCATTTGCAGCTTTCTTCAAAAGAAAAATCACTAGTGCTCTGCTCTTGCCATAATACCAAACCTTTTGACTTACGCTTTGGTGCTGCAACACTGGAAGAATTGCACACAGGTTCCAGGAATACCTTTTTTTTCATTTGAGTGATTCTTTGTGGATGGAAAAAGATTTGAGTCTTAATAATTACCCTGTTTTAAAGCTATTTCTCTATAGTCTGAACTGCTTAATAAATTAGGCCACTTACCAATGAGCCACACAGTCAGTTCTTGTCAGGAGCTGGTTGAAAACTGTGCTGTGCATGTAACAGGAATGGCACAAGAAGATAGCCGTCGTGGTCAAGTGCCATCTACCTTTTATCATGGTGCCAACCAGGAACTTGACCTGTCCACCAAAGTGTACAAAAGGGAATCAGGAAGTCCTTATTCTGTGTTAGTGGACACCAAGATGAGCAAACCACATCTCCATGAAACAGAAGAACAGCCATATTTCAGGGAGACAAGAGCAGTGTCTGACGTGCATGCTGTTAAAGAAGACCGGGAGAATTCTGATGACACAGAAGAGGAGGAGGAGGAGGAAGTCTCCTACAAAAGGGAGCAGATCATAGTGGAGGTAAACCTTAATAATCAAACATTAAATGTATCTAAAGGGGAAAAGGGTGTCTCTTCTCAGTCCAAAGAGACTCCTGTTCTTAAGACAAGCAGTGAGGAGGAAGAGGAAGAGAGTGAGGAAGAGGCCACGGATGACAGTAATGACTATGGAGAAAACGAAAGGCAGAAGAAAAAGGAGAAGATAGTGGAGAAAGTCAGCGTTACACAAAGGAGAACGAGGAGAGCTGCCTCTGTTGCCGCAGCTGCCGCCTCCCCTACTCCCAGAGCTACAAGAGGTCGTAGGAAGAGTGTAGAGCCACCTAAGCGTAAGAAGCGGGCCGCAAAGGAGCCCAAAGCGCCAGTCCAGAAAGCTAAGTGTGAAGAGAAAGAGACTCTGACCTGTGAGAAGTGCCCCAGGGTGTTTAATACTCGCTGGTACCTGGAGAAGCACATGAACGTTACTCATAGGCGCATGCAGATTTGTGATAAGTGTGGCAAGAAGTTTGTCCTGGAAAGTGAGCTGTCCCTTCACCAGCAAACAGACTGTGAAAAAAATATTCAGGTAGGTTTCATCACCAAGAGGGCAAACTTTCCAGGATAGAACCTGGCTGTTCACACTCACCTGGTATCTGCCCAAGAGAATAAATACAATAGAGGCTGAAGGGACAGTTTTCACCAATTTATCTTTTCAAAAGCCCCTGCTTTGGTCTTTTCAAAACCAGGCTTAACATTTTCTTTCAAAAGCATTAAATTTAACTGACGCTGGACTAGTGGGAACCCAGGTACATTGGAAGGGGGGATCTGTTACAGGTGATTGGCAAGGAGGTAAAGTCAACACCGACTTTGCACTGAGATTTACTCTTGTAAGACATGTAATATAATTCATTCTGGCATCTTCTCTGTCAAGGTGGGAGATACCAAGTAAAGGTCAGGAGTAGAGAGAGGTCCTTTTCTGAGGTTTGAAAGGGTGCCAGATGCTAGTGCAGCTGATGGGGACAAAAAGCATAATGACTCAGACTGGTGGAAATGGAAGATCTCCAGGAGTGAGTTTGCTTTTACCAGTGGAGAGATGACAAGACTAAATTTGTCAAGAGGCTGAGCCCATGGGAATATGCAGACTTTAAACGAGGCTGAGCTGGTTGAAAATATTGCCCACGTGGCAGTAGGGTTATATAATGCTATGGTGCAGTATTGTTAAGGTAACAAAACATGGTATTCAAACAAGGCTAGTCCTTGAAAGGACTATATTGTGACAGGTTAAGAGGTGTGCTAATTATATCATGTTGAGTGAATTATATTTTGTTGAGCTATGTTGGTTTGCACATGTGAATGCCTATTAATGAATATTCATAAAAGGTAAGTCTATTGATATCTCCAAAAGATATGTAAAATAGAAATTTCTTGTACCATATTTAAGCTAAACTTCTTTTAGAAGATGAAATTGTTTTGTTTCAGTGTGTTTCTTGGAATACTCCTGATTTGGAGTGCTCCTTATTTTTCTTGTTTCTTTCTTGCTTTTAATCGACAACCAAGATCATTGCTTTACTTTAAAAATATAAATTATATTTTTATAATTTTTAAAAATTATAAAATTTTTTAAAAATATAAATTATATTTGCTAAAAATTCACTGCTTTTTGATTCGTCAGTTGTGACTTGATCTCTGACACGCTTGGTAAATAAAAGAAGACTGAATCATGGTGCCTACCCTCCAATAACTGCTGGTGCCCAGGGCCTGGTTCTGAATTGGTTGCAACAGTTCAGGCCAAAAGGAGTGCAATGCTGTGCTGCGCCCTAGGGGTCAAACTTAGTTCTGTAATGATTCATTGCTGAAAAAGGTATATCTTGATCTTGATGTTTATATAGTTGGGTTTTTTTTTACTTAAATTTGCTTCATTAAGTACAGAAAACATTTAATAAGTCCTTTTTTTGTGTGACTTTCTTCGCTATTCCTCACCATAATTTCATTTAAACTTGTGTTTAGATCTTGTGGATTCTGCTAAAGGAACTCTTTTTGCATATCTAATCCTGATGACCTGGTAACAAGTAAAAATTAAAACTGTGCCCTACAAAATAGCTTATAGGAGTTGTCTGTCCTTTTCTCGAGCAGTATCCAACCAGAGGCTTATCTTTGTGACTCTTCTCAGAGTCCTTGTTTCCTGAAGGGATAATGTGTTCAGAGATCTTTATTTACAGTGAATAACAACTTGCTCCCTTCGGTATCACAGAGTCTGATGGTTACCTAGAACTTCCTAATATTGTTTTTAACCAGAAGTATTTTATTTTGATACATGTTATGATAGCCTAGACTAGTAATGATCCATGATACAGGGAACTAGGCAGGACCGCCTGTGTCTCCTGCAGGTGCCTGTGTGAGAGATCTGGAGCGGGGCTCCCCGGGAAAAGGGAGGATGAGACCATCAGCTGAGGGGTCATATTAAATTCTGCCAGGGGGAAATGTTTAATAGAGAAAATTCGATTTGGGAAAATATAATAAAATCTCGATAATTTGTGTCAATGAAGGCTCCAAATGCATTCTCTAAGCTACAAAAACATTGTTATACTTCTACAGATATATAATCATTAATGTATGCTTTATCTTGTTTTTATTTATGTTAATTGAAAATTAGTTTGTATTCTCTGGTAAACACGTATTAACTGCATAGTAACCCATGTGTAGGAAACAGCTGCTCTTGGTAATCCATATACAAAAAAAAAAAAAAACTTGAAGGTTCTTTTCAAAGGTACAATGCTAACTCGATAAAAGCAGTCAGTTCTTTGATATTAGTGGAACTTCCTTTTTGCCTTCCTTTTTGCCATTGTCTTCATACTCCCCAAAGTGTCTCTAAAAAACTTCATCTTGGAAAATAGAACATAAGGATGTTGGTGTTGGAATCTGGGCTCCGTGGATTTGTTTGGATTCTGGCCTGTGCCACGAATCTAAAGCACACCCATTTCATGGGACTTCCCTGGTGGTCCAGTGGTTAGGACTCAGCACTTTCACTGCCGTGTCCCAGGTTCAACCAATCCCTGGTCAGGAGAACTAAGATCCTGCAAGCTGTGCAGCTTGGCCAAAAAATAATAATAATAAAGCACACCCATTTCAGCTGCCAGTCAGCAGGCGTGGCTTTCTGGAAGCTCCTATAAATAAAGATTATTTCTATTTATCCTGCTCAGTGTGTTTCCTGTAATAAATCATTCAAGAAACTCTGGTCCCTTCATGAACATATCAAGATCGTCCATGGATATGCAGAAAAGAAATTTTCCTGTGAAATTTGTGAGAAGAAATTCTATACCATGGCTCATGTACGGAAACACATGGTTGGTAAGTTTTTTCTGTTGCTTTTCTCGCACACCTATAATTTTCCATTGTTCTTTGGTGTGTTTTATGCTTTGGATTGGGCGGGATATGAGGAACTGTCTTATTTGAATCAGTTTTGACTTGCTGAAACTAAATACAACGTGTCTTCAGTAAGCATCACCAAATTGGATGGTAGAGTCTTCCACACGCAGGTTTCTTTTCAACATTGTTATTTTTTTCCTTCAGAACTTTGCTGTTAAAGCCTCACAGATTAGAGAGTAATCAATTAAGATGGCATGACCACCTTACAGTAGGACATATCTCTTTTCCCGTTTGAGCCTTTTGGTGGACTGTTTTTGAGTATAAGTGCATTCTGTGTTGCAGCACACACGAAAGACATGCCATTTACCTGTGAAACCTGTGGAAAGTCATTCAAACGCAGTATGTCACTCAAGGTGCACTCCTTGCAGCACTCTGGAGAGAAGCCCTTCAGATGCGAGGTAAGGCATGTGCTGCCCACCAGGCCCAGGCATGGGGGCTGGCTTATGTATACGTGGTGAGCAGTGGGAGAGAGGTGTGCCTCGTGCAAGGCACAAGGCTGCGTTTCCACAGAGCCGTCAGACCCGTGCTCTGAGCGTTGTGTTATGTCACTGCTGGGTAGAGAGCGGTCATTTTTAACACAGAGTTAGCTCTCTTAGATTAGGTTAAATTTGGGAATAACACGTGACGAGTCATTTTACTTTTCTCAGTAATTCAGAGAAGTTAGATATACTTCAGTGATAATTATTTGAGAAATTTTCACTTTTATTATAACTCAGCTACAGAAATATAGCAGAGCCAAATAGTTGACACAAGCAGGTTCTATTTTGAGTATGAAAAATATACCTAATCTCAGGCTAGGTAGGGTGGGCGCAGGTAAAGCTGCTATGCTTGGCACTCAAAAATCTCCACTGTGTCCAATGCAGAACTGTGACGAAAGGTTTCAGTACAAGTACCAGCTACGCTCCCACATGAGCATCCACATTGGGCACAAACAGTTCATGTGCCAGTGGTGTGGCAAGGATTTCAACATGAAGCAGTACTTCGACGAACACATGAAAACACACACTGGTAAGAATTTCTTGGGAAAGGTACAGATATGTCTCAAGCACTTGTTAATGATCACCTGTGAGTCTGTTTACTTAAAATTCTAAACCACGCGTCTGCATTCTAAGTGCAAACTCCGCTTTAAATAAACCTGATATATAAAAATACAAATTTATAATACCGAAAAATTAGGTTTTCATAATTTTATTTATTTAAAAAAGAATTGTTAGTGCCTTTTAACTGTGGGTTCCTTCAAGATGACGGACTCTTTATTTGGGACACGGGATCTCCTGAAATTGTATGAAACTTGTTTTGCATATGTGTGTATGTTATTTTTCTAAGGAGAGGGTTCTGGGTCTTTAAAAAATGGAGGACATTGTTTTTTTGGTTTTTAAAATTTATTTATTTATTTATTTATTTTATTTTGGGCTGCATTAGGTCTTCATTGCTGCATGCGGGCTTTCTCTAGTTGCCGTGAGTGGGGGCTACTCTTTTGCGGTGTGCGGGCTTCTCATTGCAGTGGCTTCTCTTGTTGCGGAGCACGGGCTCTAGGCGCACGGGCTTCAGTAGTGTGGCACGCGGGCTCAGTAGTTGTGGCTTGTGGGCTCTAGAGCGCAGGCTCAGTAGTTGCGGCGCACGGGCTGAGTTGCCCCGTGGCATGTGGGATCTTCCTGGACCAGGGCTCGAACCTGTGTTCCCTGCATTGGCAGATGGATTCTTATCCTCTGCGCCACCAGGGAAGTCCCTGAGGACATTGTTTTTAATAGGATACCCTCTCAATATTCTTAAAGTTTGATTGGATTTTATTTACCAAAATTCACTACTTTTCACGAACACATCCATCAAATGAGTTTAAGTAGTATTTTAACTACGTTGTGTTTTCAGAGGTATATGCTTCATAGCATAGATTTGAGTCTTGTAAGCATTGGATCACACAGCCTCCAGGAAGCTGGTTAGAATAATAGCCGCCTGTAAACACTGGGGCATTGTACATCTGTCTCATCTTGACACTCCGGAATTAGCTGTCTTCGCACAAATTTAACAGTGTGAAACATATTTCAAGTTTCTAAATAAAATCTAATCACAGGATTCTAGGTTCTATTAGTCTACAGAGTAGCAGAGATAGAAAGAACCACAAGAGATTATCTTGCTTAGCCTGCTTAACTAGTGGTGAGGAAATTCTGCCCATGGCTGGGCCTCTGTAGTTCCCATCTCTATTAAGTCCAAAGAAAAATACCTGCCTGGTGAGCTTCTTTCCCATTCAGAGCAGCACCTCTGATTTCAAGGAATAAGCTAGAGGAAGAGCCATGAGAGGAGTTTAGTAAATTACATCTCAAAAGGTAGTGATAACTTTGAAGCCTAAGTGGATAGCAGGATATATCAGAGTATTTTAACAAATTCTCCTCTTAAAATCTGGTGGCTCTTGGACAGGCTCTTAGTTCTGAGTCGCTTTTAGGGTGCAGTTTTTTGTTAATTCAGCAGGAAACTATGGAACTAGACAGAAAATAAGTTGTTTTGAAGGCAGAAGCTGTATCACATTCACACACGGTGCTTGGCACATAGTAGATGCCCAGTAAATGTTTGTCGCAAGATTGGAAGGAACCTCCAACCACTTAAGCCTCTGCGCTCACCTCCTCTTTCCTGCCCGTCTTCCTGCGCTTCTTCCTCCCGGGTCCTCCCTCTCTCCTTCTCCTTCTGCGTTTCTTACTCTTTCTTCTTTCCCCTTTGTCCTTTTTCTTTCTTCAGGCCCTTAAATGTCCATAATATGAAACTGAAGTGTACATTTTGTGATTAATGTATAAGTTGAATAAAACTTTATGTTAAGTATTCTTCTTTGACCAAATAGGCAAGCTGAACGTTCCCTGTTTCTTCTAAAGGAATACAGCCACCTAAATTCACTTAAGTTTTTATTTTTCTCATTAAAAGTAGTAGTACATACTTATTAAAGTATATTAGAAAATATGAAAATTGAAATGATCTATAATCTTATCAATGAGAGATGACTACTGTTAACATTTTAGCACATATTTTTTTAATTCTATAGTTTCTTAATATACATATAGATACTATGCATAAGTGTTTATACGTTCATGTATATAGTAATAAAACAAAAGTTGGGTCTTTATGCTCTGTTATAACCTGCTTTTTATTTTACTGTATTATGTCATTAACAGTAATATCATTTTAATGGTTGTATAATAGTCCTTCTTATAAATTTGCTGTAATAATAGCCATCATTTATTATGCACATATATGCTGAGTACTATCTTAAATACTTTACATACATCATCTCATTTAATCGGTATAACCTTTACAGTGGTCCTATTAAGGATGTTATCTCCATTTTATTTAGCCAGTTCCCTATTGGACATTTAGATTATTTCTATTTCCAATTTTTCTACTGTTATAAATAATACTGTGACAAACAACTTTGTGGCTAACACATCCGTGATTATTTACTTAGGATAAATTCCTAGAACTGGGATTATTAGGGCAAAGGGATGTGTATAGTTTTAAGACTTGGTGATATGTATTGCAAAATAGCCATCCACATATACTCTTACCAGCTATGCATGAAAATACCCATTTTCCCAACCCTATCCAATGCTAAATAAAATCAATGTTGAATTAATAGGTGAAAAATGGTTTCTTACTGTGTTAATTTGCACTTAATTGCTAAATAAGATTGAGCATTTTTTTTCATATGCTTGTTGGGTATCGGTATATTTTCTTTTCTGGATTGCTTGTGCCTTTTCTGTATTCATCTTGCCATTGCAGTGTTTGGCTTTTTCTTATTGTTTATGATAGCTCTTTATATAATAGCTCTTTGTATATATTTATATATATGGGACCTTGTTTAACACCGATATTAAAATTCTTTTCCCTGGTTTGCATCTGCCTCTTAGTATTGTTTGTAATGCTCACACTGGGAAAGCGCTGGATGGTGGAGTTGGACAAACCTGGCTCTGCCACTCACTAGCAGTGTGACCTTAAGTGAACTATGCAACCCCTGTAGGCCTCTGGTTCCTTGGTACTAAATAAGGATGACAGTAGTACCTGAAAGGATCCAAAAAGGGTTAGCTTTTAAAGAAGAAAAGGGATAGCTCTTTTAAGGCTGGATGAAACCACATTTAGAGTATGTTTTGGTGGGGGTTAAGGCCATTGCAGGAACTGACATTGATTGGGCTGTTTCTTTGCAGTTAAAGAGAAGTGAGGTAGATCTTATCTAGGGAAGCCGACCAGCCCTCAGGCAGGGTTTCCTGGGATGGTGTGGACATGGCGTGAGTTCAACATAGAATAATTGTTGATTCTCTTTGTACCAGGCACAGTGCTAAGTGCCGAGGGATACAGGATGAATTAAGACCTGTTTTTTGCCCTCAAGGAGCTTACGGTCCAGTGATAGTGATGATGATGATGATGATGATATAATAATAGCAGCACTAAAATGCACTGAATGTCTACCATGTACCAAATAGTGTTCTAAGCTCAGTGTACCCAAGCAGATGAGGGTCAGAGGGATTGATCTGTGCTAAATAATCTTAATAATATATAAATAAAGTTGCTAATTTACAGTGAAAAGCCTGAGTGACAAGTGGTTCCGAACTCTTATGTTCTTTGGTCTGAATATTCTTTGCCTAAAATAAATTTATATTAGAAGCTAAATTATAATCACAAGATCATCAGGGACAGGAAATTACAGCAAAGGAAGGTAATTGAATGATTTTAATTGTGAGTACCATCCTTCATGGGATCCAAGAAGCCATCAGTTTTAAGACAAACCTCATTTATATATCGCTAAGAAAATGCTGTAAATTAAAGAATGACACAACACCGATTGTTATGGTATATGTCAGTTTCACAGATGTAAATATTTGGGGGGAAATGCATGTCTTAGAATTAACTAATATTTATTTATAAATATTAATTAAGAATCTACTAAACGGGGCTACTGTAGCGAACAAGACTGAAATAGTCCCTAGATTCACAGAGCTTATAGTCACTTTGGGGTGATAGACAGGCAAGGCATAACAGTGGTTTGGTGATGAGAGCACAGTAAGTACAACTAAATGAGGTTGGTTAGAGTTTGATGGATTCGGGGAGGAGGGGAGGCAGGGAGTATAATAAGACATGATACTGGAGAGCAGTAAGCAAGTACCACATCACAGAATAAGCCATGTAGAAAAGTTTGAGCTTTATTCTAAGGACAGTGGGACGTTCTTCAGTGGTTTTAAGCAGAACGTGACACATCTGAAAGTTCGCTCTGGCTACAGTGTGGAGAGTGGATTGGAGGGTGGGAAGCAAGAATAGAGATGGTGAAACCAGTCAGGTGGATATTGCAGTAATCCAGGTGAACGATTGTAATGTTATGATAGGCCAGATATATAGATACACAGATTTCTGATGCTGCTCAAGGATATTCATAAGCAGATTGGGATGCTTGTGTTCATGGGCCAGATCACTTTTTCCTTTGAAAGTTCAAAAGACAGCTAACTAGCCAAATTCTTGCTCTTTCTATCTTCCCTGCAGATTCTGTCTTCATTTATTATGTGCATTCTTCAGACTCATTACAATACTGTTTCTCATAATTAGGTTAGCTTTATCTGTATGTAACAATCAGGTTACATCATAAGATGTATTGACATATGTGCTTTCTAGTTACCTTGATGGACTTAGCTGTTAGTACCTCCTCCAGCCACCCATTTACTAGCACTTCCTTAAAGTGGGACATTGTGCAGATGGTTGATTTCAAATGTTACATTTTGATTTTTCCTTGTTTCAGCCTCATTGTAATCTTACCTTGAGGTTTTAGGGAAACCTTATCATCAGTCATTAGCATAGTTAGGAGATGGGGCCTAATGAATAATGAGAGAGTTGGGTGGGATTGTGGGTTTATGTCTGGAATAACAAATGTGGGAAATTTGGTAGGACATCAAGAAATGGATAAAAGATTATTAAGTAGTTAAAAGGACCCATTTAAATTTGAATACATGGATTTATGGTAGGCCTGTTCTAATAGTTTTTAGTCTTTCTACGGCAAATCATTATAGCCTAGAAGACTACAAATGAGAGATAGATGATGAGAGAGATCCAGGACTGGATCCAGGTTTGAGCACATAACAGAAAGTTACATGTCCATATATTAAGTAAACTGTCAATGAATAAATTGTCTAGTGAACCTAAAAAGTGATTAGTGAATTAAGTGGAGAATGTTTGCTTGTATTAGACTAATAATTCAAAGATTAGGTCCTTTGGCTCTGGTTCCGCATGGCTGTTAGGAATGAAGACTGTTAACTCTGGAGAGTCAAGGAGGAAGGGGTCGAGGGGATTGATAGGTTATCAAACAGGTGTGCTTTTAAAACATTTTATTATACAAGTAAATCATGTTTATTTTAGAAAATAGGAAGTACATATAAGCATAAAAAATAAAGTAAAATGTCACTCATAATCCCATTATCTAGAGATGATCACTGGTAACATTTGTTGTATTTCTTACCATATTTTCCTACACATATTTTTCATTAAAAATGGATAAAACCATGCATACGTGTTCATAACTTGCTTGTTTTACTTAATAGGCTATAGATAATGGATTATAGATTTTCATGTTAATAACTACATTTCTATACTTTTATAATATTGTTTTTAATGGCACTCTCCATTAGATGGGTATACCACAACTGATTTAATCAATTCCATTTAACATAGAACTTGAAGGGGTTTTTTTTCTTTTTTTTTATTATTATTTATTATTTATGGCTGTGTTGGGTCTTCATTTCTGTGCGAGGGCTTTCTCTAGTTGTGGCAAGTGGGGGCCACTCTTCATCGCGGTGCGCGGGCCTCTCATTATCGCGGCCTCTCTTGTTGCGGAGCACAGGCTCCAGACGCGCAGGCTCAGTAATTGTGGCTCACGGGCCTAGTTGCTCCGCGGCCTGCGGGATCTTCCCAGACCAGGGCTCGAACCCGTGTCCCCTGCATTGGGAGGCAGATTCTCAACCACTGCGCCACCAGGGAAGCCCGAATTTGAAGTTTTTAATTGGAGGAAATGGATTAAAAAGAAGGAACAGAAGCCAGTAGAGAATTTATCTAGAAAGATGAATATGAATCACAGTGAAGATCCTAGCAGTGGCAGTGATTGAATAATGAAAGGTAGGAAGATAAAAGAAATATTATAGTGAGCAAATAGTACTGGTATCTATGGAGAAAACTGATCCCTCCTGACGGTTCGATTCAGTCTCTCATGGGAAGTGAGGAAAAGTCTGGCTTCCATGGAAGGAGGCAACAGGAGATGTCAGTTTTCAAAGGCAGAGAGAAGAAATAAGGACTACAATATGGATAAAGAGGAGTTTGCTCGTAGTGTTAGAAGGAGTCCCAAAGTGGAGGAAAACAGTAAGAAAATAACATTCCTTTGTGTGTTCAGGAATGCACAAAACGTTGAGGTGTAACGCGCCATTGTTTTACGTGTCTGGCACCAGACTGCAGAGTATTAAATCCTGCCTCTCCACTGGCTGTAGAACCTCCAGCAAGTTTCTTAATTTCCTCATCAGTAAAATAGGGATAATAGCGTACCTACCTCATAAGGCTGTGAGGATCACCAAAGGTTAATAAGGTGTCAAGTGATTAGAACGGTGCCAAGCACACAGTAAGACTCCATACACAATAGCTCTTATTTATACAGAGTAGAATAAGGACACCTGTTAGAAACAAAGGGAGTAATAATTGAAGTGAGAGCAAACTCTTGTAGCAGGAGCTACGGTAGAGATACAAGCTACATACACTGAGCATTGGTGAAGGAAATGATAAATACAAGCACATGGTCACTGAAGCGCATGTAGACAGGTATTCCACACCGCGCCACAGCATTCTGGATGAAGTGATCATGGACATGTGTGTTCAAACATCATTTTGTTTCTCCCTATGGCCTGGGGAGAGAGGCAGGCAGACATAGCATAGAACTAAGCAGTAAGTCCAAAGGAAAGTTAGGAAGTTTAAAAATTAAGCCCTTAGAACCCAAACCTAATTTCCTCCCTAAGTGCCCTTAGAACGAAGGGGTTTTGTTTCCTTTTTGGCTCATCGTCCCAGTGGTTCTCCACCAAGAATGGTAGCCTGCCGCTCAACCCTCCCCACACCCATGGGCATTTGGAAATGGTGTGGGGACATTCTTGATGGTCAGAATTTCTTGGGGGCGTATAGTCGTCTGGCGCCAGGACCACTGAGCGCTCTTCAGGTGTGCAGACAGTCCCACGTAATGGAGAACCGCCTGCAGAGAAACACTGTGGTGCAAAATCTGTGTGGTAGGGTGAATCAGTCCAGAATTTCCCCAAATAGCAAAAGTGTAAGCCGCATTCTAAGGATTATGTTCGAGTAGACGTGCGGAGACTTATTTACTCCACAAGACATTTTC